>NW_026706040.1:0-308867 GCF_029867415.1 Vicia villosa
GCATACCTTGTTTAATGCCGCTTGCAGTTTTTCAACATCGGTGGAGAAAAGGTAAATTGGTTCCCTTAGGGGAATAGGTTCTTGATGTTGATATGGCATCCTGAGCTTGAATGCTCTGACGCGTACCCATTGAAGGTAAGGATCCAGGGAGATGCAAAGATGTTTTCCTAACAATCTTCTCCCTTTGCTGTGAACAAGACGCCAAGCTTGGACAATTTCCTTCTTCAGCATGATGCCATGATCGTCGATGTTCTTGAAGAACAGACCCTCCAATTGGATGTTACTTGGTATATTTTTCATGGGATATCCGTATTGACGACGGGCTAAAGCTGGATTGTAACTGATTCCTCCCTTAGTTCCAATAAGGGGTACGTTGGGGAAACTTCCGCAACTGAAGATGATCTTGGTTTCGTCGTTGTCAGGACTACACCACTCAATGTCCGTATGAGTGAGAGATATGATTTTCTGTGACCAGTAAAGGCCATCCCTCATGTTCCAGAAAGTGCTAGACTTCGGCAGGTGTGAAACGAACCATTCGTATAACAACGGTACGCAGCATGTGATTAATCCTCCTCGCTGCAGGTTTCTTGAATGCACAGAGTGATAAGCATCCGCAAGCAAGGTTGGAACTGGATTTCCAATTAAGAAGATTTTAATTGCGTTGATGTCGACGAAATCGTTAATGTTAGGAAACAAAAACAATCCGTAGATAAGCAAAGCCAAGACTTCCTCAAAAGCGCTCATATCTTGGATGCTGACGAAGTACCGAGCTTGATCAAACAGGAATTTGGAGGGCAATCCTTGAATTCCTCCTCTACTCACCATATGAGTTCTGATGTCGACTACGTTCAAAGGAGTAGTTGCAGCAATGATAATGTCGTCAGGATTCTTTTCCAAACCGGAGTACGGATATTGCGCGTACACGGGTATTCCAATCAGACGAGAGTAGGCATGAGCTGATAATCTGGAAAGGTGAAGCAGTGATACGTTGGATCGTAAAACTGTACCAAGGTGGGAAGGATCCCATCCACCATGTTGGTATTGAGCAAAGGCAGAAGTTTTCCATACTTCTCCTTGAAAGCCTGGGGGTTGACCACCAGTTTTTCGAGCTTTCCCAGTTCCTTGACCTGGGGAATCTTGAAGGTGTATTTCCTAGCTCTCTTTCTTCCGTAATCCATGGTATAGATCCTTAAGTCCTTTCTCCGTTTTTCTCTTTCTATGAAGTTCAAAACGTTCGTTATTTAGTTTCCTTGAAAAACGACTCGAAAAAGACTCTTTTTGTTTTTAGTTGTTTATTAATGAATGATGCATGAATGCATGAATGCACACACAAGAGTTTTAAACAAACATGGCGTTGAAGGGTATAGTGGTCATGAAGTCCAAACGCAATCCCCGCCCCAATGGTAAACTAAGGTTAAGGATTTTTGTACCTGTAGAACGGGTTCTAGGGGTCCTAGAGTTTTTGCTCAACCTTAAAGATACGTTGATTGGTATCTATAAGAGAGTTTTCCCTGAGTGTAGTATCTGCGTGACAATTACTTCCGTAATCACCGCTCTACGTCCTAAAAAAGGCTTTAAGTGGGGTTAATGTGTTTCTAGGTCCTCCTGGTACAAATCAGTCTCGGAATGCAGTGGCGCAGTTAATCACAACCAGCCAGGCAAATCCCAAGAGTAGACTTGGAAACCAAGATTAGAGGGCCTTCACCGGGAAGACATCCTCCATCCTATCTTATGTTGCACTCAAATCCGGGTATAGGATTTCTCACCACAAGGGGGAATCAAGCCCTTTCCCGATACAGAATAAACAAAATAAACAAATATAAATGCAGCAAACACATGATATGACACAGAGGTTAGGCAGGACCTCTCTTGTTTGAGGGGGAATTTGGCATCCCTAATTCCTCATTGGGGCTGGACCAGCAACAGGTCAACCATTGGTTTGGATGAAAAACCAAGGTTTTTAACACTTATATCCCCAGCAGAGTCGCCATTTTTCTGTGGTGTCGTTTTCTTTTACCTCCCCGTTTCACTTGGGAGGACGGCACGCTAGACCCTTCACGCGAAATTTGGAAGGAGAATGCGCCCGTGGCGGGATGAATTTTATTTCAGTTCTTCCTACGATATCACACGAACTTTCTTATTTGTCCTACGAGTAGGAAAGGGGAAAAAAGATCTCAACTAAACCCTAGGAGTTTGCTAAGTGTGGGGATTTCACCTAGACTAGAAATTCTGGAGTCCGGGAGGTCGGTTATACATAGGGAAGTGTTTAAACACCCTACATATCTGTAGTACTCTACAGGAACCTTCTCTGTGTCATTGTGATTGTGTTTGCTGCTAATGATTGGGAAAGTTTCTCCTTTGTGTTAGGAGAAGGAGTTGATTTGATTTGAAAAGACAGACAGACAGACAGACTGACTATTTTTGGTATTTTATTAGCTCGCTGAGATTCCTTGTGAACCTCATGCCTACATATCCCTAGTGGAAGTCAGAGCTTAATGTAGTTCGGGGAACTAACTAGGGAAAATAATTGTTTTTGGTGCCTTGCTTGAAGCTCAAGGTTGAAGCTTGGAATTAAATCTCTGTTTACAGTAAAGAGACATGAAATCATCTCTACAGAGAGGTATTTGTACTATTCTACCACAAACATTTTGAAAGAGTGACAGAATAACTGAATTCATTTCATTCAAGAGGGGGACCTTACTTGTGTGTGTGCAAGTATGCCAGTCAGATGCCTCTTAAATGAAAGAAAGATGCTCGTCCAAATTAGGGAAAGTGTACAAGTCTGGGGATGTGCCAGAGCATGTCTTTCAGAGTCCTAAATGGGAGACTTTGATTGAAATTGAAATTGAAATGTTTGTTTGTTTGAATGTGGTAGAGTAGTAAAAGTATCTCTCTATAGAGATAAGCTATGTCTATCTACTGTATAAAAGATTTGAATTTAGCTGGCTTGTATGAGGCCCAAGCTTGAGGCTTTTTGACTGATTAATTAATATTATTGACTCTAGGAGATGACTCCATTGAGGATTAATTACAGGGTATTTTAGTGTTCTGTACAAAGCCCAGAATTGAGGCTGACTCTATTTGGAGAGTGTTTATTTGATGGATTTTATTTGGTGTTCTGTACAAAGCCCAGAATTGAGGCTGACTCTACTGAGGGAGACTCTATTTATGTGCCTTGTACAAAGCCCAAGGTTGTGGCTGACTCTAGCTATGGAAAACATTATTTTCTGCCTTGTACAAAGCCCAAGGTTGTGGCGGACTCTTAAATAAATGAATTGAGTATGGATGACTATATGGGGAAAGATCCTAAGTGTTAGGAATCTTTGACACATGAAAGTATGGTTTATCTGCCTTGTACAAAGCCCAAGGTTGTGGCTACTGAATGATGAAGAACTCACTGGGGAGACTCTATTATCTGCCTTGTACAATGCCCAAGGTTGAGGCTGACTCTTGACAGGGGAGTTTTATTGTTTGGTGCCTTGTATGAAGCCCAAGGTTGAGGCTAACTGTTTTTTGTTGGTTTTAACTCTACTGGAGATTAAAAAGACTGTTTTTCTTTGGAAGCTAACCCTTTCCAGGGATTTTGACTCAGCTGGTGAATTTGTCTATTAAAAGACTGACTTTTATCATGTTTTTGGAGGCTGACCCTTTCCAGCGGTTTTGACTCTTTTGGGGAAATTATCTCCTAAGGGAAATGAATCTTTATTTTTTTTGACTTTTTATTAATTGACTTTGGAGGCTAACCCTTTCCAGGGGTTTTTATTAAAATGAAGGAATGTGTGGAAGCTAACCCTTTCCAGGGATTTTATTTTAGACAGATGTTGGAGGCTAACCCTTTCCAGGGGTTTGACATTTTAGACAGATGTTGGAGGCTAACCCTTTCCAGGGGATTGACATTTTAGACAGATGTTGGAGGCTAACCCTTTCCAGGGGTTTGACATTTTAGACAGATGTTGGAGGCTAACCCTTTCCAGGGGATTTTATTTTAGACAGATGTTGGAGGCTAACCCTTTCCAGGGGATTTTGTTAAAATGAATGGCAGAAAGATTATCTAGTGGAGACTTCTTGTTTAAAGCCCAAGATGAAGGCTGACTCAATGCTGAGGATGATCAAACATGGATCCTAGACTCTGCTAAGGAAGATTGATGAAGATAAGGGTGACAGAGACTATCCATGTCTCTCATTCCAAAAGGTGTACTCAATGCAAAATTGAGACAAACTTAGCTTGTTTAAAGTCTGGTTTAAATTGGAAGAAACTCACTAGGGTAGGCTAAAAGGTGACTAAAGACCTGTTCCTATGTTTATAAGAAACCTGATGGGTCCTTGTATACAAGCTCAAGAGGAAGCTGGAAATGCTTTTAAGAAGCCTGTGGGTCCTTGTACAAAGCCCAAGAGGAGGCTAATCGAGGGTCATCGAGGGTCCTTGTTATAGCACAAGAGAAAGCTATGTAGTTTTGAACTTATTTTGGCTCTAAGCAAATGGGTAAGAGGTTTCACCGGGAATAATTCCTCTTTGGGTGGATGTGTCCTATTATTTGGATTCTAAGGTTTTTACCAAGATGTTTCACCGGGAATAATTCATCTTGGGGGTTTGAACTACAGATCTCTAATTAGGAAAGAGCCTTCACCGGGAAGACATTCTCAATCCTAGGTCATATTCCTATAATATATATATAGTTTAACTGTCCTAAGGTTTATACTCAAACGTAGTTCTAAACAAATATATGTACAGTTTATATTTGACAGTAATTTAAATAAAGACTGTAAATTGAAAGCTTGTAAAGCCTAACCAGGATGGAGTGGAGGCCTTTGAAGAAGTATGTACAGAGCCTTACCAGTAATTGATGGATAGCAGTTGAATATATAGGATAAACAGTTAATGGTTTTTGAAAACAGAAGAAGTGAAGATGGACAAAGGTCACATAGGTATCTGAAGAGTTTCACCGGGAATAATGCCCTTCAAATACCAGAAGAATGTTTTGAAAACAGAAAGAAGATTTTGAAAATACCGTTTTGAAAACAAGCTAAGAAGAGAAGGTTTTTGGGACTTACACTCTATTAGAGGCCCAGTACTTTACAGTACTGGTGTAAAAGCAATTGAAAATGATTTTGAATGATACAAGGTTTTGTTGTTTGAAAACCCTAATCATCCGTTTAATTAGAGATTGAAAATAGTTTTGAGAATTGACAAAAGTCAACTTAATTAAAGTAAAAATAAAGATTTTTTACTTAATTAAGACCTAAACAATTAGGGTTTTATCATAAACTTTATTTACAAAATAATTAGGTTGAAACAAAGTGAATATATGTATTTAAAGTATTTAAGAAAACACTTAAAACATACTATTTTAAACCTAATAAAAATATATGAAATAAATAATATTTTTATGATTTTTTTTATTTATTCACAAAATAGGTATATTAAATGATAAGTGTGTGAAAAATGAAGTGAAAATAAATTAATTTGATAGGTTAAATAAATATGTGAAGTTTGTGAGAAAATGAAAGAAATTGTGTGTTAAAAAAATAGTTTTGGCCCTTGGAGGGTTTGAACCCACGCCCTCTAGGCCACACACTCAAAACAAACACCACTGAGCCAACGCGCGTGTGGTGATAGTGACTTGCCTTCATTTGGTTATGTTTTAAAACAAGTTGCAAATCCTTGAAAAATAAAGGAATCAAAAAGTCTGGGGCGAGGGGGATTCGAACCCCAGACTTGAGGCATGATGATACTAAGGGCGTATGGGAGGCCACTAGGGCAAGTTTGTTCAGTCGTTAAGGGAATGCCTATCATTAAAAATAAAACAAACTTTGCTCAGAGATTTGAAAAATGGCGCCACCCTCCATCTTCGTCTTCAACCTCAAGCTCCATCAATTCAAATTTCTGAACTCTCTCAACTCTCAACCATTTGCAATGATGTAAACATGAAACTTGCTCTAAATTCACTCACGATTCTAAATATGTAACTAACATGAATTAATATTAACTACATCTAACTAATTTACCAGAAATCGTGAAGAACCCTAAAATTTCAAAATCAAATTAAATGACTATACTGCAAGATAAATGGATGATGATAGAGGGTTTTCAATCCTCTGATGATGCTGAACAAGATAGAATCGAGCTATTTCACAAAGAGTACTTAAATTAGAGAAGTGAGGTTCAGGAACTTACCTCTGAAAATGGAGGTCGTGAGGATGATTGAGAGCACCTGGGCTTGAATGAATGATCTCAATAGCTTCCCTGAGACTCAATGATGCTAACTGGATGCTTGTTGGAGCTTGAATCCTCCTGAATTGCTCTATGGTCCTCCCTCGATTTCAGCTTCAAGTGAACATGGAGGGTGTTGATTCTTGAGTTACAGATGAGCTGCAGCCATCTGGTTAGCTTCACTATGACCTGAGGAATGTGCCTGGATGATTGGCTTGGCTCAGAACCTCCTGAATTACTCCATGGACCTCCAACTGCAAATGCTCCAAAGTGAGAGCAACAATGGTGTTCCTCCACTTACAGAAGTGATCCAGGTGCTTGGATCACCTCCAATGACCTCCCTTGAGATGTTAGAATGCTTACTTTCCAAAGATGAGCTCTGGTTTGAAGAAAACGATTCTTCTTGCCAAAGAACTTTGAAAAACAATAAGCATGAGAAGAGAAAGAGAAAGCAAGGAATTGAGTTGCTTTGGTGTGTTTTCTGAATGAGAATGAGGCCTCTATTTATAGGGAATTGGTTCAGAGTAATTGATCATAGTAAGCTTGCTTAATGAGGTGAGTTTGGTTTCTTAGCCATGAAGAAAGTTTGAAAATATCCCAAATGCAATGATGCATTTTCGGGCTAGCTTCCCCAACCATTGATCTTGCATGATCTTAGGGAACATTTCTGATTCAGAGGAGAGTTCTAATTGGCTTAGAGCAAGATTCCTTGATGATTCACCATTTGCCATAAATTCAAAAATGCAATCATTACATAATCACATGCCTTTGTTTTTGGGAATCTTCTCTAATCCTTATGCAATGATGAATTTGAATGTATGGCATGTCTTCAGATGTATTAGAGGTCGTGTAGCATCATTTAGTGAAGCAAAATGCACAAAATTGCAAAGTTTCAAATTGTACATGACCTATAATTTCACTTCATGAGGCCAACTTTGAACAAGCATAACTCCTAGCTCAAATTGAATTTGGAGAAGGTTGAACACAATTTGGAAAGCCCTAAACATCTACTTCAAATCATTAGTTTATGTCTTCTTCAGAATCATTTGGGAAATTTGTGAAAAATGAGCCCAAAGTTGGATGAAAACTAGGTTAAAACACTTAGAAAAATTTCTAAGTGTTTTATGACCTAAACTTCAAAATTTCCAAAACTTCATAAATGGTTGATCTTTTGAAAAAAGTTCCTTTGTAAGATGTTGTTTTATTTTGCAAGATCTACAACTTTCATGTTGGAAGTTTTTTGAGTTGTGTAGGTGAAATTTTGAGTTCTCACCATGCCTTCAAAAACCCTAATTCCCGACTTTTCGCTCCTTGATGAATTTCTTTGAATTTCTTTGGTCAAATGACTTTGACATCCATATATTGATGATATTGATCTTTGAAAGTCATTTTTTGACCAAAAACCTTAAAAGTCAATGATGATCCTTCACAGTTGACTTTTTCCTGACAAAGTGAATTTTTGGGCTTTTGTGTAGAAACAAGATCTTTTCCTCAAATGAATGATGTAAATGGATTATATTGAGGTAGTAGAGATTCTTGAATCATGTCTTGAGTTTTGGATTCATGCCCTGATTAAAAGTCAACTATCTTGGTGAATTAGGTCAAAACCCTAATTTGTCTACCATGTGAAAATGATGACTGTAGACTTTGAATTGAAGTGTGATGTCCAGTAGATCTTGTAATATGAGTTATTTGAAGATGATTGATGTCTTTGAATGGTCCCCTGAGGCTTTTTAGGGTTTCCCAAAAGTGATCCCTGATTTTAGTCCTTGATAGGCTCAAAACCCTAGTCTGGTGACCTGAGTAAACCTGTACTCATATGACTGGATGTCTAATCAATCATAAATGAGAAAAGTGAAGTCTTTGAGCCTCATGATTGTATTAGGGACTAATCCTTGTATTGATTGATCCTTTGCCTGAGCTTTCTTGTCTTTGAGCATCCTCGATTGGATACCAGATGGAGAAGTGACTGCTCTGGGAACTTGTCTTGACCTGATGAAAAATCCTGAAGATATGCCATCTCAGGGGGGTCAAAAATTAGGGTATGACAGCGGGAGTCTTGAATTTTGGAGGAATAACGACCCCAGGAATGAGTCCCAGCTCTTCAAAATCCAGTCCAGGTCCCTTTTGAATTTCCATGTTTCTCAGACGCTCTTCCAGTAGCCTATACTTCTCATCAGATTCATCCTCGTCTTGAGGATACTCTTCTTCTTCTTCATCTTGACCATCAGAGCCCGCATTACTTCCAGCATTGTTCTTGACACTGATGTCATCATTTTCTTCTTCTTCCTAATCCTTGGGAATTTCAGCTTCTTCAGCCCTCTTGGTACGACCTTTGAACCTTCTTCCCAGGTTGATCACTCCTTTGGGTTTCTTAGTCTTTGTCTTCTTAGTCAGGAGAGCTTTCAGTTCATCTTGCCCCTTGGACAAGTTCAGGATCAAGGCTTGAAATTCAGCATTCTGAGTTTGGAGATTCTTGACAGACTGTTAAAGATCCATTTTTCTCACTGAAATAAACAGCGGAAAGATGAGGCATTTGCTTTATAAAAACCTGTGATGTAATGTTTATGAATGATATGTTTATGCATATGCAATGTTTTCAAGGAATTAAGAGGATTTTAACACATATTGAAACAAAAGAAGAAAAAACATTATTATTAATTAAATTACGAGCTCATAAGGTCATAATCCTTTGGTTACATTAGGACGAAAAAAATGAAAATAATAAAAGTCTAAATTCCGGTAATCTTGTCTTCTTGACGACGCCTCCTTTTCAGAACTCTAATTTCTTCTTTGTGTGCCTTGATCATTTCTTCTCTTTCTTGAACAAGCCTTGAAATTTCATTTTCCCTTGAGTTAATCTGATCTGGGGAAACAAAATCTTCAATCTTCCATTTGCGAGCAAAGTAATCAAGTAAAGTCTCTCGCTCTTTAGCATCTTGTGTTAACACCTCCTTTTCAGCTTCCGCTTTTAGTAAGCGTCTCTCAAAGTCATCCCTTTCCCTCTTTAGTCGGTTAGCGGTTGCAGCAAGATCTTCATTTGGAGCAGGAACATATGGCTCAAATGCAACTGGGACAGCAGGAGGAGCTACTCTTGGTACTATGGGCGTATCAGAAGGGTAAGGCATCCCAAACTCCATAACTCGATCATAAACCCATTGGAAGTACGGGTCCCATGGCATGTAGTTTATTCTTCCTATATCTTTTGCACCAACTTTCTTTACTTTCGACCAAGCCTTGATGAAGAGATCTCTTTTCTTTGACTCATTTGAATCATAGCTGAAGTATTCTGAACTGAGATACAAGGAACGTGGCTTATCCTTCAAAGCAAAACCAAACTGATGCCGAGCTAGAATAGGATTATAAGTTATTCCTCCACGAACGCCAAGAAGAGGTATATTAGGGAATTCTCCACAACTATCAAATAGCAAAGTTCTTTCAAACTCCTTTTGGTACCAAATGATGTCGTCAAAATAAAGCTTCATAATTCTTTGAGCCCAAGTTAAACCTTCTTCATTCTTTCTTACGGAGAGAGGTAAGTGCGAAATAAACCACTTATGCAATAGCGGAGCACATCCAAGGACACAACCTTTCCTTTTCGATACTCGGAAGTGAATAGAATGTAACAAATCACCAAGTAAAGTAGGAACGGGATTCTTACTGAGAAATATCTTGATAGCAACCACATCAACAATTTTGTCATAATGAAAAAATAGGACTTGTCCATAAATCAAAAGAGACAAAATAGCTTCCAAAGCATCCATACTTGAAGCTTTAGCAAAAATCTCCGCTTTTTCATAAAGGAAATCAAGGGGTAATCCAGAATATTCTTTCTTACTAATCCAAACCTTCTCAATCTCTGATCTTGGCAAGTGTAGGGCAGCAGCGATGACTTCCCACTTAGGATCTTCTTCTTTACCAGTATAAGGAATTTGATTGAGCACAGGGAGCCCCAACAAGTATGAGAATTCTTCCAAAGATGGTACCAACTGAAAATCTCTATAAGTGAAGCAATACAATAACGGATCATAGAATTGAACCATGGTGTTGAGAAGAACTTCATCCACATTAGTTCGTACTAAACCGATAAGCATGTTGAGAGACTCACTGAATCTGAGAGAACAAGAAACGTTGTCGCAAAAAACCTTTAATGGTGTAGGTAATTTCTTGAAATTGAGGAAGAACGGTTTACGGCCTTTGGTTTCCATATTTCAAACAACCTACAAAACAATATACG
The DNA here is from genome assembly GCF_029867415.1 of Vicia villosa. Taxonomy (NCBI): domain Eukaryota; kingdom Viridiplantae; phylum Streptophyta; class Magnoliopsida; order Fabales; family Fabaceae; genus Vicia; species Vicia villosa. The sequence goes on from NW_026706040.1 coordinate 10,449, forward strand.
GTTAAAAATCCCCAATTCCTTGAAATGGGTTAGTCATGCCATGTATGAATGATGCATGTATGCATGATGCACAAACACAAATAAGTCCACACAAATCACGCAATTTCCTTAGGCTTGGCTTGCATGGAGTTTAAATCATGTGAGATACCCTTCCCAAAGGTATTTCTAAGGATAAAGATGATATCAGCAACGGGTTCTACCAAGTTACCCAGAATTGTCAGCCCTCCTAAAGCACCCTCGAACATGATACATACATACCATGCAATGATACTTTGAGAAAGAACCTATCTGAGCTGTAGTATCGGGTGGAGACTATGCTCTCAACATACATCAAGAGTAGTCCCTCCACTACGTTCCTAAAAGTCAAGATGGGTTAAAGGTAACTAAAGGTCTTTAAGCTCCGACTCACCCACGGACATCCGCACGAACCTCCCTCATACAAGAGAAGCATGCAAACACCCATAGAGGTCTAACTTAAGCGTGAACTCTCATATTGACCAATCCTCCACATACATGAAGGAGGTCGCCATGACTATGCCACTTCCTATCTTAGATGTACTTGAATCCGGGTGTAGGACTCGTCCTTCAGTTAATTCCCAAAACGCCCCTGAAAAATAAAACAAACAAAGCAAACAATAGAAAACATTTAAAGTGTTCCTAAACTTTTAAGGTAACCCCTCTTTTATAAGAAAATTCTCCCCAGCAGAGTCGCCAGTTCTGTAATACGGTGAACTGACTTTTTATCGAAATGTCGCGGTAAGCAAGAGTCGCCACCGGCTTTTATTTTATCCAAATATTCAGAAAGGCTAAAAGAACAGAAAAAACCCTTTTTTAAAGAAACAAGGTTCGGGGGGTAATTTATGGAAAGGGAAGGTGTAAGGCACCCTTTGCATCCATGGTTATCCATGGGCTCTTAATTGCTTTACTCGTTTTGAAAAGAAATGTAGAAGAAGAAATAAGGACTTTAGCTCGTAAATGAGCGTAGCCTTGAGAGTGTTTAGAAAATAGAGTAGAAAAAGATTTTCAGAGCAAGGCAATTAGGAGCAATTACCTGGTTAGATGAAAAATGCTCTTTAGCCTTTTAGGGTGAAAGGGTCTATCCACGCCATAAGAAGGCAGGAAGTCTTTCGTTTGGATGTTAACGGGTCATCGAGTTATCGTTCGCCATAAGACTGCCCTATGCCATAGAGGGGCAGGTAGTCTAAAGGAAGGATCATAATAGCCTTCTTCGTTAGGAAACCAGAGGATACCTCAGCACTTCGTAGGCTACTTCGAGGGGCGAGGTCATATTTGGCGAATCGAAGGCAGCATCATTAGGGACTTATGACCTTAAGAATGAACTGAGGGCAACATTGTTGAGGTATCCTCGTATTCGAGGGACAAGGCTATTCTGCAAAAAACACAAGGCAACAGGCAACAGGCAACAAGAGAGGTACCATAAAAGGTGTGTGGGTGCAACAATCACGTGATTAATTCAGCAATTATCTTATAATTAGTTATTCTAAGTTCAATTCAAGGTTACCACTCCCTAGGATTACTAACCACACAATAATATGGGGAAGGGGAAAAAGAAACCAGCGGACCAGCAGTGCAATAGGTTTGACATAAATAATAATTAAGACAGAAAATAAATGAGGTTAAGATTTAGGGTTACCGACTATTGAGCTTTGGCGGTTGGCTAACCCTGAAAAAGTGGGAGAAAGAGAAAACAAAAATAAAGGGGTGAGTGTATGAACAGTTCGTTTGCCAAATGACGTTAACCCTAATTTAATAAAAAAAGGCAAAAGGAAATTAAAATAAGTATGAAAAAGACTTAGCTTTGATCTGATATGGTTGGTAGTCGGAGGGAGCCTCGAGGTTAACCTTGGAAAATGGACAAAAATAGGCAAAATACGTGAGTGCAAAAGAGTCCATTGACTTTCGAGGTTTTAGCCCTAATAACAATTTTATAATGCAAATAAGGAATAAATAATAAAATAAAAGAAAATAGAGTCGGGACTTAGCTTCGTAAAAGGCGTGGCGTGTGATCGGGAGTCGTCGGATAATAACCCTGAAAAGAAAATACACAAAGAAATATTTTTTCAGTGTATGGCAAATTCTCGCAAACCCTGATTCGAGCGTAAATTAAAAATAAAAATAAATGATTCATTTAATTAATTATTGGTTTCTCAACCTAATTAATTAAATCGATAGAAAAATAAATTTTAATCAGAAAAAGGGCATTCCCATAATTTTTGTTAATTAAAACAAATTAATTATGATTTTATACAGGAAATTAAATAAATAAAACTAATTTAAGAATTAAAATAAATAAAACAAGTATTATTATGTTGTTTGTAAAAAAGAGGAATTTTAATAAAAAAAAGTTTATTAAAAGAAAATATATGTAAAAAGAAAGGAAACAAATATATATATATATATATATATATATATATATATATATATATATATATATATATATATATATATATATATATATAAACAAAAAAAAACAAGTTGTGTAATTAAGAATAAAAAAAATTAAAAAAACTTAACTTCTGATCTAGTGTTGCGCGCGCATGTGGAGCATGGTGCACCTGCATGGTCAGAAGCGTTGGATTGAGTCTGGCACGCATCTGGTGGCTGAGAGAGTGAGGGAGCATGATAGCGCGTAGGTCTTAATGCATACGATCCCTGGATTTTGAAATAAACCAACGCGCGCGTTCTGGTTAGTGAGGAGGCGCCACGTCTTCATCTTCAACCTTGGAAATTCTGCATACGCACTTTTACAGCGCTTTTTTTGTAAAGCGCTACAAAAGGCCTATCTTTCCACACCTGAAAAATAGCGAATAGCACCTAGAGAGCAAATAAATTTTTCGCGAGGCCATGGTCAAATTCGCCTTGACCTCACGAATCTATCCATGGCAACCATATGCCCTGATTTTACCTGTAGTAAAAACCCCCAATTTGGAGCTTCGAACCCTAGCATGGCAATATGTTTATAACAGCATCATAACATCCAAAACATTCCAGAATCGATCAATACAATATACTAAACACAAATTTGCAATTGGTTTTGAGTATTGATGCATGAATTTATGGAATCGATTCAAATTAAAGTTAGACAAACCTTGAACAATTAGGGAGTATTCTGAGTGTATGATGCAGTGTGAATGATTGGGACACCTTCAGGATCGTCCAGGGAATGAATTGGGATCAATCAAATGCCTTGAATCACCTTGTAACAAAGAATTGAAGTTTGAGATTTCTTGGATTTTATTGACTCGGGTTAGGGTTCTTTGGCTGCAGAATTTTGTAACCTAATGCTCTGCTACACTTATGATTATATAGAGGAACATATTAGGGTTATAAAGCTAGAGAGAACCTTCTTGAATCTTTGATTGAAAGTTATGCAAATTTGATTGAAATTTGATTTATGTTCTTTCTAATTTTGGCCTTAAATGATCCAATCTCGTTTCAATTACCATATGCACGAACTTTTATTGATATTTGGAGTAAATGTGGATTGGATTTGATTCAAAACAAATTTCCTTCCAAATCTTTTGATTTTTCCTTAATTTTATTGAATTTTAAATGAATAAAAATTCTTATAAAATTAATTAAAATCAAATAAATTCGTGGCCAATGGTTTATGGGCTCTCAATACCATAAGGAAGAAGTTTGGATCTTAAAAATATGGGCCCATTTGCAAAGAAACTTATTTTAAGGCCTTTTATTTCACATTCTTTCTTCCAAAATTAGCCAACTTTGACAAGACATATCTCCTTCAATTTATGATGTATGGAGGATTTCTAGGACTTTTTAGAAACCTTGAAGAGTCCTCTAACCATTGTTTTTGGTCTCATTTCAAAATGATTTTCCATGCTCCTTGTGTGTTCTTTTGAAAAAAATGACTTTTGGTTGACTTTCGAAAAGGACCTCTAATGTTTTGATCCATATCTCTCAAATGAAGCATTTTTAGACTTGGCATGTGAGAGACAAATTTGTTGAGAATTCAATTTCCTTCAAAATGAGCTTTGGATGGAAAATTTCTGATGTTCCATGTAGGAGTTATGGCTGGTCAAAGTTCAGTTGACTTTTTCCTATGAAAACCCTAATTTAGAAACTTTTGGAATTGTTGATTTCTGATCTTTCCTTGATGAACCATTATCAATTCTTTATCAAATGGTGAATGATACTTCAATATGAGGATGTTGACAAAAAAAATCAGGAGTTTTGACTGTACTTTGACCACAATTGACTTTTAGGTCAACCCAGTCGAGTGACTGTTGACTTTCTGAGCAATTGAGTGATCAATCTTTTGAATTGAGACCTGAAATTTGTCATGGAGGTAGTGTGGGGTATCATAGACCATATAGGATGCCTTGGAGCCTTTGGTTCATTGATTTTCCCTTAGAACAATAAAACCCTAATTCTCTGAGCCTTGTTTAGGAGAGGGTGTCTTTGAGCTTTGTACCTTGATTTGAATTTGAATAGGAGAAATAGTATGGGCAAATTTTGGGGTATGACATGCTGCAATTATATCATCTATCATATCTAATCTTTTCATTTTTTCCCGTTTTTGTTCAAACATTGCTTTTTCATTTTTATAATTATTTTTCACTTTATTTCCTTTCTTTTTCAATCTACCAGACCCATTAATTTTTTCTCATACTTTTTTTCTTAGCAGTTTATTCTATTAGGATAGGTGTTAGCTATGTAAGGAGTGTTAGAACAAGATTGAGAAACTATGTTCACAATCTAGTTTTGATGATAACAAGCATATATTTTGTGAGTAACAATTTTATTACTAATGGTTTCATTTAGTTTGCAGATATTATGTTATAAATATTATACAGGATTCATTAAAAAAAGAGTACAACAATACATCCAGAAGATTGATGAAGCTAAACATCATTCATCAGATGTTCTGATTAAGAATACGTCAAACAAGTCAAGATCAGCAAATCAGAAGTAAAGAAGCAACAATGAGGAACAAGATCATTCAGAAGAATATGCAACAACAACAGTATCACAAGAAGCTATATTTCAACAAGAAAATCTTCAAAGAGTTAATCAGCAATATCAAATCTCACATAAAACAAGCACAGAATCAAAAAGTACATCAGAAGCTTCAAGGAAAACGAACAAATTAGCTACAAGGAGCTTTGCAACATCAGAAGATCACACACGTAGAAGATCAGAAGTTCTGAAGTTACAACGCAGTGACCTACAAAAGGTAAACAGCAACAGAGTCACATGTAAATCAGAAGATAACCTTCAGCTCAGCATGGAAAATCAAATAAAATACAAAGGATCAGAATCAAGAAGAAAACCATTACAAAGATCATCATTAGCTAAACGACTACAACAATTAAAAGGAACAACCCCAAGATTGATTGAAGAAGCAACCTACATGCAGTCCGATGAAGAAAACAAAAGCATGGTGGAAACACGTCTACATTTATTACATTTTCCAAAGTTCAAGACAACAAACACACTTTCAAAGCTATAGAAAGAAGTAAGATCTCTTATGAAGAGTTAAGTTTTGAGATAAGATGTAGTAATGAAAAACTACCAGAATCTAAAGGAGCCTTAAATAAAAGAGGATCGAAATACTGTCTGACAAAAGACTCCCATTCAAATTATTACTCAAAGAGAACCAAAGAAGCAACTCTCAATAAGAACTGTTGTTCTTAATCTGCTTACTAAGAAGATCAAACGAACAAGAAGCAAAGAAGCAGCTCTCAATAAGAACTGTTGTTCTTAATCTGCTTACTAAGAAGATTAAATGAAGAAGAATTAAAGAAGCAACTCTCAATAAGAACTGTTGTTATTAATCTGCTTACTAAGAAGATCAAACGAAGAAGAATCAAAGAAACAACTCTCAATAAGAACTGTTATTCTTAATCTGCTTACTAAGAAGATTAAAGGAAGAAGAATCAATGAAGCAACTCTCAATAAGAACTGTTGTTCTTAATCTGCTTACTAAGAAGATCAAAGGAAGAAGAATCAATGAAGCAAATCTCAATAAGAACTGTTGTTCTTAATCTGCTTAAAGAAGAAAGTTGAAGATCAATGCCAGAAGCAATCCTAACTAAACACTGATATTCTAATCTACTTAACAGAATAAGTAAAGACGAAGATCAACTTGAAGAACCATTCAATACTGAAGGATAATGATCTTACTGTACTTACCACATAGAAGCAAAGATCCAGTCAGAAGATGCAAACAAGAAGAGTTCAATGATTAAAACAAGTTACTTGTCATACAGTTTGTAATTAGAATATCTGCTTATTAAGAAGCATTATGTGAAAACCAAGTTAAAATTGGTAATGATTCCTTGAGAGACCTAGTGAAGTTCTGATGCTTGAGAAGACAGTGGCTGAGGTCATTGTGGAAATCTCTTGGACACCAAGTGAAGGTCAGGAGTCCAGGAGTCAATGGATGTTATATCTCGTGGAGATCACTGAACAATCCATTGTAGTTAATCACAACAGATAGCTGTGCAGGAAGTTAGTCACAACGTGTTGTTGTGTAGGGTTCCTGAGTTAATGAACGTTATATCTCGTGGAGATCAATGAACGGGTCATTTTCCAGATGGTTAGTCACAACAGTTGGCTGTGCAGGATTGTTAGTCACGATGGAAGTTCGTGCAGTTGTAATCATGAATTGGTTATAGTGGATTAAGACCTCTGTTGAGAGCAAAATCACCTGAAAAAGATGGACTGGCGGTAGCCTTACTTAGAAGGTGAACTAGGATAAAAATGAATGTCTCTTTTACTTTCTGTACTATTCGTTTTGACTTATAACATTTAAGCAAAAGCTCTTCAGAACTGTACTGAGACCAGTCTGAAGTTCTGATGACATACAGAAGTTAAAATGAACATCTCATTGGTTATGTAGTTCAACTTTCACATGCTTCTGCAACACCAAAAGCATAATCCAATAGATGATAAAACAAAAGAAAGAAAAGACGTTAAAAGGAAAGAGAATTTTAATTGATAAAGAACACAATTCAATACCCCCCCCCTTTCTTGTGTTTTTCTCCACCTTCAAGGAGCATATATAGACCAGCCTAAAATTTGTTCCCAACTATTTTTAAAAGTTTTGGAAATTGAGATAGTCATTCATTACCGTCACACACCACATGTTATTTTCTTTGTTATAAATACTCATTATGAATAGCTAACTTGTGTTCAAATAATCTTGAAACAAAACAAAAACTTGTATAACGTTTTATCCTAAATTAATTAAAACTAACACATTCAACTATTAAACTTAATGATTACAAACACATTAAAAAAATCAAATGAGTAATACTAAAATAAATAGTTTATAATTTTGATACATAAAAAGTTAACGTGACTACACTCCAATTATTAAAATAAATATTTATGTCAAATTTAGTGTCATAAATTTATACCATGCGTTTGAAATTCTCTTCCCTAAATTACATAAAGTTAAATGTTAAAAATGAAAAAGAAAAAAAAATTAGGATAAGTTAAGTTCATGAGCATACTATATTTTACAATAGAAAAAGAGGGAATCATTTCTTTAGACTAGGCCCCCCACCAAACTATATCATTGATCATATACACTCAACAATATATTTATGAAAATTAAAATATTGATTCTTTGCATAGTGTATTGATGTTTGAGAAGATTTTTAAGAAATATAAGTTTAATTTTGATGGGTTGCTAACAAAATAGTTTTGAATTTTAGACTTATTGATCTTAAATTAGAAATTTAATTGAGAACATTATTAATTACTGACTCAAAAAAAATCATTTTGTTTTGCTTAAATTTTTTCTAACAATATCAACCAATCATAATTATATTTACATGAAAAAAGCATAACTTAAATTGATTTACACAATTCACTTTAAACTAAAATGTGAAGGATAGAAAAACACTTAGAAAGGGGGGGTTTGAATAAATGTAGTTTTAAAACTCTTAAGATAAAAACAATTTGCACAGTGATTTTTATCCTGGTTCGTTGTTAACTAAACTACTCCAGTCCATCCCCTTTGAGTGATTTACCTCACCTGAGCATTTAATCCACTAATCACACAAGATTACAATGGTTTTCCACTTAGATAACCTCTAAGTCTTCTAGAGTATTCTGATCACAACCTGATCACTCTAGGAACACAATGCTTAGATACCCTCTAAGACTTTCTAGAGAATCCGATCACAACTTGATCTCCTCTAGTTCTTACAAATGAATGTAAACAAAATCTTATAAGAGTTACAATGCTTCTTAATAAGCTATTATCACAACTGTGATTTTTCTCTTAAGTTTAAGCTTAATCTCACTAAGATATTACAACAGTAATGAAGTGAGGTTGAAGATGAAGTTTGAGAGCTTTTAGAATTTGACAGCGTTTCTGTATGTTTGCACAAAGTGTTGTTTTCAGCTTCTCATCATAACTTCTATTTATAGGTGTTTGAGAAGATGACCGTTGGGAGCATTTAATGCGTTGCGTGATCCGTACAGCATTGTATTTAATGTTTCACTCTTTTGTCAACTACCTCGAGCCTTGCTTTTGCTACTGTAACTGACGTTGCCTTTAATAGCTTCTAACGTTCCTTTTGTCAGTCAGCGTAGCCTGCCATCTTGTACTTGCTTCTGATCTGATGTTTGTGTAAACAACGTTTGAATATCATCAGAGTCAAACAGCTTAGTGCAGAGCATTTTCTTGTCTTCTGACCTTGAAGTGCTTCTAGCGTGATACCATGAGAACTTCAGTGCTTTTGCTTCTGATCTCAAGTTCTTCTGATGCTTCAATAGACCATGTTCTGATTCTGCTTGACCATCTTCTGATGTCTTGTGAGAGCATGTTCTGATGTTGCATACTTGAACCTTCTGAGTCAGTGCTTCTTGGCTGATTTTGTGCATACTCCTTATATATTTCCTGAAATGGAAATTGCAAAGGATTAGAGTACCACATTATCTCAAGCAAAATTCATATATATTGTTATCATCAAAACTAAGAATATTGATCAGAACAAATCTTGTTCTAACAATCTCCCCCTTTTTTTTGATGACAAAAACATATATAAATGATATGAATTTGCAATCAGAATATCAGACGGCTAAAGACAATTACACAATTATAGTATAAGCATATAAACATAGTGTGTGAATATGTCTCCCCTTGAGATTAACAATCTCCCCCTGAGATAAATAATCTCCCCCTGAAATAAATACTGGAAGAAATTTATAAATAAAGGACTTCCCTGAGTATTTTCCATTTCAGTTGAGACGATCACATATGCTTAGATCTTCAGAACATTCAGAGCTTCTGCTTCTTGCTTCCAATAGGGCAGCTTCAGAGCTTTGAATTTCTTCTTGAATCATTGCATGCTAGATTGTATCAGAACATTGTTGAATGTACCAGAGCATCTTCTACATCCTGAAATGTTTCAGAACAAACTAAACAACAAAAGTCAGAGCATGAATGAGTGATAACACAAAATATGTATCAGAGCATATAGTATGTGTCAGAACATAAAATAGATTGTATCAGAACACATAAAATGCATCAGAACATAAAATATGTATCAGAGCACATAGAAAAAAATGTATCAGAACATATAAGGAGTAAGAATGTGTTAGAGCATATTCTATCACAAGAATATCGGAACATTCTTCCTTCTTGCTTCTGATCTTGAAGCTTCACATCACTCAGCTTGCTTCAATTTCCATGAGCTTGTTTCTATATAGAATTGCCTTTCCCCATGTCTTTGCTTCTTATGTTGAGCTTTTTAGAATGTCTTCAATCCTGCAAAACACTCAAAGACATAGAACTTGCAAATTTTGTTAGAAATGTGGAGACTTACTCCCAGCAACTGATAATATAAATCAGATCATTTATCACATTTTCTCCCCCTTTTTGTCATAACATCAAAAAGCATAAAAGATTCAGATGAAAAAGACAAACAATATGAGAGAAGATAGAAGATTTTCATTCATCAGAATTAATCAGAAGATACAAAAGGAGATGCAAGAAGACAGATGCAAGAACAAGGAGACAACTAAGACACAAAAGACTACGACTAGCCTAGCTTAGACATAATCTTGGCCAGCATGTCATGAATCCCAGCAGTGCTTTCATTATGCTTCTTCATGAAGTCTCTGAACTCTTCATGTGCTTGATCATGCTTATCCAGGTGAGAAGCAAGAACTTCTTGATTCTGTTGAAGAACCTCCAGAGTCTTCTCCAGACGAGAGGATTCACCAGAAGTTTCACCACCAGCATTCAGTGGAATAGCATGTCCAGCAGAAGCATCCAATGTAAGAACATCTTCTTGAGTTTCCAGAACAGGACTTTTCTCAGAAGATTGATTCTCAGCATCAGCTTCTTCCATAGAAGCATCTTCTTCATATTCTGGAGTAGGAAGATCAGAAACTCCATTCTCCAGGGCTTGAAGAATCTCAGCTAGATTCTTTGGAGGAATGGGAGCAGCAACGACTGGATGGTAGGCAGCCTCAGGACCAGCCATGGTAGGAGCCTGCTCAGAAGAATTTGCCCAAAGCCAGTGAAATAGCCATTGGGAATCTTCAGTCAGAACATGAAACTTAGGCTTCCACACAACAATCTCTCGAGAGTGTGATTCTTGTTCAGCTTCTGAAGCTTCTTCCAGTTCATCAACAAAAGCTCTTTCTTCAAAACAATGCCTGCCTCCAAGACGACTATGCCAGAAGTCTTCATAAGGTCTGAGAATCTTGCAAGGACTTGGGGCTATTGCTAAACACTTCTTCTGAAGCTCCAGAAACATAGAATCCATATTTCTTCTGAAAGTCCTCCATAGATTTCTAAAAGCCACATCGTCCATCCTGGATTGATATGCTGCTTTCAAGACATCTAACCCTTCCTGTATCCTAATGTTTAACAATTCAAATTGTACACCAACAGATAATTCCCAGCGGGATTTGAGTTTTGTAATGCCAGAATCTGGTCTCAGAAAGAAGTAGGGTTGAGGTTCTCTATTGAGACACAGAGAAGATTCTGCTTCATTATCAGATTCTAACACCACTAACTCAGGTTCAGGACGAGGCTTGGGTGTGTAGTTGCAATCACGAAGCAATTGCTCATGTGATGCAGAATCAGGGAGGTCAGAGATGGAGGGATTATTTTGTGAGGGAGAAGGAATGGATTCATAATGTGCATGAGGAGGAGGTTGAGAAGTGGAGATGTTTGAGTGAGGCGGAAAGAGGGTTTTAAGGGGTTGAATATTAAGAATGAGGGTTTCACACGAATGCTCAGAAGCAACATTGATTGTGGGTGGAGAGGAAGGAATAAGAATATTTGTGATAGGTGAAGAAGGTGGGGTAAGAACATTGGTTTGGGGAGAAGAAGGAGGTGTAAGAACATGGGTGAGTTGAGGTGTTTCTGTTGGGGCTGTTTCTGGTAGAATTTCTGGTTGAGGGTTAACCGGAACATCTGTTGGTACAGATTCTGAATGTAAAACAGATACAGAGACAGGTTCAGAAAGATGTATTCCTTTGGACACATTCTGAAGAGCTTCAAATGCAGCCTCAAGTCTTTTCTGCTTCTTGTTCTTCTTCTTTTCCACAATCTTTGCCTTCCCAAGAGAAATTTCTCTTCTTCTGGCATTTTCCAGTCTTTCTTTCTCTCCATCCACAGCTTCTTGATTTTCAACTTCTTGCTGATTCGCAGCTTCTAGAATCTCTTCTTCTTCTTCATCCGAATCTACTATTATTAATTTTCTTTTCTTTTTCTTCTTCTTTTCTACATCCTTTCCATCTTCTACATTCTTATTTTTCAAATTTCTCTTCTTCTTCTTCTTCTTCTCAGCACCTTCTTGTTCATACTTTTTATTTTCAACTAAAACAACCAGATTTTCTTCAACAACAACTTCTCATCCATCAGCATTCTCATCAACTACTGCAGCATCTTCTTCTTGGACTTCCTTCTCCTGACTGACAGAAGGGCAATCAAACTTACGTTTTGTCCTTCTTTCTTTCTTTCCTGCAGCTTCTGAAACATCTTCTGAAACTGCAGGCTAGGAAGAAGAAACTTTCTTGCGACCACCTTTAGCAGGAGCATCTTTGGCTTTATCTTCCTTGAGAGAGTTAAGATATTTAGTCCTAACTCCTGGCAGCTCACTTCTGAAGAAAGACTCAAACTCAACAAGAACAGGATTTCTTCTGCTTCTTGCTCCTGGGAGAGGTTTAGGACTGACTTTAACCTCTTGAATGAGACTCATCTTTCTCAAGGTGTGAGCATTCAAGCAGCTTCCTGTATCAGTAACAAGATCCTTGATAACTCCTTGAGCTTCCAAGTCTTCAACAATCTTGGTATGAATCAGAAGATTTGTAATGATTCTTCCAAAAGGAATAATATTACCCTTCTTTATTTTGAAAGCATTTCTGGAATCCCTTACAGCATTCCACATATGATTGAATATTATGTAGATAATATCAACCTTCTTCTGAGTGGCAATGCAATACAGAATATATTGCTGCTCTTTGTTGACAAAATCTGCAGAATGGGTTGATTTCCTGTGATAGAAACACCCCAGAAGAATCTTGGTCCAGATTTTGTAAAGATCCTTCATGTCTTTGACATGCTTTGTTTTCTTTACATCTGGGTAAAGTTTAGCCAGAACGGCATCCCAATCTACTCTTTGATCCACTTCATAGACACCTTCAGGGTTTCTCAGATCAAACATCATTCTTAGGATGTTCTCAGTAACAACAACAAACCTTCCATGTACAAACGACAAGATTGATTTAGGGGCAACCACAGCATGCACCCAAAATTCCTTTACAAGTTTTGGGTAAACAGGTCCACAGAACTCTGAGAATAGAGAAGTCCATCCTTGAGACAACATATCCTCTTTTAGATGGAACTCATGTTTTTCAAGACTATCGAAGTCCACCGTTAATTCACAGATTACTTCTAACTCTTTCTGGGAATGGAGCAAGAGATAACTAGAACAATTTGATGTTCTTCTTCTTGAAGATGTAGAGGAACAGAGGAACCAACGTTGAGAGATGATGAAGCAGCCAATGAAGCACTACTGAGATTACTGGATACTTTTCTAGGTTTACATTTAGGGTTTGAGAAAAGGGCAAACAAGTTGCAGAAATGCATGCAAGAAGAGAGAGAATGAGAGCGAAAAAGAGAAACGTTATGATTTAAAATGTATATATAGGGGCAGATTTGAAAAAGAATGCAATAAATTTATGAGAATGAACAGTTACAGAATCAATTGAAATCAAATGCATTAAATGATGAGTGACGTTAGGTGAGAGAACGTGATATTTGAAATGATTTACACAGTTACCTAGGGCGGTGTCCCATCAGTTTCACGCACGCTTTTACCTATCGTGTGAACACGTGTTCACCATCTGAAAACACTTGATGACAGCTGTTACAGAATTTGCTTCTGATGAAAGATGGAACTTCTCATCTTCTGATTCTGATCAATTGTTCTAACGACCATTCTTTAGAAAGGATCTGGTTCATATAGGATCATCTTTCTTTCCAAGAATGACATCTTCTGAGTAAGCAGAGGTGAGTCTAGAAGATTTTCTAACTGTTGGCTCTTCAGAAATTCTGAGATTCTCTAAAGACGCAGCAACTTGATCTTCTGATCCTTTGCTTCTGAGATTTTCAGCTTCTGAAACTTTGCTTCTTGGTTCTTCAGCTTCTGATATATCATATCTATATCTGCAAAATTCTCAAACTGCTTTGGCTTTTCAAGACCAAGCTTATCATCAAATCTGATATTGATTGATTCTTCTACAACCAATGTTTCAGTATTGTATACTCTGTAGCCTTTAGAGCGTTCAGAATATCCAAGAAGGAAACATTTTTTTGCCTTAGAATCAAACTTACCAAGATGATCTTTAGTATTCAGAATGAAACAAACACATCCAAAAGGATGAAAATATGAAATGTTGGGCTTTCTGTTCTTCCACAATTCATAAGGAGTCTTATTTAGAATAGGTCTTATAGAGATTGTATTCTGAATATAACATGCAGTATTTATTGCTTCTGCCCAGAAGTGCTTCGCCATATTGGTTTCATTAATCATGGTTCTGGCCATTTCTTGTAGAGTCCTATTCTTTCGCTCTACAACTCTATTTTGCTGTGGAGTTCTAGGACAAGAGAAATCATGGGCAATACCATTTTCTTTGAAGAACTCCTCAAAGAATCTGTTCTCAAATTCACCACCATGATCACTTCTGACCTTTATGATTTTGCACTCCTTCTCAGATTGAATCTGAGTGCAGAATTCAAAGAACACTGAATGAGACTCATCCTTGTGTTTTAAGAACTTTACCCATGTCCAGCGGCTATAATCATCTACGATGACTAATCCATATTTCTTCCCTCTGACAGATGTTGTTTTGACTGGGCCAAACAGATCAATGTGCAGAAGTTCTAACGGCCTAGAGGAAGAGATAACATTCTTAGATTTGAATGCAGGTTTGGAGAACTTGCCCTTCTGACATGCTTCACAAAGAGCATCTGATTTGTATTTCAGATTTGGGAGTCCTCTGGCAAGATTTAGTTTGTTAATCTGAGAAATCTTCCTCAAACTAGCATGTCCTAATCTTTTGTGGCAGACCCATTGCTCTTCGGAAACAGACATAAGGCAAGTCACCTTCTGCTTCTCAAGATCAGAAAGATCAATCTTATAAATGTTGTTCTTTCTCTTTCTTGTAAATAGGATTGAGCCATCCTTCTGAGTTACAGCCTTGCGAGACTTTTGATTGAAGATTATGTCATAACCATTGTCACTTAATTGACTTGTGGACAATAAGTTATGCGCTAATCCTTCTACAAGAAGTACACTAGATATGGAAGGAGAGTTACCAATACTTATGGTTCCAGAGCCAATTATCTTGCCCTTCTGATCTCCTCCAAACTTGACTTCTCCATCAGACTTAAGCACCAGGTCTTGGAACATAGACCTTCTTCCCGTCATGTGTCGCGAGCACCCAGAGTCCAGGTACCACGACATGTTGTGCTTTGTCTTCTTTGCTGCCAAGGATATCTGCAATAGAAATTATCTTCTCCTTAGGTACCCACAACTTCTTGGGTCCTTTCTTGTTAGTTTTCCTCAAGTTCTGATTGAACTTGGGTTTAGCATAATAAACAACAGGAGGTACAACATGATATTCTTTAGGTTTAGCAGCATAATATTTTCTAGGTTGTGTCACATGCTTCTTAGTGTGTGTAACATGAAAGCTTTTGGCATGTGAAGTGAGCCTAATATCATGTGAGTGGCCATATTTGAAATGATCATACAATGGCTTGTATGTGATTTTCATATCATCTACAGGTTCAAATTTGTGTGGGGTATCACCCTCATAGCCAACGCCAATCCTTTTGTTTCCAGAAACACCATATATCATAAAAGCAAGATGACTTCTGCCAATACTTCTAAATAGGAACTTTCTGAAGCTCGAGTCATATTCTTTCAGAATATGATTGAGACTTGGAATGGATTTGTCTGAGTAAGAAGGAGATCCAATATCTTTGGATAATTTTAAAACTTTTTCCTTTAGTTCAGAATTTTCCACTTCTAGCTTCTTAGTTTCAGAATCAAATAGCTTTTTCAGCTTTTTGTATTTGATACTAAGATGAGCCTTAAGTTCCAGAAGTTCTGTTAAACTGGAAACTAACTCTTCTCTAGATAGTTCAGAAAATACCTCTTCAGAATCTGATTCTGATGTAGATTCTGATCCATCATCAACTGTGGCCATCAGTGCAATGTTTGCCTGCTCGCCTTCAGAGTCTGATTCTGATTCTGAATCTGAATCATCCCATGTTGCCATAAGACCTTTCTTCTTATGAAACTTATTCTTGGGATTCTCCTTCTGAAGTTTTGGACACTCATTCTTGTAGTGACCAGGCTCATTGCATTCATAGCATGTGACCTTCTTCTTATCAGATCTTCTGCCTCCAGAAGATTCTCCACGTTCAGGCTTCTTAGAACTTTTGAAGTTCTTGAACTTCCTATGCTTGCTCTTCCAAAATTGGTTTACCCTTCTGGAGATCATGGACAGTTCATCTTCTTCTTCTGATTCTGATTCTTCATAATCTTCTTCTTCAGCCTGAAAAGCGTTAGTGCATTTTTTATAATTAGATTTTAATGCAATATACTTACCTTTCTTCTGAGGTTCATTAGCATCCAGCTCAATTTCATGACTCCTCAGAGCACTGATCAATTCTTCAAGAGAGAGTTCATTCAGATTCTTGGCAATCTTGAAAGCAGTCGCCATAGGACCCCATCTTCTTGGCAAGCTTCTGATGATCTTCTTGACATGATCATCCTTGGTGTATCCCTTGTCAAGAACTCTTAATCCAGCAGTTAGCATTTGAAATCTTGAGAACATTTTCTCAATGTTTTCATCATCCTCCATCTTGAACGCTTCATATTTCTGGATCAAGGCAAGAGCTTTGGTCTCCTTGACTTGGGCATTTCCTTCATGAGTCATTTTCAATGATTCATATATGTCATAGGCAGTTTCTCTGTTTGATATCTTCTCATATTCAGTATGAGAAATAGCATTCAGCAAAACAGTCCTTGACTTGTGATGATTTTTGAATTCTTTCTTTAGATCATCACTCATTTCTTGTCTTGTCAGCTTTACTCCTCTAGTTTTCACTGGATGTTTGTAACCACCCACCAAAAGATCCCATAAGTCACCATCTAGACCAAGAAAGTAACTTTCAAGTCTATCTTTCCAATATTCAAAGTTTTCACCATCAAATACTGGTGGTCTAGTGTAACCATTGTTACCATTTCCATTGTATTGCTCAGCAGAGCCAGATGTAGATGTAGGTGTTGGATCTTCACCAGCCATCTTGACTTAAGCGTTTTTCTCTTCCTGAATTTTTCTAAACACGGTTAAGTGCTTGCACCTTAGAACCAGGCTCTGATACCAATTGAAGGATAGAAAAACACTTAGAAAGGGTGGGGGGGTTTGAATAAGTGTAGTTTTAAAACTCTTAAGATAAAAACAATTTGCACAATGATTTTTATCCTGGTTCGTTGTTAACTAAACTACTCCAGTCCACCCCCTTGGAGTGATTTACCTCACCTGAGGATTTAATCCACTAATCACACAAGATTACAATGGTTTTCCACTTAGATAACCTCTAAGTCTTTTAGAGTATTCTGATCACAACCTGATCACTCTAGGAACACAATGCTTAGATACCCTCTAAGACTTTCTAGAGAATTCGATCACAACTTGATCTCCTCTAGTTCTTACAAATGAATGTAAACAAAATCTTATAAGAGTTACTGTAACACCCCTTTTCTAACCCCAAATATATCATACAATCAAACAGAGTAAGCATGCATAAAGGAAAAGGGCGTCACATGTTATTTTCATCACAATGAAAACCTAAAGTAAAACATCCAACATTCTTAATATGCAAAGATCATATTTGTAACACAATGTAAATCTCATACTTTCATTCATTATGCATAAACGCTTGCGGAAAAACAATTGAATTGCTATTAAAATTTCAATGAATATATCCCATACTATATTCATCTACCAAATTCGAATTAACATTTAAATCCACAATCTTGGCTACATAGCCTTAAACAACATATCCGAGATCTCAAACAAATACATCTGAATATCCAACAAAACATAGAGAATAGCAATATCCAAACATAAGCATAAGTCTAAATAAAATTCCCCCAAGTGTTACATGATCAGAGCATATGACTTGCTACCTAATCCAATAACAAACTCAGGAGCTCCTCGGCTAAATCCTCGGACAAGCTACTACTCGTCGGAACCTGCACGTTATCAACGAAGGATAACATTCAAACAGAAGGGTGAGAATTCAACTTCTTATAGAAAACATAATAATGGGAAATGTAAACATAAACAAGCATACATTTTACTATTCATCACACTTCTCAATTAAGCAATTCACATATCATATACTAATCATCACTCCAAAACAAATCACATGTATACAAGACAATCACATAACACACAATGTGACTCGAAATGCAACAAATGTGACTCAATGCATGTGGTACCCAATGTGAATCCAATGTTTCACCGCTTTCCGATTCAATGTTTAGAATCCAAGCCACGCTCCCGATCCGGACAAGATCAAAGCCAATACGCCTATCTCCAATTAAGGATCACATCTTCTACGCCTATTTCCATTCAAGGATCAACGTCTCTTACCATGTGAACCCAAGTTTCACCGCTTCCACCATAAAGCCGACCATGCTATGAATGTATGTACAAATACCAACAATTTATGCAATTAAGATTATCTCATCAATCTTAACTTACCGCATATCACCATAATCCAACTCTATGAATTATCCGCCAATTGTACACCACATTCACACACACAATTAACAATTGCAACAAGGCATAACAACCATCATATACCCAATCACATACATCATGAATACATCTACACAAAGTGTTCCAACAATTGTTATACATCACATACAAACATAACACACATAAGACAATCGCATGACATTCCATATATTAACGTCACAATTAATCAATCAAGTTCAATTAAATCCTATACTATCATATAGAATATCACGATAGCTTTCTAACGCTTCGAACGGCGCATAAAACGGAGCTTCGGATCAAAAGTTATGGCCTTTCAAAGTTTGGAAAAAGTTCTGTAAAACAAGGTTCGCGGCGCCAACAGGTTTCGCGCCGCGAACTGAGCGAATTCAAAAATCTCCAACTTTCTGCCAAGCAGTTCGTGGCACCAACAAGGGGTCGCGGCGCGAACTGAGCAGATTCAGTTTTTCCCAAGTTTCTGCCAAGAGGTTCGCGGCGCGCACAAAGGATCGCGGCGCGAACTGGCGATTTCAGAAAACCCCAAACTCAGAAAAACAGCATACGAAACCCATCCAAAAAACCCCAAACTTAACCCAATCAAGTTGGAAAACACCAAGCATCACGAATATCAATAGAAAACATGTTATAGACACAATTATAACACATTCCAAATCATCAATTCATGCATTTGTTCATAAACCCTAACTTTTCTATGTTTCCATGAAATTGCAAAGATGAAGAGATAATCACCACAACACACATTACCCAATCATATAGTCTATAAGAACTTGTATTCAAACCCTTACCTCTTGAATTTCTCCTTCTAACTTCAAGAATCTACAATCCTCTTCTCTTCTCTCTTCTACTCTTTTGCCTCTTTTCTTTTCTCTACTTTTCTTTCTATCTTTCTATCTAATTTAGGTTAACTGATAAAATTCTCTTCTAACTCTCATTATCTCATTTGGGCTTAACCCACCTAATACTCTTTCTCACTCAACTAAGCCCATTTAACTAATTTCAAATAAAATTCTACCATTATTAATTAGGTAAATAACATATTACCACAAAATCAAATAATTATTACTCAAACAATAATTAAATAAACACACAAACAATACCAATTATCAAATAATCCTAATTAACTAAAATCTAATAATAATAGGGTGTTACAACTCTCCCCCACTTAAAAGATTTTCGGCCTCGAAAATTACCTCAAACAAACAACTCCGGATACGATTCCTTCATCTTATCCTCGAGTTCCCAAGTGATATTTCCATTGGCGACTCCACCCCATACCACTTTCACCAAAGCAATCTCTTTACCACGAAGCTTCTTCACCTCTCGATCTTCGATTCGCATAGGTGATGTGTCAACCGTCAAATTATCTCTCACTTGAACATCATCTAATTGAACAACATGCGATGGATCCGGAATGTACCTCCTCAATTGAGACACATGGAACACATCATGAAGATTAGAAAGAGACGGTGGCAATGCAATCCGATATGCCACTTCACCTACTCTCTCTGAAATCTGATAAGGACCAATGAAACGCGGCGTCAACTTACGCGACTTCAATGCTCTACCAACACCCGTTATTGACGTAACTCGAAGAAATACATGATCATCTTTCTCAAACTCAAGAGCCTTCCTCCTCTTATCATGGTAACTCTTCTGACGACTTTGAGAAGCATTCATCTTCTCTTGAATCATCTTAATCTTATCCGTAGTCTCTTGAATTAACTCGGGTCCAACCACAGCACTCTCTCCCGATTCATACCAACACAAAGGAGTTCTACACCTTCTACCATAAAGAGCCTCAAAAGGTGCCATTCCAATACTCGAATGGAAACTGTTGTTATACGTAAACTCAACCAAAGGTAAGAAACTATCCCAATTTCCTCCTTGTTCCAAAACACAAGACCTCAAAAGATCTTCAAGTGACTGAATAGTCCTCTCCGATTGACCATCAGTTTGCGGATGATACGCCAAACTCAAACGCAACTTCGTACCCAAAGCACATTGCAAACCCTCCCAAAATCTAGAAGTGAACCTTGGATCTCTATCTGAAACAATACTTGACGGAATACCATGTAAACACACAATCTTCTCAATGTACAACCTAGCAAGTCTTTCCATCGAATAATCCATCCTCATCGGAATAAAATGAGCATATTTCGTCAATCTATCCACAACGACCCAAATTGCCTCGCAATTACTCGATGTCCTTGGCAAACCCGAAACAAAATCCATAGAGATACTATCCCACTTTCACTCGAGAATATATAACGGTTGCATCAAACCAGACGGCTTTTGATGTTCAATCTTTGACTTTTGAAAAGTCAAACACGAATAAACAAACTCCGCTATATCCTTCTTCATACCTTGCCACCAAAACATTTTCCTCAAGTCTTGATACATTTTAATAGCATCGGGATGAATACTCAAACCACTTCTATGCCCTTCCTCAAGAATTCTCTTTCTCAAATCCATAACATCCGGAATACAAACTCGATCACGACATCTCACAATGCCATTCTCGTCAATCCGAAAATCACCACCTTTACCTTGGTTAATCAATGTAATAATGTCAACCAATCTTAAATCCGATTTCTGACCTTCTCTAATCTCATCCAAAATACCACTAGTAAGCTTCAACATACCAAGCTTAACACACGAAGACGTCGCTTCACAAACCAAACTCAAATCTCGAAATTGTTCCAACAATTCCAATTCTCGAATCATCAACATAGACATATGCAATGATTTCCTACTTAATGCATCGGCTACAACATTCGCTTTTCCAGGATGGTAGTTCAAACTAAAATCATAATCCTTCAAGAATTCCAACCATCTTTGTTGCCTCATATTCAACTCTTTCTGATCAAACAAATACTTCAAACTCTTGTGATCACTGAAAACGTCAAACCTTGACCCAAACAAATAATGCCTCCAAAGTTTCAACACAAACACAACGGCGGCCAACTCTAAATCATGTGTCGGATAATTCCTCTCATGAATCTTAAGTTGCCTTGAAGCATAAGCTACCACTTTCCCTTTTTGCATCAAAACGCCTCCCAAACCCAATAATGAAGCATCACAATACACCACAAACGGTTCAAACGGATCTGGCAAGATCAAAATAGGAGCAGAAGTCAACCTTCTCTTAAGCTCTTGAAAATTCGATTCACATTGAGAAGTCCAAATGAAAGCTTGTCTTTTCCTAGTCAACAACATCAACGGCAAAGATAACTTAGAAAATCCTTCAATGAACTTCCTATAATAACCAGCCAAACCAAGAAAACTTCTAACCTCAGAAACAGACTTAGGAACTTCCCATTGAGATATAGCCTCAATCTTCGACGGGTCAACAGAAATACCTCCACTAGAGATCACATGGCCAAGAAAACTCACTTCCTTTAACCAAAATTCACACTTCGAAAGCTTAGCAAACAACCTCTTCTCTTTCAACACTGATAACACAATTCTCAAATGCTCAGCATGATCATCTTCACTCTTGGAATAGATCAAAATATCATCAATGAACACAACCACAAACTTATCTAGATAATCATGAAAAATCCTATTCATATACTCCATGAATACACCAGGTGCATTAGTCACACCAAACGGCATAACAGAATACTCATAATGACCATACCTCGTCCTAAAAGCAGTCTTCTGAATATCCTCCGCCTTCACACGAATCTGATGATACCCAGACCTCAAATCAATCTTGCTAAACACACAAGCTCCAACCAACTGATCCATCAAATCATCATTCCTTGGAAGTGGATACTTGTTCTTAATTGTCACTTTGTTCAATTGCCTATAATCAACACAAAGTCTCATAGAACCTTCCTTCTTCTTAACCAACAAAACAGGTGCACCCCATGGCGATACACTAGGACGAATAAACTTCTTCTCCAACAAATCCTCAAGTTGACTCTTCAACTCTTTCAACTCAGAAGCAGACATCCTATATGGAGCCATCAATATAGGACTAGTTCCAGGAACTAAATCAATCGAAAACTCAACTTCACGTTCCGGCGGTAAATCACTTACATCCTCAGGGAATACCTCCGCAAAATCACAAACTATTGGCAATTCATCAATGGTTCTCCTCTCATGCACATCTAAGGTTGCCAATAACATAAACAATTCAGCCCCATCTTGAACAGATTCACCAACTTGCTTCGCAGACAAAAACAAATCTTCCTTAACACCAATCTCAGGAAAAATGATAGTCTTATCAAAACAGTTGATATACACACGATTAAATTCCAACCAATTCATACCCAAAATCACATCAAGTTGCTCTAACGGAAGACAGACCAAATCAATCCCAAAATCTCTACCAAAAATACTCAAAGGACAATTCAAACACACAAAAGAAGTAGAAACAGAACCCATAGCAGGTGTATCAATAACCATACTTCTACGCATATCAGATAACACAAGATTCAATCTCTTAGCACAATCCAAAGAAATGAAAGAATGTGTCGCACTGGTATCAATAATAGCAATCAAAGGTGTACCATTAATGAAGCACGTACCTTGGATTAGCCTATCATCGGTAGAAGCCTCCGCACCAGACAATGCAAACACTTTCCCTTTCGCTTGCTCCTTCTTCGGCTTATCACATTTGGTGCTAATGTGACCTTGTTCACCACAATTGTAACAAGTCACACTCGAACCAACTCCACACTTGTTTGCCTTGTGACCAATCTTGCCACACTTGAAGCATGTCACAGAATCCTTACCATAATCAACAGCACGATGACCTTCACCACCACATTTGAAGCACTTAAGTGGAGTAGAAGTTCCTCCCCCACTTGACTTCTTGCCAAAACCAAATTGTTTCTTCTTATCATCATACGGTTTCCCACGAAATTGACCTTTCTTCTCATTCATAGTCTTGTAGTGAGAAGCACTCTCCCTACTATCCTCATCATAGATACGACTCTTGTTAACAAACTCCGTAAAACGAGTAATTTGTTGATAACCAATCGCCTTCTTGATATCATGTCTCAAACCATTCACAAACTTCAAACACTTAGATCTCTCTGCATTCATAGTATTGTAGTGAGGACAATACTTGATAAGCTCTTGAAATCTAGCAGCATATACAGCAACAGTACCATTTCCTTGCTTCAACTCAAGGAATTCCACTTCTTTCTTTCCACGGCAATCTTCCGGAAAATAGTTTTCCAAAAACGCATCGCGGAAAAGATCCCAAGTAACTTGAGTACCCTCCTCATCAAATCTCTGAGCCATATTGCCCCACCAATCTTCAGCTTCCTTTTCCAGCATGTGAGTACCAAACTGCACCCTCTGAGCATCGGTGCAATTCATGACTCGAAAAATCTTCTCAATCGCCTTCAACCAAGCTTGAGCTTTATCCGGTTCATGCTCACCCTCAAAGATAGGAGGATTGTTCCTCTGGAACTTCCCCAAAGCACGATACTCATCATCATCACCATTCCGATTTCCAGCATTAGCTTGAGGCATTTGACCAAGAGATCCAGCCAACATCCTCAATGCATCAGCAATGGCATCATCGTTCCTTCCAGCAACCATCGTCCTACGACAACCAACAACCAAAGCAGACAAAACAGTATTGATCGTGTCAGATACACAAATCTAATACAATAGAAATAAAGACATTAACGACTCTGACCAACTGGTCGACCATGCTCTGATACCACTAATGTAACACCCCTTTTCTAACCCAAAATATATCATACAATCAAACAGAGTAAGCATGCATAAAGGAAAAGGGCGTCACATGTTATTTTCATCATAATGAAAACCTAAAGTAAAACATCCAACATTCTTAATATGCAAAGATCATATTTGTAACACAATGTAAATCTCATACTTTCATTCATTATGCATAAACGCTTGCGAAAAAACAATTGAATTGCTATTAAAATTTCAATGAATATATCCCATACTATATTCATCTACCAAATTCGAATTAACATTTAAATCCACAATCTTGGCTACATAGCCTTAAACAACATATCCGAGATCTCAAACAAATACATCTGAATATCCAACAAAACATAGAGAATAGCAATATCCAAACATAAGCATAATTCTAAATAAAATTCCCCCAAGTGTTACATGATCAGAGCATATGACTCGCTACCTAATCCAATAACAAACTCAGGAGCTCCTCGGCTAAATCCTCGGACAAGCTACTACTCGTCGGAACCTGCACGTTATCAACGAAGGATAACATTCAAACAGAAGGGTGAGAATTCAACTTCTTATAGAAAACATAATAATGGGAAATGTAAACATAAACAAGCATACATTTTACTATTCATCACACTTCTCAATTAAGCAATTCACATATCATATACTAATCATCACTCCAAAAAAATCACATGTATACAAGACAATCACATAACACACAATGTGACTCGAAATGCAACAAATGTGACTCAATGCATGTGGTACCCAATGTGAATCCAATGTTTCACCGCTTTCCGATTCAATGTTTAGAATCCAAGCCACGCTCCCGATCCGGACAAGATCAAAGCCAATACGCCTATCTCCAATTAAGGATCACATCTTCTACGCCTATTTCCATTCAAGGATCAACGTCTCTTACCATGTGAACCCAAGTTTCACCGCTTCCACCATAAAGTCGACCATGCTATGAATGTATGTACAAATACCAACAATTTATGCAATTAAGATTATCTCATCAATCTTAACTTACCGCATATCACCATAATCCAACTCTATGAATTATCCGCCAATTGTACACCACATTCACACACACAATTAACAATTGCAACAAGGCATAACAACCATCATATACCCAATCACATACATCATGAATACATCTACACAAAGTGTTCCAACAATTATTATACATCACATACAAACATAACACACATAAGACAATCGCATGACATTCCATATATTAACGTCACAATTAATCAATCAAGTTCAATTAAATCCTATACTATCATATAGAATATCACGATAGCTTTCTAACGCTTCGAACGGCGCATAAAACGGAGCTTCGGATCAAAAGTTATGGCCTTTCAAAGTTTGGAAAAAGTTCTGTAAAACAAGGTTCGCGGCGCCAACAGGTTTCGCGCCGCGAACTGAGCGAATTCAAAAATCTCCAACTTTCTGCCAAGCAGTTCGCGGCACCAACAAGGGGTCGCGGCGCGAACTGAGCAGATTCAGTTTTTCCCAAGTTTCTGCCAAGAGGTTCGCGGCGCGCACAAAGGGTCGCGGCGCGAACTGGCGATTTCAGAAAACCCCAAACTCAGAAAAACAGCATACGAAACCCATCCAAAAAACCCCAAACTTAACCCAATCAAGTTGGAAAACACCAAGCATCACGAATATCAATAGAATACATGTTATAGACACAATTATAACACATTCCAAATCATCAATTCATGCATTTGTTCATAAACCCTAACTTTTCTATGTTTCCGTGAAATTGCAAAGATGAAGAGATAATCACCACAACACACATTACCCAATCATATAGTCTATAAGAACTTGTATTCAAACCCTTACCTCTTGAATTTCTCCTTCTAACTTCAAGAATCTACAATCCTCTTCTCTTCTCTCTTCTACTCTTTTGCCTCTTTTCTCTTCTCTACTTTTTTTTCTATCTTTCTATCTAATTTAGGTTAACTGATAAAATTCTCTTCTAACTCTCATTATCTCATTTGGGCTTAACCCACCTAATACTCTTTCTCACTCAACTAAGCCCATTTAACTAATTTCAAATAAAATTCTACCATTATTAATTAGGTAAATAACATATTACCACAAAATCAAATAATTATTACTCAAACAATAATTAAATAAACACACAAACAATACCAGTTATCAAATAATCCTAATTAACTAAAATCTAATAAAAATAGGGTGTTACAGTTACAATGCTTCTTAATAAGCTATTATCACAACTGTGATTTTTCTCTTAAGTTTAAGCTTAATCTCACTAAGATATTACAACAGTAATGAAGTGAGGTTGAAGATGAAGTTTGAGAGCTTTTAGAATTTGACAGTGTTTCTGTATGTTTGCGCAAAGTGTTATTTTCAGCTTCTCATCAGAACTTCTATTTATAGGCGTTTGAGAATATGACCGTTGGGAGCATTTAATGCGTTGCGTGATCCGTACAGCATTGCATTTAATGTTTCACTCTTTTGTCAACTACCTCGAGCCTTGCTTTTGCTGCTGTAACTGACGTTGCCTTTAATAGCTTCTAACGTTCCTTTTGTCAGTCAGCATAGCCTGCCATCTTGTACTTGCTTCTGATCTGATGTTTGTGTAAACAACGTTTGAATATCATCAGAGTCAAACAGCTAGGTGCAGAGCATCTTCTTGTCTTCTGACCTTGAAGTGCTTCTAGCGTGATACCATGAGAACTTCAGTGCTTCTGCTTCTGATCTCAAGTTCTTCTGATACTTCAATAGACCATGTTCTGATTCTGCTTGACCATCTTCTGATGTCTTGCGAGAGCATGTTCTGATGTTGCATACTTGAACCTTCTGAGTCAGTGCTTCTTGCGCTGATTTTGTGCATACTCCTTATATATTTCCTTAAATGGAAATTGCATAGGATTAGAGTACTACATTATCTCAACAAAAATTCATATACATTGTTATCATCAAAACTAAGAATATTGATCAGAACAAATCTTGCTCTAACAAAATGAATTTTATCAAACCCAATTATGAGAAAAGCAAACTCATTATAATATTTTATTGATGCTTTATGCCTTTCACACATCTCATAAGTTTTATTTTTTTAGAAAAACCATATTGAATTTAATAATATAGTAAACACTACAAAAAAAATTGCCATATTATGACACCCATTTAAAGTGATGCATTAATATTTATCCCTAAATAGTAACTATTTTAACGTACAGTTGTATGTGATATTTTTCATATTAAAGAGAGTAGTATTAAAATAGTAAAAGCACATTCAAATTTATTTAAAGTATGCATTTCTCAAACTAGTAAGAAAATTATTGTGAGGTTCGGTAGTTGCTGCTGACTGTAGCCAAAAGGTTCGATAGGATTTTACAAACAAGTACACGTGGATACTCCTGCTGCCTTTGAACAACCTGTAAACAACATTTCCGACCACAATTGTGAAACTCACCGTCACCTGTCACGTTTAAATACCATCTCATAAGAGAACATCAGGACCAAATATAATGAAAAAAATGAAAAAAATTAGGGCTAGGCTTATAATAAATAACATCATGACCAAATATAATGAAATATAAGTAAATCTATTCAAGTTATTTGATCAAATATAATGTAAAATTTTTAATTTTAATTAATGTTTAGATATTTCATTAATAAATTAGACTGATGTTCTCTTTTTTTTTTTTTTTTTTTTTTGACAGTAGAAAACCAGATTTCAATTAACATTAGAAATCAAAGAGTTTGGTACATCAGATACAACAGTAGGACAGTTTCCTATCCAAGTCTTGGAGCCTAATCTTTTCCCTATTCCAACTAGATTATGAGCATCAACATTTAAACTCCTGGATATAAACATCACAGCTGCAAAGTTAAAAGATCTGAGCGCGACTCTGCAGTCCTCTGCAATATGCTCAAGCGCGGCTATGTTGTGGCAGCCGTTTAAGCAGTCGACCACTACGAGTGCATCCGATTGGAGGAGAATCCTGTTCAACTTCAGCTCCTTTGCAACTCCAAGACCCCACCTGACTGCCAGTAACTCAGCAGCTATAGAATCCACCACCAAATCATCTTTCATGCACGCAGCTACCACAACCTTTTGTTCTCGATCCCGGATAACCCCCCCGAAGGCTATAGCTCCATTAGGACATACCCCCGCATCAACCTGAACCGTGTGTAAGTCTTTAGGCCAAGTTCCAGCCTCAGCATACCTCCTGTCGCCGTCGTTATCCTGATAATTCCATCTATTGTACTCAGCAACGGCAGCCACCGCATCATCCGCCACACCAACCG
This sequence comes from Vicia villosa, assembly GCF_029867415.1. Lineage (NCBI taxonomy): Eukaryota > Viridiplantae > Streptophyta > Magnoliopsida > Fabales > Fabaceae > Vicia > Vicia villosa. Next base: position 38,763 of record NW_026706040.1, read on the forward strand.
GGTCTTGAAATTTGTGATTAAAAACTGCGTTGTTACGGGCCAGCCATGTTTTGTACAACAAGGTACATATCATCTGGATGCTATAAACATCACCACAGGAGAGAATGCTCAACAGCCAGTCCTTAACATCACAGTCACCCGGGATACGGTAGCTTAAAGCAGAAGCAAAAAAGGTTTGTCTCACAAAAACGCAATGCATAAAAGTATGACTTACTGATTCTGTCTCAGCATTACAGAGAGGACAAGACGGGTCCAAGTTGATGCCTTTCCTCGCCAGATTGTCTCTTGTTGGAAGAATATTTTTCGCCATCCTCCACAGAAAGTTGCGAATTCTCGTGTTAATCGGGGCATGCCATAACTTCTTCCATAGCTTATTGCAAGGCGCCCTCGAAGGGCCTGGTTTTTTGTTTGCTTTATAGTTCAGACTTGCGTGATACGCCGATCGAACCGAATATTCCCCATCTTTCTCCAAGTGCCAGATTAATTTGTCTTCCACGCATCTAGTTGACAGTGGAATATTGATGATCTTCTGAGCTGAAACTGGTTCAAAGGAGGAGAAAATAAGCTCTCTATTCCATTGTCTTAGATCTCTGTCAATTAGATCACTAACTTTTGTCTCTTCATCAATGTTCCTTACAATACCTCTCGCCTTGAAATCGAACTCTTCAGGGATCCATCTATCCGAAATCACCCGCACCTTTTCCCCGTTTCCGATTCTCCACCTAGCTCCTTTTTGAATTAATTCTCGAGAGCTGAAAATACTCCTCCAAGCATAGCTTGGGGCATAACCGAGAGAGCTCTCCTCAATGGACGATCGGGGAAAATATCTTCCTTTGAACACCTTCCCAACAAGGGAGTTTTCATTGTTCAACAATCTCCAGAAGTGCTTTCCAAGAAGGCTTGTATTGAACTCACTGATCCCACGAAAACCCATGCCTCCGTAACTTTTTGACACCGACATCTTCTCCCAGCTTATCCAATGAACCTTACGTTCCCCGTTCTTAGCACCCCACCAAAATCTTGCCAGCATTGCCTCAATTTCTTGACAAACCGCCTGTGGTAACTTATAGCAGCTCATGATGTAGGAAGGGATCGCTTGAGCTACCGCTTTGATTAATACTTCCTTTCCCGCTTTTGATAGAAACTTCTCTTTCCAGCCTTTAATCTTTTTCCACACTCTATCAATTACCAAGGCAAACACCTCCTTTTTCGATCTCCCGAAGACAACCGGTAATCCCAAGTACTTTGAGTGGCTCTGGACAGTATTTACACCCATCCTGCTTCTTATCCCATCTCTCAACTCCTCACCAATGTTCCCACTAAAAGACGCCTCAGATTTCTCCATGTTAATAAGTTGACCGGATGCCATTTGATATTGTTGCAGCACCTCCATCACTTTCCCAGCCTCCTGCATATTAGCGCGAGTAAATAGAAGGCTATCGTCGGCGAAAAACAGATGAGAGATTTCTGGAGCACTTCTTGCCACCTTTATGCCATGAATCTCCTTATTTTGCACCGCTTTTCTAAGTAACCCTGAAAAAACATCAGCACACATTATGAAAAGATAGGGGGAGAGGGGGTCGCCTTGTCGTATACCCCTTTCCGGGTGGATACTCGCACTGGGCTGTCCGTTTAGGAGCACCTTATAGGACACGGAGGAGATACACTTCAGAATAAGATTCACCATGGAGATGGGAAAGCCCATAGATTTCAGCACTTCTTCCACAAATTCCCATTCTAGCCGATCATAAGCTTTCGACATGTCAAGCTTGATTGCCATAACTCCACGCCTCCCTTTCTTCTTTTTTTTCATCCAATGGAAGCATTCCATAGCAACTAACGCATTATCCGTTATTAGCCTTCCTTTCACAAACGCGCTTTGCTCTTCGTCAATTATATCCGGGAGGATGTGTTTGATTCTGTTTGCGATAGTTTTGGTAACTATTTTCATCACAACATTACAGAGGCTAATGGGCCGGAATTCTTTAGGGCTTGAGGGTTTTTTGCATTTAGGGATAAGAACTATGTGAGTGTTGTTGAAGTCTCTCGGGTCTTTCTGGTTGTTCAGAATGTCCAAGACAGCCCCGCATACATCGGGTCCGACAGTATTCCAGTATTTTTGAAAGAAAAGGGCCGGTAGACCGTCGGGTCCAGGCGCCTTCAGCGGGTCCATCTGAAAAAGGGCTTCTTTGACTTCCTCCTGGGTAAAACTTTGCTGACACCAGTTAATATGTTCCTGGTTAAGCTTCCCTTTAACCACTGAGCAAATGTCTTTCGCACCAGTGGGGCCGGACGAAGTAAAAAGCGCAGAGAAATACTCCACCACAATTCTTTCGCAATGTTCTTCACCTCTCCACCAATGTCCCTGATCATCCTTCAGCTTGTTGATTTCATTGACTTTCCTTCGTTGATTTGCTTTTCCATGAAAAAACTTAGAGTTTCGATCCCCATATTTCAGCCACGTCGCTCGGCTCCGTTGTCTCCACATGATCTCCTCCACTTGCAGCAAAGAGTTTCGTTGGTTTTCGAGAGCTTTGTAGGCTTTTATGGACTCTCCGCTTGCGTCCCAGCATTTCTCATCATTCAATAACTTCTCCATTCTGCCCAGTTCTTTCATTACTTTGCCCATGTGATACTCTTTGAAATCCTCATCCAAACCTTTCATCGCAGCAATTTTCGATAAGACTCCCGCACCATGACTTCTCCATATACGCTTCACCGACTCTTCACACCTTTGGTCCTTGCTCCACACCTCTTCAAAGCGAAACATATGCAACCTCTTTTTTCTCCTCCTATCTCCTACAACCTCCATTGATAAGCATACTGCCGCGTGATCAGACCCATACCTAGACAAGTGAGTAACTTTAATCGGGGCGAACCGGTTTATGAAATCGTTTGATGCCAAACATCTATCCAATCTGCACTGAATATTCTCACCTCCTTGTCTGCCGTTCGACCACGTAAAAGGGTAGCCATCGAACCCCAAATCAGATAATTCACATATCTCCAAAGCTTGCCTCCCCCAAGAGAGCTGTTGTTGACTCCGACTATTTCCTCCCACTTTTTCATGCTCAAACAGCGTATCGTTGAAATCTCCAAAGCACACTAATCTCTCATCTCCGTTTTGACATAATTCTTGTAACAGGTTCCAAGTCTTCCTCTTATTGTGTTCTTCTGGAAAACCGTACATCCCTATCAAGCTCCAGGTCCTGCCATCTACTTCATCCTCGACAGCCCCCCCTATGTGGTTGTGTGACTGAGAGGTAATCTTGATTTGCAGTGAATCCTTCCAAAGAAGAATGAGCCCTCCGGTCCTCTGCTTACCGCTACCTCCACACTCAACACTGCTACACCCCTCAAAACCGCTTCTATGCCAGACAGTTTGAACTTCATCATGTTTTAGTTTCGATTCCATTAAGAAAACCAAATCGGGATTTTGATTACGGATGAGCCTTAACAAGGCTCGAACTGCACGGGGACTCCCCAACCCCCTACAGTTCCAGCTTAGTATTTTCATTGTTGTAGGCGGTGTTGGTTGTCCAACACCACCTCTGGTTCTGTTTTTCCCGGTACCATCTCCTTTTCACACGCCCTCTGTTTCTTCTCCCCACTCCCTCCCTCTCCCATTGTACCGTCAATAATCATCACATCCACCAAATTTCTTTTCCCAAGCTCCAGCTCCAATTTCTTACCCATTTCCCCTGTTATCTTCTTAGCATTTGTCTTCCTCGTCCATTTCTTACCCTTCCTCGCTTCAGCTTTAGGCTTAGGGACTTTTGGTTTGTTAGTGATAGAAAGCTCCACCGCTCCAAGAGACTCAGCCATAGCTTCAATCTCAAGATTATTTTTTCCAATGGTGGTGACTGGTTGTTGGTATCCTTCCACCGGGACGACACCCTCTTTCTGCTTTGTTTGTTCCACCTCCCCTTCTCCCCCCTCTTTTTCCTTCTCCTTATCCTTCGTACTACATCTACTCTGACTCGAGGATATATTAAACAAGCTTCTATTGCATGAGCTGGAGTTTGTTTCTTTCTTCGCCTGGTCCTCCGGCATTTTTGGTAATGGCGATGAGCGCAGCCATGCTCCATACGACAACTCTTGCTCATCAAGATCTTCAAACCCTTCCTCACTGAGGTCACCCGCATCTTCACAATCTTTAAGTTGATGTCCTAGCCTTCCACATATGAAACAGAAGGTAGGCAATCTCTCATACTTGAAATGGACCCTAAGATTTTTATCCTTGAACCGCACCACTGTACCCCTCTTCAAAGGATTTTTCAGATCTATCGTCGCTTTGATTCTGAGGAATCTTCCATTCTTATGAGCTTCTTTCTGGTCCATTTCCTCAAACGTTCCCAAAATTCCTCCCAATTTCTTTGCCATAGACTCTGACCTAAGCATAAGGGGTAAGTCATAGATTCTTACCCAGAATGTTCCATAGTGCAGATTGAGAGCGGACGGTTGTTCTTCACCTGAGACTCGGTCTAGAACCAACAAGTTCCTATCAAAGCTCCAAGGTCCCTGTCGTAAAACACTCTCCAGATCCCTCTTGTTGGCGAATCTGAATAGGAATAGGTTTTTGCTTAGCTCATGGGTGTCGACTGGATTCTTCAAACGCCAAGCTCCAACCATCGTATTTGTAAAAGCTCGGGCATTGAAGCTATTGTCTGTCCATAGTTTACCCACCAGTGTTCTATGGAAAACTTCCTCCTCGCATACTTCCTCCGCTTCCGCCGTAACACCCTCCTCCTCCTCCTTCGAAAAAGCCATGTGTTTCCACTTCTCCATCCCAACCGCTTAGTTTCAGTGCAAACCCAGACGAGGGCCGCGTGGTATAAATCTCGCAGAAAGCTTCCACTAGGGAAGAGAGGCCTCTGATAAGAAGAGAAGAAAACCAGAAAACTGGAAAAGATACTTTTCAAACCCTAGATCGGAAGTGAAAAGGAAAGGCACGCTAAGTTTCTAGAGAGAGGATAGACTTTCTCTCTCTAGAAGCACGTGGAATGAATATCAGATGCTTTAGACTGATGTTCTCATTCTCACGATAGTGAACACATTGGGCTTGATGAGATATACTTATAATTTAAACCATCATATCATCTTTTAGTTATTATTTTTACAAAAATATTGGACATCAATTACATTTTTTATTTTTAAATATTGTTAAAAAGCACTTATTGGATAAAAATTTATTTCATACATTTTTTAGAGAATAATAAATATCATTTATTAAAAAATAAATTTATATTATGAAAATAATTTATATTATAAAAATAAATTTATATATCAAATATCTTTTTATATGAAATTAATGGTGGATTATATTTATAAGTTACTGATGTTATTTTATTAATTGTTTTTATAACTATGATTATAAAATTCCTATAACTATTAATTAAATAATTTGTAAATGAGTAATGCTTATTATCGCATAACCCACATCACAAATGTGTCACAAATGATATGGAAATATTATTTTGTATTATCTAATTAACCAAATGACATGTGATGATTTCGTCGTGTCTGTCATTGCATGAAAACAAGACTCAACGTACTGCCGTTCATTTTGAAAATGTTGCCACAACGAGTGCATACGAAACTACATTTAATTGACTTAAATTGATGAGTTTTTCACATAATTTCAACTTGAGTGGGCTAAACAATCAAGCAGCATGCTTGAAATGACAGATTGACGGTGGATTTTTAAATTTCCATCTAGTAACAAGTAATTATGATATTCGCGTGAAAATTTGCAATACTCATAGAACTAAATACTTTAAAAACAGTTACATTGTTGTTGTTCAACTGAGAATTTTACAGAGTGCTTGTAGATAAATGTATTCCAACAGATGAAGAAACTATTTATCTTATACTAAAATTTCTCAAACGTCTAAGTTGCAACAACATACAACAGGTGAACATGAACCACTTTTTGCATGACCCAAATCTGCTTGACAATAATGGTTACACCGTGTTGGCTCAGTTGGACAAAAATTTGTAATAAAACATAATTTTTTCTCGGAATCACTTTCTCCTGAAACAATCATTAAAATTCCATTAGAAATAATAAATGAAATTGTCAACTTCTAACTTTTCAAATATCTTGTATTTCATAAAATTATTTATTCTTAAACACAACATATGTCTTTTAATATATCCAATAGTATCTTATCATCCAAGTGCTTTTACTAAAAACATAAAATGAAGCAATGAAAATTGAGTTATAGATATAGATTATCATCTGAAGCAATGCAAATTATCAAAAATGCTAAAAGGAGAGTCTTGTAGAATGCCATCTTATTTTTAAATGTGGAAATAAGCTTCTTGCAATGGCCTTATTTATAATGAGGGAGTTAAATTAGAACATTAGGAAATATTGAGCAAATTTGAGACAATCATAAGTGGTGAAGAAAAGCAGAAAATAGCTTACACAAAGAAAAGATAAAATAGAGAGACGTGTAAACTCCAATTTAGCTGTGAAGTTGTAGAAACTCAGTGAGTGTGTATGAGTCACAGAGACCTAACTACACTGCCATATATACTGTAAATTTGATGGCCATCACAATATTAAATGCAATAGTGAAATATTAAAAAATAAAACAGTTCAATAATATTTAAGTAATTTTTTCTATCAATAAAATTATTTCAGATAAATTTATCCTCAACTGACAAATGACAATTAATCACAAGATTTTAATCTTATTTTAACCATTACAATCATATCACCTTGTCGGTGTATATAACTTTAATTTTTAACCTTTTTAGAACAAAAAATATATTCTACCAGAAAATCATAAATCAATAAAATAAAATGGAACAAATATCTCCTGGAAGGAGGATTTTAGAAAAGTATCATCATAAATAGTAGCAGCAGCCGCTGCAATTATATCATCTATCATATCTAATCTTTTCATTTTTTCCGTTTTTGTTCAAACATTACTTTTTCATTTTTATAATTATTTTTCACTTCATTTCCTTTCTTGCTCAATCTACCAGACCCATTAATTTTATCTCATACTTTTTTTCTTAGCAGTTTATGCTATTAGAACAGGTGTTAGCTATGTAAGGAGCATCTATAGACCAGCCTAAAATTTGTTCCCAACCATTTTTAAAAGTTCTGGAAACTGAGATAGTCATCCATTACCGTCACACACCACATGTTATTTTCTTTGTTATAAGTACCCATCATGAATATCTAACTTGTGTTCAAATAATCTTGAAACAAAACAAAAACTTCTATAACGTTTTATCCTAAATTAATTAAAACTAACACATTCAACTATTAAACTTAATGATTACAAACACATTAAAAAATCAAATGACTAATACTAAAATAAATATTTTATAATTTTGATACATAAAAAGTTAACGTGACTACACTCCAGTTATTAAAATAAATATTTATGTCAAATTTACTGTCATAAATTTTTAACATGCGTTTGAGATTCACTTCCCTAAATTACATAAAGTTAAATGTTATAAATGAAAAAGAAAAAAAAAATTAGGATAAGTTAAGTTAATGAGCATATTGTATTTTACAGTAGAAAAAGAGGGAATCATTTCTTTAGAATAGGCCCCCCACCAAACTATATCATTGATTTCATATACACTCAACAATATATTTATGAAAATTAAAATATTGATTCTTTGCATAGTGTATTGATGTTTGAGAAGCTTTTTAAGAAATATAAGTTTAATTTTGATGGGTTGCTAACACAATAGTTTTGAATTTTAGACTTATTGATCTTAAATTAGAAATTTAATTGAGAACATTATTATTTACTGACTCAAAAAAAAAAATTGTTTTGTTTAAATTTTTCCTAACAATATCAACCAATCATAATTATATTTACATGAAAAAAACATAACTTAAATTGATTTACACAATTCACTTTAAACTAAAATGAATTTTATCAAACCCAATTATGAGAAAAGCAAACTCATTATAATATTTTATTAATGCTTTATGCCTTTCACACATCTCATAAGTTTTATTTTTTTAGAAAAACCGTATTGAATTTAATAATATAGTACACACTACAAAAAATTTGCCATATTATGACACCCCTTTAAAGTGATGCCTAAATATTATTCCTAAATAGTATCTATTTTTACCTACAGTTGTATGTCACATTTGTCATATTAAAGAGAGTAGTATGAAAATAGTAAAAGCACATTCAAATTTATTTAAAGTATGCATTTCTCAAACTAGTAAGAAAATTATTGTGAGGTTCGGTTGCTGCTGCTGACTGTAGCCAAGAGGTTCGGTAGGATTTTACAAACAAGTACACGTGGATACTCCTGCCGCCATTGAACAACCTGCGAACAACATTTTCGACCACAATTGTGAAACTCACCAGTACCGACCACGTTTAAATACCAATTCATAAGAGAACATCAGGACCAAATATAATGAAAATAATGAAAAAATGCGGGCTAGGCTTATAATAAATAACATCATGACCAAATATAATGAAAATATAAGTAAATCTATTCAAGTTATTTGATCAATTATTCCCTTGATGTTGTAGAGTTAGATCCAAGGTGGAGATTTGTGAGATATTGGATCGAACTCTAGTATGGTCGAAGGGTAGCTTCTTGGTTTGACAGGATTAAGCATGAAGTCGAAGGTTGTTCACATGCTGGTGTCGAAGATGCTAGGGTTGCTAGCATGTTAAATTAGGTTTTATTGTTTAAACCGTATTTGTTAGGTTAGCTTGTTTATTAAGTTAGCTTGTGTAATTGGCCTTGTGGAAAAATCCCATTAGTTAGTATGCTATGTTTTATTATAAATAGCATACTAGTCTCTCATCATTGCAGACTGCAAATCCTAATTTAGGGTGAGAGAGGTTATTTGTTATTCTTGTAAACTTGTAATCTTGTTTTCTAAGAGAAAGAAAAAGAATAGCAATTATAACCAATTCTTGTGTTCTTCTTCTTCTTTGTTCATTATTCTTTCCTTGTTTTATACTTTGTTCTTGGCAGTAAACTCACAACAATAATAATATACATTAAATATCCTTATATTTACAAATACTAAGTAAATTTAACTTACTATAAGGTGAATGAGACATACATTAAATAATTTTGATTTAAAATTGAAAAACTAATTAATGTTAGCTTAACTTTGATTCTAATTTATTTAGAAAGCTACCAAGTTTTTTATATGAATTTAGTTCAAATATGAGAAAAGTATTCTAACAAATAATGTATGATTAGTATGAAAAGTTTTCTTAACAATATCAACCAATCATAATTATATTTCCATGAAAAAACCAAACTTAAATTGATTTATACAATTCACTTTAAAATAAAATGATTTTTTTCAAACACGTCTCATAAGTTTTAATTTTTTTTAGAAAAATCATATTGAATTGAATTCAATAATATAGCACAAGTATAGAACATAGAATATAATAATAATAATAATAATAATAATAATAATAATAATAATAATAATAATAATAATAATAATAATATTAATAATAATAATAATAATAATAATAATAATAATAATAATAATAATAAACACCAGCAACACAAACAACACCGGCCATAGCTTTAAAAAATTGCACCTTACACCCTTGTTTCTTCACTCTCTACAATCGAAATCACCGAACTCACTATTGAACCATGTCACCAACTTCACAAACTAACTCTTCATGCAGTTAGTTTTCTCTTATTATGGCAGTTACAAATTAGTTACACTACTTGAGCTAGCTTATGGTGTTTGACACCTTAACTATAAATATTGTAATACTGCCTTCATTTCAATCTAATGAGAATCATTCTTCTATCATGTTCATTGTGAATTCATAATACCTGTTGTGCATTTTGAAATTGTTGCTACAATGAGTGCATATGAAACTACATTTAGTTGAGTTAAGTTGATGATATATTCACATAATTTCAACTTGAGTGAGCTAAACGACAAAGTAGAATGCTTGAAATGACGGATAGCGGTGGATTTTTTCATCTAGTAATTGTGATATTTGCGTGAAAATGTGTTCGCTACATATAACATTATTCATATAATTAAATATTTAAAAAAAGTTACATTGTTGATTGTTCAACTGAGAATTTTATAGAGTATTTGTAGATAAATTTATTTGATTAGATGAAGAAACTATTCATCTTACATTAAAATTTCTCAAACGTCTTTGTTACAACAACATACACGTTGTAAACATGAACATCCTTTAGCTTGGTTCAAGGATACTTGACATAAATTGCTACACAATTCTGAAGAAGTTGGACATAAACCCGAAATGACACAAATTTTTTTTTGCGGATTCTCTTTCTCCTGAAACAATCATTAAAATTCCATTAGAAATAATATGTGGAATTGTAAACTTCTAACTTTTCAAATATCTTGTATTTCATAAAATTATTTATTCTTAAACACAACATATGTCTTTTAATATATCCGTTAGTATCCTATCATATAAGTGCTTTTATTAAAAACATAAAATGAAAAAATGGAAATTGAGTTATAGATATAGATTATTACCTGAAGCAATGCAAATAATCAAAAATGCTAAAAGGAGAGTCTTGTAGAATGCCATTTTATTTTTAGATATGGAAATAAACATCTTGCAGTGGCCCTATTTATAATGACTTGGGGAATTTTTTTTCAATAAATAATGATATTAATCTCAAAAAAGATACACACAACCAAATTACCTCTTTATACAAGAGCGAGGTAAAATGTTCCAAATATGAAAGTTACAGGAAATAAAAGAAACATTAAATAAACTGAACCATTTCCAAGAGGCTAATACGATAGCGCTATAGCATTCCTCAAAGTTGAAGATGCTTCCTCTAAAAAGGATCGCATTTCTCATCATCCAAATATTCCACCAAACCGCTAACCATATCACTCCTATAGTTAATCTTTCCTCTACATCCTTAATTTTCTCCGTAACGGCAATGAAGGAAGGCAAATCCTCATAAGATAGCGTACACGAGTCAGCAAGCCACACACCAACTCTATCCCAAATCTTTCTTGTAACAGGACACATTTCGAATAAATGATTGGCGTTCTCCTCTTCTCGAAAACAAAAGACACAATAACAATCCCAACCGTCTTCTAATATCCGTCTCTTATTTAATTAGTCTCTCGTTGGAAGTCTCTCCAAAATTAATCTCCACGCGAATATTTTTACTTTTGAAGGATGTTGGATTTTCCACATGAAGTTCAACCTTTTTCTATCAAGATTCCTCACTGCGGTTTCATTGTCTTATTTCCTAATCACACGAGTGCAATCTTTCTTGGCGCACGGTAGAATGATAAAGTGTATAGCGGTATCGCATTCAGCACTGAATTGATCAAGACTACCCTCCCCCTATGGATAAAATACGCCCACTCTAACCCTGCAGTCTGCTCCTAATGCTTCGAACCACATCCTTCCATATTTTTCTCTTTCTCAGACTGTCACCTACCATAACACCTAAAAAATTGAAAGGAATTGATCCCACCCCACAAGAGAGAAAAGTGGAAATATGTGTCATCTCTAAATCAATAAGGTTAATACCAAAAATATTACTCTTAAGGAAATTGATTCTAAGGCCAGACAGAAGTTCAAATCCCCGGAGAATAGTCTTCAAGCTCCACAAATTTTGTTGGTCACCTTCACCAAAAATAAATGTGTCGTCTGCAAATTGTAATATGTCAGCTGAGTTGTTATCCCTGTAATGAAAGCCATTGTAATCTCCCAAATTCACCGCTTTCTCCATAAGACTGGTTAAACCTTCCATTGCAATCACAAACAGAAGAGGGGATAGTGGGTTTCCTTGCCTTAGCCCCCGTTCAACCTTGAAATCGTTGGTGCTACTTCCATTAACTATGACCGCCATTGAACTCACAAAAACACACGCCTCCATCCAATGTAACCATTTACTTCCGAACCCCATACTTTTCATCATGAATCATAAATAATTCCAGCTTACACAGTCGTAAGCTTTCTCGTAATCCACCTTCAAAACAAGACAACTTCTACCTTCCCTCTTGGCAAAGTCCAACAACTCGTTAACAACCACCACACCATCCAGTATATTTCTATTCTTGATGAAGTCTGATTGTTTAATTGAAATCAGGCGATCAGTCACATGTTTTAATCTAGCAGCCAGAATTTTCGATAGGATCTTAAGAAGGCTCCCAACAAGGAAAATAGGGCGGTACTTTGAGAGAGATTGTGGATTATGAACTATCGGAATCAAAATTAAGAATGATGAAGTACAAGCTTTGATTAGAATCTCTTTAGAGTGGAAATCAGAGATGAACTTCATAAGGTCCTCCTTAATAGTTTCCCAATGGTTCTTATAAAACTCTATCGTAAAACCATCTGGCCCAGGGGTTATACTCTTGTTGCAGTCCCACACGGCTTCTTTGACCTCTAGTTCATAGAAAGGACGCTCGAGGCTGGAAGCAATGTTGTCCTCCAATATTTTGAAATCTATTCCTGCTGGTATCGGTCTGTGATCAAAAGGTTTCTTAAAGAAATTAGCAAAATGCTCCCTGACCTGATGTTTAACTTGCTGAACTCCCTCCACCAGAACACCAGGTGTATTGACAGATCTTATCAAATTCCTGCGTAAACGACACTTTAGAGAGTTATGGAAATAGCTGGTATTATGGTCGCCTTCTTTCAGCCATCTCTGACCAGATTAGATTCTAAGCATGCTTTCCTTGAGCTCAAGATGCTTCCATAAATTCTCGGTGATCAACCTTCTCTGCTCCACAGCCTCCGTCACATCCCTTCCGATGTTATCAACCAGCATCTGATCTAATCTAACCCGATCATCAATGATGTCTCTAATTTTCAAATCTATTCATCCGAAAATATCTTTGTTCCAATCCTTCAACTTGGCTTTGATGCTCTTTAATTTCTCATACATACAATAATCACCTCTACCTTGATAGTTCAAATCTCTCCATTCCTTAGTAAAAAAAGAGCATAAATTATCATGTTTATACCAACTATTGTTGAAACGAAACGGTTTGGCCCCTAGTCAGAAATCCCTGCTTTCAACCACACAGGGCAGTGGTCAGATAAGCATCTTTTCCCCACACTTTGGTTAACAAACTTTCATGCCGAAATTAACTTGTCAGAAATTAAAAATCTATCCAGTCTACCCATTGATTTTCCATTTCTGCTGAACCATGTAAACCTCCCTCCAACACTCGGCAGATCAACAAGCTCCATTTTTCCACAAAATTACAAAAATCAGCTGAATCTTTACTGTTAATCCATGTGCCTATCCCGATCTTTTCCTCTTTAAACATAACTTTGTTAAAGTCTCCGCCAACACACCACTCCTCCCCTACTGATGCTAATCTTCTACGAATTAAACTACTCCACACTCTTCTTCTAAGAATATAATTACAAGGAGCATAAACATTTATGAAGTTAACATACAAACCTTTGATAACAGCCTTCACACCTATATATCCATTGTCTCTATAACTAGAATGAAACTCCATACTATTTTTCCTCTAAAGAATGACAAAGCCACTCGAAGCACCAACTGAATCAAGGTGCGACCATTCAACATCCTTAGCTCCCTAGAGCTCTTCAACCAGCTTGAGATTGAAAAGAGATAATTTTGTTTCCTGAAGAAAGCACACATCTACTTTTCATGATTGTAACAAGGTCCCTATCCTCTTCCTTTTAATCCCGCTGCCTTCTCCTCTAAGATTATTAGAGACTATAATCATTTCAAAGTCCCTTTGTCCGCCTTCTTGACCACCAATCCTTCTTTATCTCTAACTTCCAATTCATCTATTTACAATTGAATTTCCTTCTCCGAACCCACACAAACTAAACCCAGCTTGAGTAAAGAATCTTTCATAGTTTTCCCAACATTAGATTCTTTGTTGAGCAGCATTCTATTATTGCAGTTTATGATGCCATAATCTATCATGGACTTGCAACAGATTGCAGGACCCCTTTCTTCCTTGTCCTTCTTCTGATTTGCAGGTTTCTTCAATTTGGGGATAAATTTAGGGTTGAGGCAAGCATAATAGAATTGTGACACTTCAGTTGGACTCTCCATTTCTTTTAACTTTTTCAATTTCTTAGACTTGGGTTTAGATGCCTTGGACCTGATACAGGCTTCATCAAATGATAAAAATCCATTTGTTGGGCCCAAAAGGATCGGCCCATTAAATTCCTCTGGCCCTTCTCTCTCCTTATTCAACTCAAAGCTAGTACTGACATCTATATCATTCTCATTGTCCAAAGATTTGGAACGTCTTTTCATAGACACCTCCTAGTTACCTTTATGAGAAGTTAACTTCAAGGCTTTAACTTCGTTAGAGAACTTTTTAGCTCTTTTCATACAATTGGCCAAAGTATTGTCCTTTCTTGGTTTCTTGATAGAAGTGTCAACGCCTCTGACCGTCACTTCCTCCATTGTGTCCGAGATTTCATCCTCCTCCGATCTCCCCCACCTGTTTCTGGCACATATTCAAATTCACTGCCGCTAATATCCTCGGATTCATTGACCGAATCTTCATAAGAAGATTGAATACACTGATTTTTACTACTAAGGTGAGAGATATCCTCAGGCCCCTGGACTTCCTCCATCATTAGTATATTAAAAACCTCCTTATCAATTTGAACCTTGATCTCATCCCTGATCATAGAAAAAGATTTTGTTCGAATCTAAATCCTTGTTACATCCATTCTGTTTTTGCTTGCCATTGCGTCGGCCTCACGAATCAGCACCCCCACATGTTTTGCAAGAAGCTTAAAGAAGGAGTTGCTCTAAGCTAAACTAGGTACACCAAATATTTTTACCCATGTTATTCTCTCTTGATCGACGTGTGTACTTTCCCACCTCCTTACCACCTTAAACCACTAGTCAAGCCAATTTTTATCCGCTTCCATCATAGCATCCACTGCTCCTTCCGAAGTACTTTCTAGAGTACACAGATTAGCACCTAAAGGTATAACCTTGACATCAAAATGGCCCTCAGTATACAAGATATCTTCCATAGAATAGGTTGTGCCTGGTGTGATTACTTCCCCCATGCATGCCTTCTCGAATCTTGCTTTATCATCCAATCCTACCTCAAAATCCAGACAGACACAGGGAAGATTCACCCTTCTCAGCCCCCCTTAGTTACCGCTGCGTATGATAAGCTTTTCCCATTCATCCTTTCATAAGCATGCTTTTTAGCGTTAGCTACACCATCGTTGCCAGATACACCTCATGTATTAACTCCACTTAGTCTAAAGTTAAAGCTCTTCTGAGGTATGGGGTTCTTGCCAAACTTGGGAAGATTCGCAAAAACTTTCTTACCATCTAACAAGACATTGTCTAGTTTTGTTTCCAATAGTTTTTCATTGTCGACATTGAAGAACCTGACAAATTCGTATTTCTTTCCCCATCTGGTTCTCTTACTAGGGATGTATACCTCATCAATCTCTCCCTCAATAACAAAATACGTGGTTGTTGTGTTTGTAGTTGCTCCTTGCTTCTTTTTCTCCCATCTGCCCACCTTCGAAATCCACTTCTTCTCTTTTCCTACCATGGTCCACCCTTCTTCTCTGACCTCCGTCCTTCCCTTTCAGGCCATCTTCAAACCACCGATCCAGTTAGGAGTTGAAACTTTAAGGATAAACTAACTTACTAGAGCCACATGAACCAGAAAAATCAAACACCAAGACCAAGGCCCCTAACCCTAAGGTTAGGAATTTAAGCCGAAGATCTCAGTGACAAATAACTAGCTCTTTGTAATCATACCATTTGGAGAGAAGTAAGTAAGTACTCATCATAATCATTACAACTTACACCTAGTATGAGAACAACTCTTTGGGTAAAATTTTACAAACTAGTACTAGTACACGTGAATAATTTTTTCTTTGTGAGTAATCTTTTTTCTTTTTTATGTTTTGTACTCTCTTATCTAGAAACAAAAACAACAATGGCCATAGCTTTAAAAAAACCTCACCTTACACCCTTGTTTCTTCACTCTCTACAATCGAAATCACCGAACTCACTATTGAACCATGTCACCAACTTCACAAACTAACTCTTCATGCAGTTAGTTTTCTGTTATTATGGCAGTTACAAATTAGTTACACTACTTGAGCTAGCTTATGGTGTTGGACACCTTAACTATAAATATTGTAATACTGCCTTCATTTCAATCAAATGAGAATCATTCTTCTATCATGTTCATTGTGAATTCATAATACCTGTCGTGCATTTTGAAATTGTTTCTACAATGAGTGCATATGAAACTACATTTAGTAGAGTTAAATTGATGATATTTTCATATAATTTCAACTTGAGTGAGCTAAACGACAAAGCAGAATGCTTGAAATGACGGATTGATGGTGGATTTTTTTCATCTAGTAGTTGTGATATTCGCGTGAAAATATGTTCGCTACATATACCATTATTTATAGAATTAAATATTTAAAATAAAGTTACATTGTTGATTGTTCAACTGAGAATTTTATAGTGTATTTGGTAGATAAATTTATTCAAACAGATGAAAAAACTATTCATCTTACAATAAAATTTCTCAAACGTCTTTGTTACAACAGCATTCACGTTGTAAACATGAACCACCTTTAGCTTGGTTCAAGGATACTTGACATAAATTGCTATACAGTTCTTAAGAAGTTGGACATAAACCCGAAATAACACCGAATTTTTTCGCGGATTCTCTTTCTATTGAAACAATCATTAAAATTCCATTAGAAATAATATATGGAATTGTCAACTTCAAACTTTTAAAATATCTTGTATTTCATAAAATTATTTATTCTTAAACCCAAGATATGTCTTTTAATATATCCGTTAGTATCCTATTATCCAAGTGCTTTTATTAAAAACATAAAATGAAACAATGGAAATTGAGTTATATATATAGATTATTACCTGAAGCAATGCAAATAATCAAAAATGCTAAAAGGAGAGTCTTAATGCCTATTTACTTTTATATGTGGAATTAAACATCTTGCAGTGGCCCTATTTATAGTTACTTGAGGAATTGAACAGTAGGTTTGAACCACATATCTCCAGGAAGGAGGGTTTCAGAAAAGTATCATCTATCATCTCTCTTCTTTTCATTTTTTCGGTTTTTGTTCAAGCATTGCTTTTCATTTTTACAATTATTTTCCACTTTATTTCCTTTCTTGTTCAATCTGCCAAACCCTTTAATATTATCTCATACCTTTTTTCTTAACAATTTACTTAGGATATGTTTTAGCTATGTAAGGAGCATTTGTAGGCCACAGTCCAATTAAAATTTGTTCTCAACCATTTTTAAAAGTTCTGAAAATCGAGATACTCATCTATTACCCTGACACACCACATGTTATTTTAATTGTTATAAATACTCATCATGTATAGTTAAGTTGAGTTCAAATAACCTTGAAACAAAACAAAATTTTCTATGACGTTTTATTCTAAATTAATTAAAACTAACACATTCAACTATTAAACTTAACGATTATAAGCACATTAAAAAAATCAAATGACTAAGATTAAAATAAATATTTTATAATTTTGATACATAAAAAATTTGTTAAGTGAGTTAAAAATCGATCTTCAAAATTTAATAAAAAGATAGAAATAAGTGCGAGAGAAGTTGAAAAGAGAGAATAAAAAATGGTGGATCTCATCAATTTTGGGGAGGAATTGATTCAATTAAAATAAAAAAGTGAGAATAAATAAATTAAGAGGAGGAAGTGATTATAATTCTCTTGATAGTAGAGATTATTTAATTGCATTGTTAATGTAAACTATTTTGCTCAATGTCATTACAATCATTCATAATAATATGTTTACAATTAAAGTAAAAAACTTACAAAAATTTAATTGTTATGATTAATTGATAATGTAATATATTATCAATTAAATTCTTTATAATATCAATTCAACTAAGTTGTTAAATTAAATTATCAATGAATTAAGTTTAATAATCAATAAAATAAAATAAATTTGTATTCTATTAAAGAGAAACATTTTGAAACAATTAGTCTTTTATATGAAAATATAATTAATTATTTAACTAAATTTAAATAGACATAATTTAATTTATAGTATTTTTTTTATAAATACAACATTTTTTTCTTCTCTAATTTTTTTATATTTTTTATATTTGTCTCTTAAACCAATCATTACTTGAAATATACTTTATTTTTATATTTTTCTCTCTTATAATTTCTCTTGTCATTTTCTCTATTTACAATTTCCCAATCAAACCAAACACACTCTAAAGAAGATAAGTGACACTTTAAACATTTTTAGTTCTAGTATGGGCTACCAAACAATCAATTTCAGTCGTTGATTGAAACCAAAATACATGTGACTCCCTTGTCAGTCAATCAACATATGAAACGTGCTCCGATTTGCTGCTGCCCAATACTAGAAAAGGTAAATTATGTAATTCAACATCATGGCGAACACAACACACTTCAGTGACTCTAATTATTTAAAAAGTAAAAAAAATAAAGAGAAATTAACGTGTGCTAGTAGTAGGTGAAAAAAGGAGACATGACCTACTTGCATCCCATTACTAATACTTATTAGCTAGGGCTTCAAAGACTACTTGTATCCCATTATTAATACTTAATAGCTAGGGCTTCAAGGACTACTTGCATTTAATTCTACATTCAATAATAATCAACTCCACCCCCACGATAGACCATAAACATAATATATAGGGGGTGAAGATTGTGATGGTGAAATATTAAAATACATGCTTGTAATACCCCAACTTCCTATACACTAAACAATCAACCCGCTAATGGAATATTAGTGTGATTTAAGATAATGTTAGCAAGTTGTAACCTTGATTACTATATTAATGATCTTGTTTATATGGAAGTGGTATAATTAAGAAGGTAATGACTTGGTCAAGTGAAGATGACATAATTAGCATTGAGGATTAAGTCTTATTCCAAGGGTGAATCTAGAAGTGGCATGGATTAAGAATTAAAGTTAAGTGATAAGGGTATTTTGGTATTTGTACTATTCCTTGTATCAACCCAATTCATGCCATACTCTCTCATTTTTTCACTTCTACCTTCTTTCACCTCTCAAAAATCAAAATTTGAAAGAGAATAGAGGGATAGAAAGAAACAAGGGAAAACATGGATGAAGAGAGAAAGGAAGAAAAATTCCAAGTCCACCATCATTAAAGCTTGCATGTGAGAACTCTTGAAGAAATCATCATCATCAATGTTCCATCTCCATCATCAATTCACAATTTGTTCTTCAGGTGGGTTCCTAGGTAGAAACCTTGGGGTAAATGTTAGGGTTACATAATAAATGATTTTGGGGTTTACTAGAAGTAAGTGATTCTATGTTCCTATGTAAAATATGTTTATTTTGTGTTTAATTTGAGAAATATGATGCTTGATTGTGTTGCATGTTATGGTGAATCATGATGATGCATGATCCTTGACTATATGAACATGCTTGCTTACTCCCTATGTCAATTACCTGTAAAATCATGTTAAGAATGATGATGTTATGTTTGGATTGAGAATCATTGGCTTTGGAACTGATACAATGCAGGAAAAATGGTATTTTTGCTTTTGGTTCAGCGAGTAATTGATTGCAGTACAATGTAAATCAATTGCTCTGCTCAAAATATGTGAATTTTGCTTCTGGTTCAGTGTGCAATCGATTTCAGTGTAGTGTAAGTTGATTTCACTGATCAAAATATGTGATTTTTGCTTCTGGTTCAGTGAGCAATCAATTGCACCTTAGTGTAAATCGATTGCACCTGACAGAATATCACCCCTTTACAGTTTTGATCAGAACTGGAGTTCCGTAACTCGAAATTAGGCGCCGTCGGAGGCACTGGAAATCTAACAAAAAGGGTTATGAGATGCCTAAGCTTCCATAACTTTAACATACTCTTAATTATTATTAAAATCCAAGTGTATATCTTGTAACTTGATTAATAAAAGCAAAACTTGGTAAGATGAACCTTAGGAAGCTTAACCAAGAGTTAGAGATGGAAGTTGGCTGCCATTCCCCTTTTTCCTAAGCAGCTACTTCTGGAATTCTACTATGTAACGAAGGTTAAATAACAAGGTTGTGTCATAAACAAGGGTTACATAATAGGCATAAGGGTAGTAACCGGTGCGATGCTTGTTACTTATATGTGGTTGTCCTTGAGGTGTGATGCCCAAGGATGCTCCCAGACCATATATCAAGGTCCTTCTCGGGTGTGACACTCGGGATTGAATGGCGCTCTATAGTTCAGGAGTTATTCTTCTAGGATGAACTCCCAGAGATGCAGTCGAATACCTTCCCTTTATCGTTCTCATTATGGAGGAGTCGAATTGTATGAGGCGATTTGATGTTGATTCCATGGTTTTAATGAAGTCGAATTGTGAGAGGCTATTCGATGTAGAACCATGTTTCCTTATGGTCCATACTTATGATGAGTTGAATTGTGTGATGCGGTTCGAAGTTGGAATTCCATGGTGTTGATGAGTTGAATCATGTGATGCAGTTCGGAGTTGGAATTCCATGGTTTTGAGGAGTTGAATCGTGAGATGAGATTCAATTTCAATTCCAGGATTCCAAGTAGTCCATGCTAATTGATATTTTGTAGATTGAAATAAGAATTTCCTTGCGGGTTGAAGTGATATGCTTCAGAACCGGTAGGAATTTGGATTTCTCATTAATAATGTTAGCACAAGCCCTGTAGAGTCGAGAGGACCCATAAGATAGGGGAACTCACTTAGATTTAGTAATCTCATCCCATTCATCATATTATTTTTCAGGTACTATGCAAGTTTTGAGGTTTCTCTAGTTGCTTGGTTCGAGAACATCATGGTCGGATGACGTGAAAACCGTACCTAATCTTTCTTCCGCTGTGTAGTTCTATTTTGTAGACATACTTATTGTATCCATCTTCGAGACGATTTTGAAATGTATACAATTTATGTCATTATTCATGTCTTTTGTATGTACTCGGTACCAAATTTTAGTATTTTACTGATATGATTCTAGATGCATATTGGTAGGTATTACAATGCTATAATGGATTAACAAGTTTTGTAACAATTTATATAATTATCCAATAGACTCTTTATTTACATTTGTATCTTCTATAATTTACATAAACACCCTAAAAATTATAAAATTATTTATTAACCTTAATAAATATTTTAAATATAACTTATAATATCGTTCTTATATTCATTTAATATTTTATCTATTCATTTATTTTTGATTTATCATTTCCTTTTATATATATATATATATATATATATATATATATATATAAAATTAAGTTTTTCAGATATAATTAAGTTATACAATTATTTTTCTATTCATCATTTATTTTTGTTTTCACGTGCATATTTTAATATATACATTAAATTTATAATGTTACTGTAATTATTTAAATGCCTTAAACCTCTTATAATATATTATACATACTTAAGAGTGGATATGTAAAGTACATCCCAAACACTTAATTATATAGATAAGTAAATGAGAGATCAGCATTAGTATTAGTAAATATATCGGGAAAAGGGTTGAGACAAGGTGATCCTCTTCCGCCTTTTCTTTTTGTGTTGGTAGCGGAGGGGCTTACGGGTTTGGTGAGACAATCTATGGCAATTGAGGAGTTTGAAAGCTTTTCTATTATTTGGAGATGTAATGTGGATATTCTTCAATTTGCGGATGATACTTTGTTGGTGGAGAAAGGGACTTGGAGGCATGTTTGGGCAATTAAAGCGGTGTTAAAGGCTTTTGAATTAATTTCGGGGTTGGGAATCAAATTTCACAAAAGTAAGTTGATTGGCATAAATGTGAATATTGGTTTTTTGGAAGCCGCTTCTAGTGTGCTTTCTTGTAAGGTGGAGGATAGTAAGTTTCACTTTCTTGGAATTCCTGTTGGGTATAATCTGAGGAAAGAAGAGATGTGGAGACTGCTCATTCTTAAGATGAAAAACCGGTTGGGGGATGGAAAAATAGGTTTCTTAATTTAAGTGGAAGAATCACTTTATTGAATTCTATTTTGAGCTCTTTAACCATATTTACCATGTCTTTTTTTAAGATGCCGGTAAAGGTGGTGAAAGAGATAATGAGAATACAATGTAATTTTCTTTGGGGAGGAGTGGAGGATAAGAGGTGTATTCATTGGGTTAGTTGGAAGGAAGTAAACCAACCTTTTGAGAAGGGGGGTTTAGGGGTCAAGAATATTTCAGACTTCAATTTAGCTCTTTTAAGTAAGTGGAGGTGGAAAATTCTTCAAGGAGTTGATTCTCTTTGGTTCAATATCTTAAAGTCTCGGTATGGTGATATTTCGATCCAAGTCTTGGGGGAGATGATTCTAACAAAGGGGCAAAGTCGGGTTCTTGGTGGTGGAAGGATTTATTGAAAATAGGGAGTAGAACTTCTAATGATCCTTTTGTCTCTTCTTGTAGATTTTTACCTCATAATGACTTTAACACTCCTTTTTGGGAAGCAAAGTGGTTGGATGGCAAATTATTGAGGGAAGAATTTCCGGTTTTATTTAAGGTGACAAGATTAAAGGGGGTGTTGGTGGCATGTATGGGCGGTTGGGAGGAAGGAGTGTGGCGTTGGCGGATTTAGGCGTGTCAGAGCCTATGATGGTAAATTCGGTCTTATTGACTGAATTTAGTGCTTTGCGCGATTCTTTGGAGGACTTTGGGGGATTGGGAGATGGAAAAGATGTTGTGGAGTGGGACTTAAACCGAGAAGAAGGGTTTTCGGTAGCATCGTGTTATGAAGGGTATGCTAGTTTGAGAACCATCTTTGGTCCTTCTTGTAGATTTGATGAGGCGAAGGGCTTAGTGTAGCATTTGAAGGTGCCTTTCAATATTAAGGCTTTTGGGTGGAGGATCCTTGCTAATAGACTTCCAACCAAAGACCTCTTGGTGCATAGAGGTATTACTATTCTTATTGATCTTTTAAAATGTTCTTTTTGTGGGATTGATGTGGAAAATCGAAATCACTCCTTTTTTGGTTGTTATTTGGTAAAGAATATTTGGAGGGAGATAGCGGGTTGGATAGGGAAAATAGGAATAGAGGTAGAAGATTGTATCGATTTTTATGGATTGAGACTCAAATTGTAAATTTAAAAAGGTGGATGTAAAAAAGTTAGATGTGATTTGGTTAGCTACGAGTTGGTCTATTTGGTTGGTTAGGAATAACATTTGTTTTAGAGAGGAAGGGTGGAATTTTGACAATTTGGTTTGGAATATCAAAATTTTGGCGTGGAGGTGGTCTTTTTGTGGAGACATTACTCATTCCAATTATTCATTTTACGAGTTTAACAAAGAGTCTTTGCTTTATTTATAGTAAGTGTGATTGGTTAATAATTTTTTTTTGTCGAGCCATTGCCTTTATGGTTGTAAACAGGTTGGAGAACCCTTAGCCCTCCCTTATCTATAATATCTTGTTTAAAAAAAAGTATTCGTAAATCTTTTTCGCTCAAGAATAGCAAATTATATGCTAAGGTCGTCAACTGAAACACACTGTATGGCCGCTATAATACGTCATATGCGCCTAATGATATTTCTACTTCCTTGAATTACTGACTAACCTTATTGGGAGCTAGTTTATCTAAAAATTTATTTTTTATTAGTCTTAATATTTCTCATAATTAAAATAATTATATTATATATATATATATATATATATATATATATATATATATATATATATATATATATATATATATATATATATATATATATATATATATCCACATCAAGTAAAGTAGAAAATACTTAAAATTATAATGATTAATAATTTTCTTAAACTTGTTGTACCAATTAAATATATGTATATGATATTTTAATATTTTAACTAATAAAATTATAGTTATAATTTGTGATAAATATTGAAACCTTTTAGAAATTACTATATAAGCATAAATAATTGAGTTTTTATATATTATTCGAATAGTTAATCGCTCACAATCAAATATAATCATTAAAAATAATTGTGTTTTCACATATTATTCGAATAGTTAATCGCTCACAATCAAATATAATCATTAAATTTATTTATTATCAAATTAATAATAATGTTAATTATTTCTTATAAAAAAGTAACTTAACTTGATCATTTTATCTTTCATTCATAAACATAAATAAAGTGGCGAATATTGGCAACGGTGCAAGATACTACATTAATATTCATACAGAAAAGATGTACTTATCATCTCAAATTGATTTTCTTATTAAAAATTGTAGATAAATATTAGGGTCTAATTTATAATTTTAGATAAATATTAAGGTCTAAATTATAACTTGTAATAAATATTAAGGTTTAGTAGAAATATATATTAGATTATAAATGTAAATATTTCTTTCTCTACCTATTCCTTGAATAATAGGTCACCCATATTCAATCATAATTATTAAATTTATTTATTATTAAATCAATGATAATATTAATAGTTCACCGTGATGAAAAAATAATTTTAATTCAACATGTTATCCTTCACCTATATATTGTTATCTTCTTCAATGAATTAAAATATGTTATCCAATCAAATCCTCCTCGTGGGTATATAGGAATTGTGCGCATATATATATATATATATATATATATATATATATATAAAATTAATTCAAAGTAATATACAAACAATCTCCGGTTCACACGTAAATAATCTTTGATTTATCAACTTGTCACTTAATCACTACCTCAATAACTTTCTACCTAAGACTCACGTATGTGTGAGGCCCTCCTCAACTCCCCTTCAATCACAGTCAGTGATTGGATACTTCTAAACACTTATAATAAAACAGGAATACACACTTCTAAAATAATACCTAGCCAAGACTCTTGAGTAAGAACAATACTTATAGTTGCTTAAAAGCTTCCTACGAGAACAATAATCAACTCCATGGTTCACAACTTAAGAGAGATAACAAAACCTTACAACTCAAGGAACGCAGTCCAACTCATATGTCGAGTGGATAACAAACAACCAACTCTCATAAAGAGTGGCACAAAGACAAATCCCTAGTATTTCTACATTTTGGACCCATGCCTTTTCTAGGCTACAATGCTTCTATTTATAGCCTTTTTTCAAACTGGATTTGAGCTTTCAATCACAGCTTATCAACTGCAACAAATCAGCAGAAAACTTCTGCAGAAAGATAGATCTTCAATCAAATATTCATAAATTTTCTCCATAATTAGAAAGTGAATATTCTTCTTAATTTTGATTTGAATCTTCCAGACCTAACAATCAACACCACATAGGATAGCCTAATTTTCCCAGAATATTCTGCATTAGTTATATCTTGAACCTATCCAATAGCCCAGTCCAAAATAATCACGATGTCGAATAGCTTCTACATAGGACATCTTGTCTAACATGTTACTTTAGTTGATAGAACATCTCAACTCAACATGTTCCTTTATAATATAGGACATTTTGTTCATCTTGTTCTTTTAACCAAGATAACACATCCTATTTATCATAGTGCTGCTATATTTGTTTTACTAAAATTAATGTCAATCCTAAAACTAGAGAATTATCAATCTTCCCCTTTGACAAATTTTGGTTGAAACAAATAAACATAATGATACATCTCAGAATTGCAGAATAAAAAACTACAAACATTAGCGGAACATTGTGTTTGACATCTTCGTTATCACATTGAATGAGCTTTATTGCAGCACAAAAACCACACCACCAAAGAATAACATTTGGTGCACAAAAGGAGATTGACCAGAGGTCCAAGCTCTTCTTCTTTATGCAATAGATCCTCTTTCATCTTCAGCCGAACCAATCCATTACGACCAAGCATCATTCTCACGTTAGGATTATGGTTGATCCTCAATCCCAGAAGCATTCCTCATTGGCTAAAGTAGCTCCGCCTTAATCCATAAACCTTCCTCACAGTGAGCAGCCAAACACCAACCTGAGGTCTTCAGAGGAAAACTCAAGGGATCTCATTGTTACTCCAGGTAACTCCAATAACCTATCCGAAATCTTTATGAACCCAGAAATAGAAACAACAATAAATAACCCAGACTGGTCTAAATAGGATTAAACCATTCCTCCCTCTTTGAAGCCAAAAATTGACAGAGGTACCCGTCACACCCCCAAACCCAGACAACATTCCCATATGTCCGAACAAACGCCATACATACATTTTACAAATCGAGATGAGAAACTGAAGGTGATGGCCTATTTAAATAGCTAATCGTTACTCAAGAATCAACAAAAACTCTGACTATGTCAATAGTCTTGGTTAAGCATAACGATATCTGAGGAAGATAAAACCATAGATATACGAGGTCTTCCATGTCCGCGTTGAATGTCGCAAGTTCCAACACATACGCTTGCAAAACATGTTCTACACTCCCTCCTGACGTGTACTTGAAAAATATATCCAACAAAGATTCTTGTTGATCTTAAAAGTAACAAGTCCTGAACAATGTCCTAAACATCTAGTCAGACATTATATATTTCCTCGAGATCAGCACTTCTTCATTTAGTATTAATTGATGTTGCATGTGGCATGCGCCCAATATCTTTCACTGGACCCCAAGTAAATTCTTCTCAATTAGAATTTAGAGAGTCATACCAGAAAATGAGTGATTTTCTCAACCTACAATCATACCTTTACATAGTCTTGAGGAGCATATAAAAATTCCCCATCCACAATCATGTCTCTCATAAAGCTCCAGAAAGAAACATGTATGTTCATGATTCAACCAAACCACTTCTCGTTGTTTGAATCAGTCATGCCCTCGATAGGTGAATAACATATTTCACGAAATGTTGTCTGACAACATCACTTCATACTAGATATATAACCTCCACACCCTTGACTTATACCCAAGAGTTACTGGACTGCATTAAGCAAGAAATAATCCAAACCAAACTTAACTCCCCATGTCTACGATAACCAATGCTTCTACTGACGATAAACTCAAGAGTATCAGAGGATATTGCATGAGACAAACTTTGTCTCTTAGTAGTTTTCTTGATTCACAAGTTACAGTCTTAGTCCACATTTATCTTGTAGCACATGAAACTACTATCTCATCATGATGCCGATCGGGTCACTTTTTTTGACGTCCTTCTCTTTCTCTTACTAGCAATGAAGATACAAGAGAGTCATTAACACACATTCCTTTTTCTGAGGAAGAGTCACATAAGTGATGTTTCAACATCTCTACAGACATTTTTCTTGATCATTAGTCTTGATAATGTACTATGGTTCTTGAGAGAACGACCACGATACTTAAGACCATAATCCTTTGCAAGAGACACATAAGAATCATACTGCAGCTGCTGTTTGTCTTCGAGTATCTAACCCTATATCAGTATTTCCTGAATCAGTCTTGGCGCACCATCCTTTAGGGTCTTTTTGATTAGGGGTAAATGGAGAGGAGAGGAGGAGATATTTAATAGTTAGTGTGTTTGGTTCAAATTTTAAGAGGGAGAAGGAAGGTAGATATAGGGGAACAAAATCCCTCCTGAGACACTTTTTGTTTTCCCTCGATTTTGGAGGGATTCAGATGGGAGGAAAGGTGCTCCATTTATATTAAACTATATTTAATAAATTTACCCTTATTTATTTATTTAAATATAAATTTAACTTACTAAAATGTTAAAAGTTCTATTTTGAATAAATTTTATCTTCTTTTTATATTTTTTGTATTTTTATATCTTTATCTTATTATTATTATTACTATGTGTTTAAATTTTTTTTGTTATGTTTTAATTATTGTAATATTTTTGTTTTTAATTATTTTGTTAGATTTTATTGTATTCGATACTGTATTTATATTTAAATTATAAATGGTAAATATTGTGAATTTAAAGGTAAAATAACAAGGATGAAAATGTAAATTAGTTTCAAAATACCTCCCTTCCCCTTGTGAACCAAACATATTTCAAAATAAAATTCCTCCCCTCCCCTCCCCTTCATATTTTGAACCAAACATATATGTTATTAAAATCCCTCCCCTCCCTTCCCTTCACCTCCCTTCCCTTGAAAAAAATTCCTCCCCTCCACTCCCCTCGATTGAACCAAACAGAACCTTAGACTATCATCAGCAATGATGTTACAACATCTTTTGGTTCTGGAACTTCCCATCATAGGACTTAGTAACCTTCATAGGTCTTCCAAACCAGGAGATCTCAATCGTTCATATTCCCATCAACCACCATGCATCTGGAAACCATGGATTAAGATAAACGCTTATTTCCTTTCTGAATCAAAATATCCAGACCGCGGATCTGCATGAACACATCAGAAAAATACCCAGCTCCCGCTAGAGTATTCGCAATCAGGCACATGCATACCATTATAAAGAAAATAACTTCTCATTTTCTTTTCTTTATAGCTTCTCTTGAAAGTAAAATCATCTTCTCTTGAATTCATACAGAACAACTTCCTTTGAAGGATAGAAAAACACTTAGAAAGGGGGGGATTGAATCAACACAATGATTTTTATCCTAGTTCGTTGTTAATCAAACTACTCCAGTCCACCCCCTTAGAGTGATTTACCTCAACTGAGGATTTAATCCACTAATCCAATTGATTACAATGGTTTTCCACTTAGATAACCTCTAAGTCTTCTAGAGTCTACAGATCACAACTTGATCACTCTAGGAATCCTTTTACAATCAATGTAAAATAAAGTTTACAAGAGTTTGAATGCTTCTAATAAAGCTGTAATCACAACTGTGATATATCTCTTAAGTTCTAAACTTAACACTCACTAAATATTACAAGAGTTTGTGAGGTTGAAGATGAAGTTCGTAAGCTTTTGAATTTGACAGCAATTCTGTATTTTTGCGCAAGTGTTATTGTTTTGCTTCTGATCCGAACTTCTATTTATAGGCGCTGAGAGGAAATGACCGTTGGGAGAATTTAATGCTTTGCGTGAATAGTACAACGCTGCATTTAATGTTTCACACTTTTGTCAACTACCTCAAGCCTTTCTTTTACTGACTTTGCCTTTTGTAGCTTCTAACGTTCCTTTTGTCAGTCAGAGATTAGACGTTACAGCCTTTCATCTTGTACTTTCTTCTGGACTCAGATTTTGTAGATAACAACGTTTGAATATCAGAGCCATAAGCTTTGGTGCAGAGCATCTTCTGTCTTCTAACTTTGAAGAGCTTGAGCATGATACCATTCAGAACTTCAGAGCTTGTTCTTCTGACTTTCATTCTTCTGATGCTTTCCAGTTCATGTTCTGATTCTGCTTGACCATCTTCTGATGTCTTGCCATAGCATGTTCTGATGAAGCCAACCAGAACTTTCTGAATCAGTTGCTTCTGAGCGTTGATTTGTGCATACTCTTTATATATTTCCTGAAATGGAAAATGCAAAGGATTAGAGTACCATATTGTCTTATACAAAATTCATACATAATGTTATCATCAAAACAAAGAATATTGATCAGAAAATTTCTTGTTCTAACAATCTCCCCTTTTTTGATGATGACAAAAACATATATAATTGATATGAATTTGTATCCAGAATATCAGATGAACAAAGACAATTACAAAGATATAGCATAAGCATATAATCAGAGTGTGTGAATATGTCTCCCCCTGAGATTAACAATCTCCCCCTGAAATTAATACTAGAAGAATTTATAAATAGAAGACTTCCCTGAGTATTTTTCCATTTCAGTTGAGACTTTCACTTTGAATAGAACTTCAGAACATTCAGAGCTTCTCTTCAGAGCTTCCATTGGACAGCTTTAGAGCTTTGAATTTCTCTTTGTGATCTCTTTTATCAGAACTCTTTATGTCTTCAGTCTTCTATGTTTCGGATCCATCAGAACTTTGAGACTTCATGCATTAGAGCTTATGGGTTTAATCACAACATTTCTTGCTTCTGGACTTGAAGCTTCAAAGCACTCAGCTTGCTTCAAATCTTTAAGAGCTTTATAATTGCTTTTTCCCATGTATTTGCTTCTCATGTTGAGCTTGTCCAGAATATCTCATTCCTGCAAAAACCATCAAAGACAGAAATCTTGCAATATATTTGTTAGGAATGTTGAGACTTAAGCCCAACAACTGATATTATAAATCAATTCAATTATCACATTTCTCCCCCTTTTTGTCATAACATCAAAAAGCATAAAAGATTCAGATGAAAAGACACAGAGTGAAGAAAGAAAAGGATAATATTTCATTGATTAATCATCAGAAGAAAACAATACAGAAGCAGATGCAATTCAAGCAGATGAAAAAAAAAGAAAACAAACTAAGACACAAGACAGACTACGACTGGATAAACTTAGAAGCTAAGACGGCCAGAAGGTTCTTAATCTCAGAAGTGTCTACAGCTTGCTTCTTGGTAGCTTCTTCTTGATTCTTCATAAAGCTTCTGAACTCGGCGTTTGTGTCATCTTGCTTATCCAGATGAATAGCCAAGGTTGCTTGATTCTGTTGGAGCTCCTTCATAGTGTTCACCAGAACAGAAATAGAAGAACCAACAGATGCAGCATCAAAGCTGTTATCCAGAACAGGATGATTTGCATCAGCTTCAACCATGAGAACATCTTCATGATTTTCCTCAACAGGAATCTCTTCAGCAAGATATTCTAGGCCTTGAAGAATGGCAGCCATATTCTCAGGAGCAGTTGGAGTCTCAGGTTCTGGAGGATATTCCACTTCTGGGTATACCATTTCAGGAGTCTTTTTAGAAGGGTTCTCCCTGAACCAATTGAACAAAGCCTGAAAATCTCCAGTCAGAACTTTGTATGGATGCTGCTTCCACACAACAATTGCAAGAGGATTTTCTTCTTCAAGCTCATCAACAAATGGCTTCTCTTCCAGAGGCTTCCAGCTGGTGATGGGGTGAAAGTGAAGGATAGAAAAACAATTAGAAAGGGGGGGTTTGAATAAGTGTAGTATCAAAACTTGTAAAATAAAAACAACTTGCACAATTATTTTTATCCTGGTTCGTTGTTAACTAAACTACTCCAGTCCACCCTTGTCAAGTTATTTACCTCAACTGAGGATTTAATCCACTAATCACACGAGATTACAATGGTTTTCCACTTAGACACTGCTAAGTCTTCTAGAGTCTTCTGATCACAACCTGATCAATCTAGGAACAATCTGCTTAGATACCCTCTAAGACTTTTCTAGAGTCTTCTGATCTAACTGATCACTCTAGTCCTTTACAACTTAATGTAAACAAATTCTAAGAGTATTACAATGCTTCTTAAAAGCGATAATCACAACTGTGATATTTCTCTTACAGTTTAAAGCTTACTCTCACTATATTATTACAACAGCAATAAGTGAGGTTGAAGATGAAGTTTGAGAGCTTTCAAAATGAACAGCGTTTCAGCAAAGTTTTTGTTAAGAGTTGTATGCAGTTTCGTTAACCTTTGCTTCTCTTCAGAACTTCATTTTATAGGCGCATGAGAAGATGACCGTTGGGAGCATTTAATGCTTTGCGTATTCCGTACAGCATTGCATTTAATGTTTCACACTTTTGTCAACTACCTCGAGCCTTGCTTTTGCTGTGACTACTGACATTGCTGTTAATAGCTTCTAACGTTCCTTTTGTCAGTCAGCGTAGCCTGCCATCTTGTACTTGATTCTGATTGATCTTTTGTAGATACAACGTTTGAATATCATCAGAGTACAAACAGCTTGGTGCATAAGCATCTTCTGATCTTCTGACCTTGAAGTGCTTCTGAGCGTGATACCATTACTTCAGTGCTTCTGCTTCTGAACTCCAGTCCTTCTGATGCTTCCATAGACCATGTTCTGATTCTGCTTGACCATCTTCTGATGTCTTGCCAGACCATGTTCTGATGTTGCATGTTGAACCTTCAGAGTCAAAGCTTCTGAGCGCTGATTTGTGCATACTCTTTATATATTTCCTGAAAAGGAAATTGCATTGGATTAGAGTACCACATTATCTTAAGCGAAATTCATATACATTGTTATCATCAAAACTAAGATAATTTGATCACAACAATTCTTGTTCTAACAATCTCCCCCTTTTTGGTGATGACAAAAACATATATAAATGATATGAATTTGCAATCAGAATAACAGACGGCAAAAGACAATTACACATTTATAGCAACAGTATATAAACATAATGTGTGAATGTGTCTCCCCCTAAGATTAACAATCTCCCCCTGAGATAAATAATCTCCCCCTGAAATAAATAATCTCCCCCTGAAATAAATACTGGAAGAAATTTTGCATAAAGAACTTCCCTGAGTATCTTCTATTTCAGTTGAGACGATCACACATGCTTAGATCTTCAGAATATTCACAGCTTCTGCTTTTTGCTTCCAGAGGACAGCTTCAGAGCTTGAATTTCTTCTTGAATCATTTCATGCTAGATTGTATCAGAACATTGTTGAATGTACCAGAGCATCATCAGAGCATCTTCTACATTCTGAAATGTTACAGAACAAACTATACGACAAAAGTCAGAGCATGAATGAATCAGAGCATAACATATATATATATATATATATATATATATATATCAGAGCATAAAATATGTATCAGAACATACAGAATGCATCAGATCATATATATAGTAAAGCTTAAACAAATATATCAGAGCATATAAGGACAGAGAAAAAGTTAGTGCATATTCCATCATTAGAATATCATAACATCCTTCCTTCTTGCTTCTGATTCTGAAGCTTCATAGCACTCGGCTTGCTTCAGTTTCCATGAGCTTATTCCCTTTTACAGAATTGCGTTTCCCATGGTTTTGCTTCTAGTGTTGAGCTTTGAAAGATGTCTTCAATCCTGCAAAACACTTAAAAAACACAGAACTTACAAGTTCTTGTTAGAAATGTGGGGACTTTCACCCAGTAACTGATAAAATAAATCAGATCATTTATCAGATTTTCTCCCCCTTTTTGTCATAACATCAAAAAGAATATAAAATATTCAGATGTAGAAAACGACAAACAGAAGAACTTTTCATTGATCTAACAAACAGAGGTACAAAAGATATGCAGAGAAAGACAGATGCAAGAAGCAAAGAGACAACTAAGACTCAAAGACTAAGACCCTAGCTTAGACATAATCTTGGCCAGCATAGCTTGAATCCCAGCATTACTCTCATTCTGACTTTGGATGAAGGCGCGAAACTCAGCATTGGTTTTATCTTGCATATGCATCCGAGAAGCCATCTCAGCCTGGGTCTTCTGAATGACCTCTAGAGTCCTTGCCAGAACAGAGGGTTCACCAGAAGAAACTTCACAACTTCTGTTCAGAGGATCAGCATTGATCACCATTGCTTCCATGGCAGTCTTCTGAGAGAGATCATGAGAAGGATTTTCCTCAACAGGAATTTCTTCAACAGAATGATCTTCAGCTTCAGCATCAGCATCTTCCATCTCAACATCATCTCCGTACACTGGAGTAGGAAGATCAGAATCTCCATTCTCAAGAGCTTGCAGAATGGCAGCTAGATTCCTTGGGGCAGAAGGATCTTCAACATCTGGAGGAGCAGCAACTTCTGGAATCACCATGTCAGGATCTTCTGCAGAAGGATTTGCTCTCAGAAGGTCAAACAGCCATCTGAAATCTCCAAGCAACACTGGATACTGAGGTCTCCAGACCACAATATCTCTGCAAGGGTTAGCTTCCATTGCAGCACCAAGTCTTGCTTCTTCAACTTCATCCACAAATGGCTTCTCTTCAAGACAGAATCTTCCACCAAGATGAGTAAACCAGAAATCTTCGGATTGCCTTAAAAAGCCATTTGGTCGAGGAGCAAGTTCTACGCAAATTTCCTGCAGTTCTCGAAAGTAGGCATCTGCTTGTCTTCTAAAGAATCTCCAGAATCTCCTCATAGCAACATCATTGATTCCTCCTTGATGAGCTATTCTGAGGGTGTCAAAGACTCTTCTGACATTCCTCTTTACCATTTCAAAAATTTCACCAATAGGATATGCTCGACGAGTTTTTATTTGTGTACGGGCAGAGACAGGTGTTAGAAGGGAATAGGGTTGAGGTTTTCTATCAAGACACAAAGATGATTCTTCCTCATTATCAGGATCTAACACTACAAGCTCAGGCTCAAGTCGAGGCCTGGGAGTGTAGTTGCAGTCACGGAGCAATTGCTCATGTGACGCAGAGTCTGGTAGGTCAGATGAGGGAGAATTATTTTGAGGTTGAGAAGAGATGGGTTCAAAGTTCGCATGAGGTGGGGGTTGAGAAGAGGAGAAATTTGTGTGAGGTGGAAAGAGAGTTTGAAGGGGTTCAATCTCAAGAATAGGATTAGCAGGGGTCTGGTCAGAAACATGGTTTGTTTTGGATGGAGAAGAAGGGATGGGATCATTTGTGACAGGTGAAAGAGAAGGAGCAGGATTAATGGTTACAGGGGAAGAGGGAGGTGTGATAACACGGACATTGTTGGGTGATTCTGATGGGGCTTTTTCTGGTTGTTTTACTGGTTCAGGGGTTTGAGCAATATTAATTGGTGCAACTTCTGAACGTAAAGCAGGAACAGAATCGGGTTCAGAAAGATGTATACCTTTGGACACCTTCTGAAGAGCTACAGTCACAACCTCCAGTTTCCTCTGCTTCTTGCTCTTTGGCACTTCCACAACCACTGACTTCCCAAGAGAGATTTCTCTTCTCCTTGCAGACTCCGGATTCTCCTTCTCACACTCAGCAGTTTTCTGACCTTCAACAATTTGAGTTGTTGGTCTTTGAATAGAGACTTCTGGCTGATTCTGAGCTTCTTCTTCTTCCTCTTCATCAGAATCTCTTAGAATCAGTTTTCTTCTTTTCTTGGTTTTCTTCTTCTCAACAACTACTTTCTTTGACTTCTTTTTCTTTTTCTTCACCTCCACTTCTTCTTCTTCTGCTGCTTGCACAGGGACAGGATCTGCTTCAACAACAGTTTCTTGTTCCGCAACATTAACAGTAGCAACAGTAGCAGCTTTTACCTTTTCCTGATTATCAGAAGAAGGATCAAACTTTCTTTTTGTTCTCCTTTCTTTGTTGACAGCAGCAGTTTGAGTCTGATCAGAGGCTTCTTCTGACACAGCAGTGCTAGAAGTGGATGGCCTTTTTCTTTGGACTTTCTTGGGAGCTTCTTTAGGATCACCAGTATTGAGAGAGTTAAGATACTGAGTCTTAACTTCTGGAATTTCACTTCTGAAGAATTCTTCAAATTCAGCAAGAACAGGATCTCTTCTGTCAGTGGTTCCGGAAGGAGGTGTTGGAGCATGACTGATAGTTTTAATAACATTCATCTTTCTCAAGGTGAATGCATCAAAACAACTTCCAGTACAAACAGTAAGATCCTTGATGGTTCCTTCAGCTTCCAGTTCCTCAACAATCTTGGAGTGTACCAGAAGATTTGTAATGATTCTTCCAAAAGGAATAATATTACTCTTCTTTGATCTGAAGGCATCTCTAGATTCCTTCACAGTTTTACACATGTGTTTGAAAATGATATAGATGATATCCACCTTCTTCTGAGTGGCAATGCAATACAGAATATATTGCTGTTCTTTGTTGATGAAATCTGCAGAATGAGTGGCTTTTCTGTGGTAGAAACAGCCTAGCAGAATTTTTGTCCAGATTTGATAAAGCTCCTTCAAATCTTTGACAGGCTTGTTATACTTCCCATTTGTATACAGAGTAGACAGAACATTATCCCATTTTTCTCTCTTATCAAGTTCGTAAACTCCTTCAGCAGATTTGAGATCAAACATTACTCTCAGAATTTCTTCAGTAAGCACCACTAACTTCCCATGAACAAACGATAAAATTGATTTGGGGCCAACAACAGCATGCACCCAGAATTCCTTTACCAGTTCTGGATAAACTGGTCCACAGAACTCAGCAAATAACGAGGTCCAACCTTGAAAGATCATATCGTCTTTAAGATGATACTTATGTAGTTCGATATTATCAAAATCCACCATGAGTTCACAGATGACTTCTAACTTATTTCTGGGGATAGAGCAAGTGATAACAGGAACAATAGGTTGATCTGTTTCTTTAAAACTTTGAGGAGCAGAAGAGCCAGGATTTTGAGAGGATGAAGCAGCCATTTGAGAAGTACTGAGATTCTTAGAATACTTTCTGGGTTTTCGCTTAGGGTTAGAAAAGACAGCAAAGAGGTTGCAAAAGTGCATGCAAGAACAAGGAAGATGAAAAGAGAGCGAAAAGGAACCCTAATGAATTTGAATGAAATATATAGAGGCGGATTTGAAAAGAATATGTAATGCATTTATGAGAATGAACAGTTACAGAATCAATTAAAATCAATAGCATTAAATGATGAATGACGTTAGGTGAGAAAACGTGGTAATTGAAATGATTTAACACAGTTACCTAGGGCGACGTCCCGTCAGATACACTCACGCTTTTACCATCCGAGCAAACACGTGTTCTCTACCAGAAAATAGTTGATGACAGCTGTTAGTCAAGAAGGTAACTTCTGATGCTAGGTAAACTTTTTCATCTTCTTATTCTGATTACTGATTTAGACTACCATTCTTTATGAATGATCTGGTTCTGATAGGATCATTCTTCTTTCCAAGAATGACATCTTCTGAATGAGCAGAAGTGAGTCTGGAAGATCTTCTGACAGTTGGTTCTTCAGAAATGCTTAGATTCTCCAAAGAAGCTGCAACTTGATCTTCAGATTCTTTACTTCTGAGAAGTTCTGCTTTTGATGCTTTGCTTCTTGGTTCTACTGCTTCTGATATATCAATATCAAAATCTGCAAAATTCTCAAACTGCTTTGGCTTTTCAAGGCCAAGCTTATCATCAAACCTGATATTGATTGATTCTTCTACAACCAATGTTTCAGTATTGTATACTCTGTAGCCTTTTGAGCGTTCAGAATATCCAAGAAGGAAACACTTTTGTGCTTTAGAATCAAACATACCAAGATGATCTTTAGTATTCAGAATAAAGCATACACATCCAAAAGGATGGAAATATGAAATGTTGGGCTTTCTGTTCTTCCACAATTCATAAGGAGTCTTATTTAGAATAGGTCTGATACAGATTCTATTCTGAATGTAACATGCAGTGTTTATTGCTTCTGCCCAGAAATGCTTAGCCATATTGGTTTCATTGATCATGGTTCTGGCCATTTCTTGTAGAGTCCTATTCTTTCGCTCTACAACTCCATTTTGCTGTGGAGTTCTAGGACAAGAGAAATCATGGGCAATACCATTTTCTTTGAAGAACTCCTCAAAGAATTTGTTCTCAAATTCACCACCATGATCACTTCTAACCTTTATGATTTTGCACTCTTTCTCAGATTGGATCTGAGTGCAGAAATCAAAGAACACTGAATGAGACTCATCCTTGTGTTTTAAGAACTTTACCCATGTCCAGCGGCTATAATCATCAACGATGACTAATCCATATTTCTTCCCTCTGACAGATGCTGTTTTGACTGGGCCAAACAGATCAATGTGCAAGAGTTCTAACGACCTTGAGGTAGACACAACATTCTTAGACTTGAATGCAGGTTTGGAGAACTTGCCCTTCTGACATGCTTCACAAAGAGCATCTGATTTATATTTCA
The DNA here is from genome assembly GCF_029867415.1 of Vicia villosa. Classification (NCBI taxonomy): domain Eukaryota; kingdom Viridiplantae; phylum Streptophyta; class Magnoliopsida; order Fabales; family Fabaceae; genus Vicia; species Vicia villosa. The sequence goes on from NW_026706040.1 coordinate 76,277, forward strand.
GATTAGGGAGTCCTCTGACAAGATTTAGTTTGTTAATCTGAGAAATCTTTCTCAAACTAGCATGTCCTAATCTTCTATGTCAGACCCACTGCTCTTCAGAAACAGATATAAGACAAGTTATCTTCTGATTCTTGAGATCTTGAAGATCTGTCTTATAAATGTTGTTCTTCCTCTTGCCTGTAAATAGGATTGAGTCATCCTTCTGACTTACAGCCTTGCAAGACTTTTGGTTGAAGATTATATCATAACCATTGTCACTTAATTGACTTATGGACAATAAGTTATGTGTTAATCCTTCTACAAGAAGTACATTAGTTATGGAAGAAGAGTTACCAGACTTTATAGTTCCAGAGCCAATTATCTTGCCCTTCTGATCTCCTCCAAACTTGACTTCTCCACCAGATTTAAGCACCAGGTCTTGAAACATAGACCTTCTTCCTGTCATGTGTCGCGAGCATCCAGAGTCCAGGTACCATGACATGTTGTGCTTTGTCTTCTTTGCAGCCAAGGATATCTGCAATAGGAATAATCTTTTCCTTAGGTACCCACATTTTCTCTTCAGAATCTGATTCTGACGTAGATTCTGATCCATCATTGACAGTGGCCATCAGTCAAATGTTTGCCTGCTCATCTTCAGAGTCTGATTCATCTTCTGACTCATCCCATGTTGCCATAAGACCTTTCTTCTTATGAAACTTCTTCTTGGGATTTTCCTTCTGAAGTTTTGGGCACTCATTTTTGTAGTGTCCAGGCTCATTGCATTCGTAGCACATGACCTTCTTCTTGTCAAATCTTCTGCCTCCAGAAGATTCTCCTCTTTCAGGCTTCTTTGAGCTTCTGAAGCTCTTGAACTTCCTCTGCTTGTTTTTCCAGAGTTGGTTAACTCTTCTGGAAATCATGGATAGTTCATCTTCTTCTTCTTCTGATTCTGATTCTTCAGAATCTACTTCTTTAGCCTGAAAAGCGTTAGTGCATTTTTTATAATTAGATTTTAATGCAACAGACTTACCTTTCTTCTGAGGTTCATTGGCGTCAAGCTCAATTTCATGACTCCTCAGGGCGCTGATCAGCTCTTCCAAAGAGACTTCATTCAGGTTCTTTGCTATCTTGAATGCAGTCACCATTAGGCCCCATCTTCTGGGCAAGCTTCTGATGATCTTCTTCACATGATCATCCTTGGTGTAGCCTTTGTCCAGAACTCTTAATCCAGCAGTTAGAGTTTGAAATCTTGAAAACATCTTTTCAATGTCTTCATCATCCTCCATCTTGAAGGCTTCATACTTCTGGATTAGCGCAAGAGCTTTGGTTTCCTTGACTTGAGCATTTCCCTCATGAGTCATTTTCAAAGACTCGTATATGTCATGGGCAGTTTCCCTGTTAGATATCTTCTCATACTCAGCATGAGAGATATCATTCAGCAAAACAGTCCTGCACTTGTGATGATTTTTGAATTCCTTCTTTTGCTCATCAGTCATTTCTTTTCTTGTGAGCCTCACACCATTGGCTTTAACTGGATGTGTGTAACCATCCAACAGAAGATCCCATAGATCAGCATCTAGACCAAGAAAGTAACTTTCAAGTTTATCTTTCCAGTATTCAAAGTTTTCACCATCAAACACTGGTGGTCTAGTATAACCATTGTTACCATTTTCATTGTATTGCTCAGCAGAGCCAGATGTAGATGTAGGTGTGTTTGTTGGAATTTCACCAGCCATCTTTTACTGAAGCGTTTTTCTCTTCCTGAATCTTTTCTAAACACGGTTAAGTGCTTGCACCTTAGAACCGACGCTCTGATACCAATTGAAGGATAGAAAAACACTTAGAAAGGGGGGGTTTGAATAAGTGTAGTATCAAAACTTGTAAAATAAAAACAACTTGCACAATTATTTTTATCCTGGTTCGTTGTTAACTAAACTACTCCAGTCCACCCTTATCAGGCGATTTACCTCAACTGAGGATTTAATCCACTAATCACACGAGATTACAATGGTTTTCCACTTAGACACTGCTAAGTCTTCTAGAGTCTTCTGATCACAACCTGATCACTCTAGGAACAATCTGCTTAGATACCCTCTAAGACTTTTCTAGAGTCTTCTGATCTAACTGATCACTCTAGTCCTTTACAACTTAATGTAAACAAATTCTAAGAGTATTACAATGCTTCTTAAAAGAGATAATCACAACTGTGATATTTCTCTTACAGTTTAAAGCTTACTCTCACTATATTATTACAACAGCAATAAGTGAGGTTGAAGATGAAGTTTGAGAGCTTTCAAAATGAACAGCGTTTCAGCAAAGTTTTTATTAAGAGTTGTATGCAGTTTCGTTAACCTTTGCTTCTCTTCAGAACTTCATTTTATAGGCGCATGAGAAGATGACCGTTAGGAGCATTTAATGCTTTGCGTATTCCGTACAGCATTGCATTTAATGTTTCACACTTTTGTCAACTACCTCGAGCCTTGCTTTTGCTGTGACTACTGATGTTGCCGTTAATAGCTTCTAACGTTCCTTTTGTCAGTCAGCGTAACCTGCCATCTTGTACTTGATTCTGATTGATATTTTGTAGATACAACGTTTGAATATCATCAGAGTACAAACAGCTTGGTGCATAAGCATCTTCTGACCTTGAAGTGCTTATGAGCGTGATACCATTACCTCAGTGCTTCTGCTTCTGAACTCCAGTCCTTCTGAAACTTCCATAGACCATGTTCTGATTCTGCTTGACCATCTTCTGATGTCTTGCCAGACCATGTTCTGATGTTGCATGTTGAACCTTCAGAGTCAAAGCTTCTGAGGGCTGATTTGTGCATACTCTTTATATATTTCCTGAAAAGGAAATTGCATTGGATTAGAGTACCACATTATCTTAAGCAAAATTCATATACATTGTTATCATCAAAACTAAGATAATTTGATCAGAACAATTCTTGTTCTAACAGAAAGTACTTGCCATCATCATACTGCAGAAGGAATCCAGAAGGACCAGGAGCAGCAGCTAAGCACTCTTCCTGAAGATCCATAAAGTCAGATTGAATTTCTCTTTTAAAAGCTCTCCAGAGCTTACCAGCAGCTACATGATCCATCTTGGAGTCATGAGAAACCTTCAGAGCATCTAACCCTGTTCGTACCTTATACTTTAATAATTCAAAATGAATATCAACAGAGGGTTCAGGAGGGTTGATTCTGAGACGGGTGATTGGGGAGTCTAGGTTAAGAACAAAATAGGGTTCAGGTTCTCTAGAGAACAAGACAGAGGTGGTAGAAGAGAATAGAGAAGATGATGAATCTGCTGTGGAGGTGGTTGAAGGGTCAATTAATGGTGAGAACACCTAATATTTCATTGATCCTCAAACATAGGTATTGAATGATCAACATAGGTATTCAATACCTAATATTTCATTTATTGACCCTTCATAGGTGTTCTCTTATGTATGGATTTCCTCTAATAGATACTCATAGAACTGGCCATAATAAACTAGGTATTGAATGATCAAAATACTCTACATAGACTATTTAGATTAAGTTTGCTTCCTCAAACATCAAGATACAAGGATGTCATTCAATGTATGATCCTTTGGTCCCTAAGACTCTTGGACATCGAAATGCGACTGAATCGATAAGCATTTCTTCCACTGGCATTGGAAATTCATCCTTTAGGGTTGCTGCATTCAAATCTCTAAAATCGATGTAAACCCTCAAAGTTCTATTCTTTTTAATAACCGAAACAATGTTAGTAATCCATTCGACATACCTTGTTTTATATGTACATTTTCTCATAAACTTTTTTCTCAACACACATAGATACTTTGAGTGATTTTAGTATGGTACAATATTGAACACACGAAAATCTCATTGTTAAGACCCTTAGTTATTCTACTTCGACATAAATTGTAATGAACAGTCTTTTCTCCTGAGAATGACACATTCTCATTTGCATGTTCCAGGCTTCCACGCGTCCTTTTAAAAAATGGGTAAGACCAAAATACAGTTATCAGTCTTATTTTGAATTTGCCTTTGTCGAACTCTTGCCTGAGTCATTCCAAAAAAACTGACTAATGAAAATTAATCACTAGATTTTAATCTTATTTTAACCATTACTATCATATCACATTGTCGGTGTATATAACTTTAATTTTTAACTTTTTTAGAACAAAAAATAGATTCTACTAGAAAATGATAAATCAGTAAAATAAAATGGAAAAAATATCTCCTAGAAGGAAGATTTCAAAAAAGTATCATCATAAACAGTAGCACTAGCTGCTGCAATTATATAATCTATCATATCTGTTCTTTTCATTTTTTCCGTTTTTGTTCAAACATTGCTTTTTCTTTTTTATAATTATTTTCCACTTTATTTCCTTCCTTGTTCAATCTGACAAACTCAGTAATTTTATCTATCCTTTTTTTAGCAGTTTATGCTATAGGACAGGTGTAAGTTATGTATAGAGCATCTATAGACAAGCCTAAATTTTGTTCCCAACCATTTTTAAAAATTTGGGAAATTGAGATAGTCATCCATTACCGTCACACACCACATGTTATTTTCATTGTTATAAATACTCATCATGAATTAGCTAACTTGTGTTCAAATAATCTTGAAACAAAACAAAAACTTCTATAACGTTTTATCCTAAATTAATTTAAACTAACACATTCAACTATTAAACTTAATGATTATAAACACATTAAAAATCAAATGACTAATACTAAAATAAATATTTTATAGTTTTGATACATAAAAAGTTAACATGACTACACTCTAATTATTAAAATAAATATTTATGTTAAATTTAGTGTCATAAATCTTTACCATGCGTTTAAAATTCTCTTCCCTAAATTACATAAAGTTAAATGATAAAATGAAAAAGAAAAAAAAATTAGGATAAGTTAAATTCATGAGCATATTATATTTTACGATAAAAAAAGAGAGAATCATTTCTTTAGAATAGGTCCCCCACCAAACTATATCATTGATACATGCAATTAAATTAAAGTTGGGTAAAATATGTCTTTCTTTTTTGAATAAGATAAATTAAAAGAGTGACTCACTTGCTTGTAGAGTTTTACATGTTCCTTTAAGTAATAAGTGTCCAGTGTGTATGGTTCAATAGAAATAGGTGAGAGGGTAATAGGTAAGATAAAGGTCATTTTGTCTGTTTGTAAAATTATTTAGTTTATTAAAAATCGATGTTCAAAATTTAATTAAAAGATAAAAAGAAGTGTGAGAGAAGTTGAAAAGAGAGAAAAAAAATGGTGCATCTCATCAATTTTGGGGAGGAAGTGATTCAATTAAAATAAAAAAGTGAGAATAAATAAATTAAGCGGAGGAAGTGATTATAATTCTCTTGATAGTAGAGATTTTTTAGTAAAATATTTTACTCATTGTCATCATAATAATTCATAATAAATATGATTAAAATTAAAGTAAAAAACTTACAAAATTTCAGTTGTTATGATTTTGATAATGTAAAATATTATTAGTGTATATCAAATAAATTCTTTATAGTATCAATTCAGCTAAGTTGTTAAATTAAATTATTAATGAATTAAGTTTAATAATTAATAAAATAAATTAAATTTGTAGTCTATTAAAAATAAACATTTTGAAACAATTAGTTTTTTATATGAAAAAGTAACTAATTATTTAATTAAATTTAAATCGACATAATTGATTTTATAATATTTTTTAAAAAAAATGCAACATTTTTCTCTTCTCTAATTTTTTATATTTTTTATATTTGTCTCTTAAACCAATCATTACTTGAAATATACTTGAATTTTATATTTTTCTCTCTTATAATTTCTCTTGTCATTTTCTCTATTCGCAATTTCTCCTTCAAACCAAACAACTCTAAAAGAAGACAAGTGACTCTTTAAATATTTTTGGTTCTAGTATGGGCTACCAAGCAATCAATTTCAGTCGTTGATTGAAACCAAAATTTATGTGACTCCCTTGTTAGCCAATCAACATATTAAACGTGATAGGATTTGCTGCTGCCCAATGTTAGACAAGGTTATTGCACAACAACTTGCACCATGTACATATTAAGACGTAGTTTGAAATGGTGCATGATGTAATTCAACAACATGGCCAACACAACACACTTCAGTGAATTTAATTATTTAAAATGTAAAAAAGTGAAGAGAAAAGCTATATTTACACTATAGCTAACACCTACAGCTAACACCTACACCGTATAAGTATCTAACAAATATACTAATTTTATTTATTTATAATAATTTAATCAACTTTGATATCTGTGCAATACATTCTACTTTGTTGTAAGGCATGGTGTAGAATACAATGTAGGGAAAGTGGTAGAAAAAGGATACAAGGACTACTTGCATCCCATTATTAATAGTTACAGCTTTAAGGACTACTTGCATTTAATTCTACATTCAATAATAATCAACTCCACCCCCTCAATAGACCACAAACATAATATATATAGGGGGTGAAGGTTATGATTGTGAAATATTAAAATACGTGCTATAATAGGTTAACAAGTTTTGTAACAATTTATATAATTATTCAATAAAAATTTTATTTACATTTGTATCTTCTATATTTTACATAAACACTTAAAAAATTAAAAAATTATTTATTAACCTAAATAAATATTTTAAATATAACTTATAATATCAATTTTACATTCATTTATTATTTTATCTATTCATTTATTTTATTTTTCTCATTTACTTATATATATGATTAAGTTTCTTTAGATATAATTAAGTTATGCAATAATTTTTTTATTCATTATTTATATTTGTTTTCGCATTCATATTTTAAATATATACATTGAATTTATAATGTTACTTTAACTATTTAAATGCCTTAAACCTCTTATAATATCATGATGGTGAAGGTTAGCACGGTGAAGTTACATTTTTAATCTAGCATGGTGAACTATTAAAATACATGCTATAATAGGTTAACAAGTTTTGTAACAATTTATATAATTACCCAATTGATTCTTTATTTACATTTGTATCTTCTATAATTTACATAAACACCCAAAAAATTATAAAATAGTTTATTAACCTAAATAAATATTTTAAATATAACTTATATTATCATTTTTACATTCATTTCGTATTTTAGCTATTCATTCATTTTTGTTTTCTCATTTACGTATCTATATAATTAAGTTTTTTAGATATAATTAAGTTATGCAATTATTTTTTTATTCATTATTTATTTTTGTTTTCGAGTTCATATTTTAAATATACACATTAAATTTATAATGTTACTTTAACTATTTAAATGCCTTAAACCTCTTATAATATAATGATAATACATACTTACAAGTGGATACGTAAAGTACACCCCCAAACACTTAATTATATAGATAAATAAATGAGAGAGCAGTATTAGTATTAGTAAAAAGAAATTGCTCAAGAATAGAAAAATATGTGCCAAGTTGCCATCAAGTGAAACACTGTATCAATCTATAAAGTTTTGGGTTGGAATAATTTTTTTTATAAGCAAGTTTCATTAAAAAGAGAACAAAAGTTCTCAAACCTGAATACAAAAAAAAATAGACGGAGCTCGGAAAGGAAATATAACACCCCAAATGCTCTTACACAAGATAATACAAAGGGTTTTTACAAAAATCAAAAAAGTTATATTTGGAATGTGTAATATTTCCTATGAAAGACTATCTCCACAAAAAGCCTTAATGCGCCAAACAACATCCAAAATATTCAACCCTCTTCCCGAAAAATGATACCATTTCTGAGAATCCATAAGCTCCAAGAAGTTGCAAACCAAATGCAACCTTCTAACCTTCTTTTCCTTTTAAAATTTTTTGGACTTGCAAAACAAACACCACTTGATAAAACTTTCCTTAGAACAAACCGCTTCAAAATTCACAAAATCAATCCATTTGGCAATCTCCTTCCAAACCAAACCGGAATTACGACAAAATAAAAGAGAATGATTCAAATATTCGAGAACAACTCTACAAAACACGCATCCATGATCACTAGAAAGAGTAGTAATACCTCGAATGGAAAGTAAATCTTTCACTGGAATCCTATTAATAAAACTCCTCCAACCAAAGGCTTTTATTTTTTGAGAAACATCTATCTTCCAAATCGAAACAAAAGCATTATCATACTTATCAACCTGGGCGAAAGGGATATAATGCTTACTAATTAAATCATAACAGCCCCTTATTGAAAAACCGCTCATCAAATCGTCGATGCATGTGATATCGTCACCGCTACCCGCAGTAGGACAAAAGTCCTGAATCAGCAGCCGAAGCTACAACAGATCCTCCCTGTCGGTGCTGCTATTTGGGTTAGTGATATCGAGATCCCCCAACTCCAAACTCCGTCAATCCACCTGCCCATGTTGTAACGGGGAGATATGAGATCAAAGCCATTGACTGATTTGACTCGTTATTTCAGTGAAAGTCGCCACCGCGGTTTATTGTTTCCAAAGGAAATGAGAAAAGAGAGAAATAAACCCAAAAGAAGTTTTTTAAAAAAATCAACAAAAAGAGATCTTAGGTACGGGTGCTGATTATACAAGGGGAAGGTTTTAAGCACCCCTCATATCTGTGGTACTCCACAAGAATCTTTTTGAAAATCTGTGTTTATTAAAAGATATTATATGCAAAAGAAAGGTTTGTTTGATTTTTAAAACAATCTCGGCAAAAGATTACATCTTGTGCCTACATACCTCTTCGGTGCAATGGAGAAGTCATAGCTAATGTAGTTCCACTTAAAAGGGAGGATTTTTAAAAGGAATAAACACTTTATCATCATAGGAGAGAATACTCATCCATTGATCTTTAACATGAGAACAGATGGATTATTTGCATCACAAATGAAAGAAGAGCTCCAAGAAGTATGCCACTAGCTCTCTCAAGTGGAAAAGATTCCATCATATCAATCAATGTCAAAATCGTGGGATATCGTAACTCACTACAACAATTAATCGTGTCTACACTTTTGAAAGAAATGCCAACAAGAGAAAAAGATATTTTAGAGAAAGATTTTTAAAAGAGCTTTGCAAACATAAGAAAGTGTTAGAAAAAGGAAGATTTTGAAAATCTAAGAAGGGGGAGAAGATGAAGGGACTATCCTAGAGCGTAAAATAAAAGTTAAGGAAAGAATGATCTAACCAAAATAAGAAGCCAACACTTGACATTGAGAGTCAAGGTAGATTTCCCATCCTTTGGACTACCAACACTAAACCAACACAATACCACTTTGGGATCCAGATGAACTTATTATCTTTAGCATCACTTGCACCAAGTCTTTAGAATACATCATAAAATCTTGACGAAAATCGGGCAGAGTAACGACAGTGTACAGATGAATTCCTTATCACAATGCCTTGGAATTAACCATCAAGGACTTTCTAGGAAATACCTGCATACACAAATAGAAAACAACCCAATGCCTTGGAGTAAACTCCAACGACTTCCAGACAGAATAATAGTATAACAAGGTACAGAGGTATTAAGTCCAAAATGTCCAGGTCTCCAAAATGCTCAGGATAGTAACCAATAGTCCATAGAGAGCCTTAAGTTCTTTTTATTATTATTTAAGTTGATTATTAATGTTTTAGCACAAGAAATAAAATATGGTCCAAATGGACAAAGGGAAAATAGAAGAAACATAAACATACGTCCAAATGGACAAAGGGAAAATAGCGGAAACATAAACATGATGAATGATAAAATGAGAAAATAAAAGCATAAAGCGTAAAAATATAAAGAGCAATATAATAAAGAGAGGAAAGTAAAGTCAATTGTTAATTGTTAGTAGTTAGTAAATGAAGATCGATGATGAGTGAATGATGATCTCGAGTTTAAATTCAATGAAAGTTCATCAGAAGCTTGATAGAATCAAAGCGACTACACGATAAACTTCCATAACTCTTAAACCAACCGCATATAATCTCAGCCATATTTGATCTTTTTCGATTCAGGACAAGTAATGTTGCGTTATGTTAAGCAGATCGTCAAGTAACTTATATAGAAGTCACCCTACAAAGAGGTCGGTCAACAATTTGTGTGCTAATGCATGCGAGAAAAATGATATGTAGATCGTTCTCCAAAAGCAATACCGCACGAAAAGAAAAGAGGTAACGGTCTTGTCTTCATCGAGAATCCAAAAGAACTCCAATGATATTGAAGATTTTCATCGACCAAAATGAAAGAGAAGAAAAAGATGGAATCACATTAAAGGTTCCTTCCATCTTCAAGTTCAATAACATAATATTGCGGATTAGGATTTTCATCCCATCAACGCCCTAAGTCCATTGAATTTAAAGAGGAATTAGACCTCTAAACTTGAAATTCAAAGAAAGATATCAAAAGAAGGGAGATATTTGCAAAATCATGAAAGATATTTAAAAAAACTAAAAGTCATTAAAACATTTTTTGATATTTTTTAATATAAAATAATAGAAAAATTAATACTAATATAATTTTTGTATTTTTGAAAATTATAATATATGTACATTTTGTATCAATTAAAATAAAACTAATAACAAAAAAACTATTAAAACTAAAGGAAAGGGGGTGCGAATTGACCTAAATGAGACCGGGCCAGAATTTGATTGCAAGGCCCAATTAACTTAACACTCAAATTGGAAAATTATACCCCGTACCCCTACATTTATCCCAATACCCCTACAATTTTAAAAAAATTCCAATTTTGTCCTTTTCAACTTTTAACTTTTAATTTTTATTTTTTATTTTTTTATTTTTACTGTTTGTACGGACACCTGAGTGACTGGAACCTGATACGTTGCTTCAACCGGATATCCAAAGATGCAGAATTTCGGTTAGTGAATACCCAAAACCGGACACCCCAGGTTTGGGTGTTCCAGTTCCCATTATTATCAACCGGATAACACAATTCTTGGTGTTCCGGTTTGCAAAAGTCTCAACCGGATATCCCACTAATGGGTGTTCCGGTTTGTTGTTGTCTCAACCGGATATCCCCTTAGTGGGTGTTCCGGTTCTGTTTTTTTTCAATTTTTTTTAAAATTTTTTTAATTATATATTAAACTAAATTAATTTTATATATTTAGAAATGGATCCTCCTTTGATGAAATGCGATGTAAATCAAACATGTGTGGATACAACTGATGTTTTTGTAACTGGTCAAAAATTTGCTACAAGAGAAGAGGCGATAAGTTGGATTAAGGAGGTTGGAATCAGGAATAAAGTGACAATTATAATAAGTTGTTCAGATACCAAAACAGGCAAGAGAGGAAGAAGTGATAAATTAGTATTTGGTTGTGATAAAGGTGGAAAATACAAAAAAAAAACAGATAGCGAAACCCAAAGTGCTAGTAAGAGATGTGGCTGTCCTTTCAAAATTAGGTCAACACCATGGAAAGATGGTTCTGGATGGAAGATCGATGTAAAATACGGAGTACACAACCACGGCTTACCTGATAAATTTGAAGGTCATGCTTTCGTAAATCGACTAAATACAAATGATAAGCAACATATTGTTGATTTGACAAAACGCCATGTTCAACCAAGACACATATTATTGTCATTGCAAGAGCGTGACCCGGAAAATGTCACTTGGATCACGCAAATATACAAACATAAGAATAAGATACAAAAAGAGATAAGGGGTCCCAGAACAGAAATGCAACAATTGTTCAAGTTGGTTGAAGAATCGGGTTATGTTTACTGGAGTAGGAAAAAGGATGAGTCAGAAGTTGTGAGAGATATTTTTTGGGCTCATCCAGAATCAGTGAAGTTGTTGAATATGTTTCCTATTGTATTGATTATGGACTGCACATACAAGACAAACAAGTACAGGCAACCGTTGTTTGAAATAGTTGGTATGACATCAACTAAATTAACATTTGTTGTTGCATTTGCCTATATGGAATCTGAGCAGACAAATACTTTTTATTGGGTATTGGATAAGTTGAAACAGTTGTTTATCAAGCAGGATGATTATCCTCAAGTAATCTTGACTGATAGAGATCTTGCTTTAATGAAAGCCATTGAAACAGTATTTTCAAAGACAACTAATTTGCTTTTCCGATTTCACATCAACAAAAACGTGAAATCAAAGTGTAAGGAACATGTTGTGGATGATATGCGAGAAACAGTGGAGAAAATGTGGTTTGAACTTACAAGGACTAGTGATGAGATGGAGTACCATCAAAGGTTGAAACAACTTGAGGATGCATGTGTTGACTCCAAAGGTTTTATTGATTATGTGAATGACACATGGTTGACACCGTACAGACATCGATTTGTCGAAACATGGATCAATCAAGTGTTACATTTGGGCAACACCACAACAAATAGGTATGTTTATGTGATTTTATCGACATTGTTTATTTATTTAATATTACAGATAATTAGTTGTTTTGTTTTATTTAAAGGGTGGAGTCTGCACATTGGAAACTTAAGCAAATGTTAGAGAATAGCTTAGGTGATTTATGCCAATGTTGGGAGGCTATGAATGACAATATCAAGATACAAGTGGACAACATTAGAGCTTCATTTCAGAAGAGTTTTTATGAAGTTGAGCATGCACACACTAGTCCTTTTTATTCAAATTTGTGTGGTTCAGTATCAAGAGCTGCATTGAGGCAGACTGTTGAAGAGTGGTTGAGGATTGACATGGTAGGTACAGATACACAAAAGTGCGGATGTACTCATAGAAAAGTATATGGGTTACCATGTGCTTATGAGTTAGGGAGATATACATTGAGTGGTGATGCGATACCAATTGAGGCTATTCCTATTCATTGGAGAAAACTAAGTATGGAAGGAAATCAAGATGTAGATGCAGATGATGGATCAGAAATAGACATGACAAATGCAATCGGTGAAATTTGGAAAAGGTGGAGGCCACTAGATGTTGTCGGCAAAAAGAGTATTAAAAAGCAGAGTGTGTGAGATTGCTTATCCGACTACAACAAAGATGTGTCCACCGCCTGAAAAAATTAAAACCAAAGGATATGATGTTTATTGTGATCCTTCAGGATATGAGTATGTTGATCAAGCACATTTGAGTTCTCAAAAATCTTCAAAGAGGTTATGTTCACAACTATCCCAAACCTCAAAAATTAAAGAATTTGATAAATACATTGTACAATTTCCAGATTACATCAGACCATTTATTGATGACATTTTTTATGTAAGAGATGATGGAAATTGTGGATTTAGAGCCATTGCATCTTTGCATGGTTATGGCACAGATGGATGGTCAATGGTTCGTCTGGATTTGGAGAAAGAAATTATAGGTCCTAGAAGCAAGTTGTATGAGGATTTATTTGGTAAACGCCTTTCAACAGTGAGATCATCGTTGGTGATCGAAACTTTAGGACAACAGCCACCAAATAAATGGATGACGTTACCTGAGTTTGGCTATGTAATTGCTAATCGGTATAACGTTGTTCTCGTCTCTTTAGGTCACCCTAGTTTGAGTTACTTTCCTATGACGAGTGCACATTCACCTAATGCATCCATTTACTGCATCGGATTTGTCAATGGAAATCATTGGGTTCAGGTAATTAGTAACACAATTTTGGTACATTCAATCCCTATTTGACTTTTTCTGATATTTATTTTATGTGCAAGTAAACATGAATGAAGGATTCCCGTTGCCACCTGTCACAACTGATTGGAAGAAATATCGCACAAAAGATGCAACTTCTTGGATGGTAGGATTTGCTGGGCGGTTACAACATTGGCAACGGCTTACGCCTATACTGCCAAAATATGTCAGCTTATGAGATGTACTATTTAGTTTGATTTTATGATATTGGATTTTAATATGTTGACAAATGGATTATAAATAGTAAATCTCAAACTATAAGTCTCATAATAATACATAAGTCTATAAGTCTCATAATAATACATAAGTCTCAAACTAAAACATAAATATAAACATAAAATGTGACATCAATCAGACTCATTGTCATAAATAATTGGACCTTCCCTGGGTAATGGTCCACCCTGTGCAAGTCTGAGTGCTCTAAATATCTCCAGAAATTGTTCGTCTTCAGGACGTGCCTGATGACGTTGTAAGTAATGATGAAGCTCATGAGATATAAATGATAACTTCGGGTCTGACGGTCCTGCATTATAGACGGGCACTGGTACCTCCATCGGCTGATCACCTCATGGTGCTCTCAAACGAGGATGTGACAACGTATAATACCACGCCAAATAATTATCGTCTGTCTCATATGGTATGGTGGCAAACACGGCTGGGGTACCATCTGGGGTTCGGATAACCTACAACACACTCTGCACATATGTAGTCCACTCAACATCGACATCAAGTGAGTCTACATTAGGAGGAGCAATCGGTATGTACTGTCTGTATCCAAACTAACGCATACACCTGTCAGGTAAATATAACACTACAGTACCATACCACTTCAAACCACCTCGGTACAAACAGATTTCATCAAAAGCACGGTGCTCCCTATGATCCTGAAAAGGGCGCCAGATGATATCGTGAGGGGTCAACTGATCTAACACAGCTCGGATGTCATCCACTTTTTGCGTGCCTATATTCTCATTTCATCGCCCTAGCCATTGGACTATCAACGCCACATAACCCTGAAGTACCTCTCTTTCCAACAGTTGAAAAATACTCATGAATCCAACACTGCAACAAAACATTACTATTATAAATTAAACTAAATTATAATAAAAAATGGATCATTCGTAATTTAAATAATTAAGTATAACTAAATCATAAGTAAAATGTGTACCTGAAGAAGAGAGGCATAACCGCCAAGTTGCTTGCATGAATAGAATGAAGCATCCCCTAAATATCTGTATAGATTAACCAGTGCAACTGCCCCCAACAATATCTTCCACAATTATCCAAATCTCTCAACAATGGTAGATATTTTGCCTCGACAAAAGTAAAAGTCTTGTCGGCAAGAATAGTACAACCTAACAGCAACATCATGTATGCTCTCATAGCACCTGTAAAGTTATCTGCAGCTCTTTGTTGCTCAAAAACTTGCTTCAACCAATCCAATTTATAGTAAGGACCCCTTACAGAAGAAGCCTCCCTAGTTGCATCACTCAGTGAAACACCAAACAACTCAACAGCTAGATGGATAACATCATAATCGGTGACAACAAAATCGGGGTCAACCAGCTCGCCCCTAATCGGTACATGAAGAATACATAAAACATCATCTAGCGTGATGGTCATCTCGCCGAACGACATATGAAATGACGATGTTTCAGGATGCCATCTCTCAACAAAAGCAGATAAAAGATGCGTATCTACCCTGGCCAAACTAGTATACTGTAAAGATTACAGACCAGATGCAACTAACCAATCATTCATCTGCCTTGGGAGCATTGCCGGAACCCATCCTATTAATTTGCTGCCATGTGCAGCAACCTTTAAGGTTGGCTTTGGTCGTCTCTCCTGAAAATAATTTGTAATATATGTGTTAATATATAAGTACATATAATTTAAAATTATTCAACATAAATTTTTAAATTATTGAACCTAAAAGAAAACATTTACGTACCTCGCCCAACCATAAATGACAAGCAACATGGTTATGATATCTAGTCAATATAGAAGTATCAGTCGGTCCTCTGAGAAATAACGGGTGCTGCGGACCAACCTCAGGTGCAGCTCCCTGCTGTCCCTCGCCATCAACCTCTAGACGTTGTCTTCCTCTTTGACGCATTCCGTTGATCGTGTAACACCCCGATATCCGCTGCACGCATCAACCGTGTCGGCCAACCGAGCATGTCACCAGCTTAATCAATACTCCCTCCTAGGTCCGCTTATCGGCTGCCCAGGAAATATTGTTTTTGCCTCCCGCAGGAATCGAACCATGTACCTAGGGGTTAAGTACACATTCATAGCAATTGCTGCTACCAATTGAGCTACTTCCGGAAATTCGATTATTTGCTTAATCTATACGTTCAGAGTGTTTAGTGGCGTTTTCGTATTTTGAGACGATTTAGTCGGTATTAGTTCGGGAGAGCGGATTGATATTTAATCAAGAGTTTTGATATTTTCGGTATTAGAAATATTATTGAAATAATATTTGATGTTTTGAGAATTTTCTGAGTAATTAAGATTAGACCGAAAATATTCGATTTAGTCGAATTTGGATTGTCAGTGTTATTTAAGGGCACATTTGGAATTATTAAATTGAAGTCGGATAATCGAAAAAATAATATTAAGAATAAAATATTATTTATAAGTCGGGATTATTATATCGATGGAATATTATTTAAAGTGTTATAATTGGTTATTTGAGTTAATAATCTTATTGGGCCTAAGTTGGTTTGTGAAGATAAATAAAGAGAAGATTTAAACACTAAGCCCAATTGGTTTTATATTAGGGTTTTAGAGATTTAGAAAGAGGAGAGTTGTCATTTTGGGAGAAAACAAATTTGAAGAGAAAGAAGCAAGTGTTGGAGAAGAGGAATGAGCTTGAAGATGTCCATTCATGGTGCCCAACCGGAAGTGCAATCGGAGACCCAACAAATTGCTTCAAATTGAATAAGGTAAGGGTGGGATTCTCTTCCTATAATGGGGCTCATGAACAATTGTATGTGGGGAATTGGGTGTGTAAATTTATTGCATTTGCTGTGCTGAATATGTTTATTATTGTTGTTTGAAATTGCTGGGTTAACTTGTTTTCCGAAAATTGAAAACTGAGTATGCCGTTGCTGTTTGTTTGCTTTTATTCGTGCGCTAATAGTTGTATGATTATGTTGGTTTCTATCATTAAACCTGAGGTTGGAATTGATTCACATGACGACGGTAGCCACACAAGTGACGTCGTCACTCCTGCTATGCATGACGGCGGCGGCATGTGAATTAAGAGACGGGCGACATGTTGTATTTGCTTTTCTTTTTCATAACTTATATACATATATGTATATATATATATATATATATATATATATATATATATATATATATATATATATATATATATATATATATATATATGTAATATATATATATATATATATATATATATATATATATATGTAATAATATAATATGATAAGTTATAAAATAGGATATATAATTAGAAACAGTTATAAAATATAATGAAATACAAAATAGTCCCGTTTGATCAAAATAGCCGAATTAAGCGGTATAATTAGTTGTCTGGAATTTGATGAAAATTTACGTGATAGCTAAGTTTAATTAGTACATTAACGTGGTGGTGTTATTTTGTTGAAATTGTGATATTAGTCGATCGATTAAATTAATGGTTGAATTAATTTCAATTAATCTATTTAATTAGAATAAACTTGAACTTAAATTAACTATTCGGTTATCGGTAAATTACGATATCTCGACTATTTAACCGAATGAATTGGATAATCGATAAAGAATAGAACTGTGACCGAATTAACCGGTTTAAGTTATGTTTTATGGACTTGGTAATATGTATGTTACAGTTTGGTGGCACACTCTCACATATATATGCTTTCATTCACATATATATATACATTGCTTGGATAATAGAGAAAAGTATATATACTGTAGCGATTTCCTTCTTTGAATATATATGTATACCTTGCTATTTTGGTAGCATCAATTTACTGTATTGCCTATGTTTTGGTATGTCAATGGCTAGAATTACTGGTTTGTGAGATTTACAAGTCTGGCACTACATTTAATTAAGAATTTTATTTCAAGTTTATTAACTAATATAGAATAATTCATTTAGTATAATAATAATAATGATTTAATATTAGTATAATTGATTAGTAGTAAGAGTAGAATAAATTAGAAGTTTTCGGAAACGATTTGATGTCCGTGTTTTGTGATGTGACACGTTTAAGTTGTGATTGTAGTAACTTGGCGTTATAATTCGAGGATTTATAAAGTCACAAATATTGATGACTTAACCAAAAATTAGATAACCGGTAGCGACGTGAAATATGTTCGATTAATTAAAGTATGCTTTGTGAATAATTTTGGTTAGTTGTTAGTGGATTAGTGAGTTAATTAGAAGACTAATTTATAGAGAATTATAAGGCGAATTTGACTTGGCTTAATGTGTCGATTTGTTGTGATGATTTTGTTAATATGTGAAGTTATATGATTTGCGATGATGTGTCGAAACATGACGATGTTTGTGATGATTGATAATATGTGATGTTGTGTATATTTGTGATGATAATTTTGTGACTAATTGAAGATGAATGATTAATTGTGACGTTGAATTACCTCTAATAATTGGTAATTATAAGTGACGTGGGCGTATGCCTAGTGATGATGTGTGATTGTGATGAGTATGTTGTGTATGTCTTGTTTGTCGAGTCACATTTCATATGCATACTTTGTGACGGCCTGAATTGGCAAATTAGTGACGAAGGCTTATGCCTTATGCCTCAGATTCGGGCAACTGGTGACGGGGGCTGAAGCTCCGATTGGTACCACATGCATATACATGAGTCATGTCCCATGTGTCTTATGTGATTTGTAGCTTGTGATGTTTTGTGACTATATCGTGATTGTACTTCGTGACTTGTTAAATGATGGAAGTATGTGAGAATGTGAATTGATAATTTTCTGAATAGTATGATGATATCAATAATTGTGAATGCGATTAAGTGAATATGTCTGGTGTGACTTATATGTGATGTTTTGTGACTAGATGTATGACTTATATAATGTGATGTTTTGGGGACTATAATTGTGTGACTTATATGTGATGTATCGTGAATTAGCTTGCAAAGTAAAGGAACGAGATTTATATGTAATTGATGTGAATATGATTTGTGATGAGTTGTTGTGAGATGTGAAGTATGTGAGATTTGTGAATTAGTGAAAGCATGAATTGTATAGCAATATTAATGCTGGTGATGTGATAACTATACATATCTGAATCCTAATATACAATTTATCATACGCTCACTTATATGATTTGATATCTCACCCTTCTCTCTTGTTCGCCGTTGCCTTTATATTGGTAACGTGCAGGTGTTCGAGTATGAAGATTTAGTTGTCGTTAATCGAGTCAGTTGTCGCTCTGATGCGTAGCACTCGGGGGGACGATTTATGATGTTGTTGTTTATTGTTTTATTTTAGCTGAATAAGATGTTTTTGATTTAAAGATTGAGAACTATGATTCCACCATGTTTTAATAAATGAAGTTACTTCATTTTGAAAAGTATTGTATGCTGAGTATTTGTTTAGTTGGTTAAATAAAGTGCTATGTATCCGCTAAATGTGATGAAGTGATTTGTTATGAAGTGAATATGTGACGCCTCATTTATTTGTTGAGAAATTTTTAAATACTCTGATATTTTCCGCATTATATTTGCCGGATAGAAATAGGGTGTTACATTAGTGGTATCAGAGCAGGTCGGTCTTGTCCGGCTAAGTTGTCGAGTCTGTTGAGTTTGTACGACAGTTAAATGCTGTCAGTGTTTTATCATGTAGTACGCAACATGTGTGAAAAACACTGTTGGTACTTATTTGTTTTGATTTCAGGAATTGGTTTGATGTTAAGTGGGGGAGAAGCCTTGCTTCTCGAAGAGGGTTCTGTTGTAAGAGATAGTCTGGTATGCTGTCGATAAGCGACGATTCAAGTGTTGTTGGGAGTTTTGGATGTTACCCGGATTCGAAGACAACGTGAAGTTAAGAATGATTTTGGGAAGCAGAATTTAGAGAGTTGTGATGTTCAGCATGATGGATGACTGTGAAGTTGTCGGTGCGAGTAACCTTTGCGTGAGATTCCAATGTTTGAAAAGTGATAGAGTAATGAAGTTGTAGTGGACTTTATGTTGGACACGCATAAGTGATTGTCGGATGTAGTCGATGCGTGAAGTGTTGCGAATCGCGAGTCCGAGTTAGAAACTCGAAGATGCGCGTAACTGTGAAAAGAATGGTTGTCTCGGTGATATTAAGGTTGGAACTTCGACGAAAGAATGCACCTCTCGAGTTATAAGGAGTTATGCTAGAGAATGTTTGGAACATTCTTAAGCCGAAGAAAGGTGAGTTTCGGAGTGGGATCTCCGTAAGCAAGTCGCAGGAAATTTAGGATCATTGTGAAACTTTAAGAATTCGTAACTTGAGTTCCGGATATCCGATTTGAGCTCCGTTTGAAGCGTCGGAAAGATAACGAGATGAATTGTATCATAAGAAGGATTGTAGAGAATTTTTATCACCAATTTGACTTGAGGAGGACTTTGGTTTAGATGAGATGAATTATAAAGCACAAGTATAGAAGTAATTTTTAAAATGGAAAGACATTTGTCGATGGTGTGATGCTAGGACTTTGCTAATAATAATAATAATAATAATAATAATAATAATAATAATAATAATAATAATAATAATAATAATAATAATAATAATAATAATAATAATAATAATAATAATAATAATAATAATAATAATAATAATAATAATAATAATAATAATAATAATAATAATAATAATAATAATAATAATAATAATAATAATAATAATAATAATAATAATAATAATAATAATAATAATAATAATAATAATAATAATAATAATAATAATAATAATAATAATAATAATAATAATAATAATAATAATAATAATAATAATAATAATAATAATAATAATAATAATAATAATAATAATAATAATAATAATAATAATAATAATAATAATAATAATAATAATAATAATAATAATAATAATAATAATAATAATAATAATAATAATAATAATAATAATAATAATAATAATAATAATAATAATAATAATAATAATAATAATAATAATAATAATAATAATAATAATAATAATAATAATAATAATAATAATAATAATAATAATAATAATAATAATAATAATAATAATAATAATAATAATAATAATAATAATAATAATAATAATAATAATAATAATAATAATAATAATAATAATAATAATAATAATAATAATAATAATAATAATAATAATAATAATAATAATAATAATAATAATAATAATAATAATAATAATAATAATAATAATAATAATAATAATAATAATAATAATAATAATAATAATAATAATAATAATAATAATAATAATAATAATAATAATAATAATAATAATAATAATAATAATAATAATAATAATAATAATAATAATAATAATAATAATAATAATAATAATAATAATAATAATAATAATAATAATAATAATAATAATAATAATAATAATAATAATAATAATAATAATAATAATAATAATAATAATAAGGGTTAAATAAGTTTCTAGTCCCTATAAATAAGGCATCCTTCAATTTTAGTCCCTACAAAAAATTTCGCTGAACTTTGGTCCTCCCAAAATTTTCCGTCACGACTTTTAGTCCCTCCCGTTAGATTGCACTAACGGAGGCTTACGTGGCACGCCAAGTATGACGCCACGTTAGGTAAAGTCAAAACTAAAAAAAAAAAAGACAGATTGCGGGGGTTTTAAACCTCCTTTAAATAATTTAAAAACAATAATTTTAAAGCACCAATTCCCATGCTCCATGCATCACATACAAGCTAGATACAAAGCTACTTCATATTCAAGACACAATTCTCTTTATAAAACAATTCTCATAATCAACATATTATACTAAAACCATTTGATTACATGAGATATATTAAACCATTTAATCAACATAATATAATAAACCCATTTCAAAGATATATAATATTCATTGTGGTCAGTATCTTTCCATTGTGGTCAGTATATTCATTGTGGTCATTGTCTTTGCTTCAAATTCATTATCTCTTGGTAACTACTGTATCTTTCTATTTAGAAATACTTCCAGTATATTCCATTTAGAAATACTCTTAATGTTTGCATTGAATTTCATTAATATTAGAAATTAAAAATGACATTGCATGCATACTTCGGTTTAAATTGAAGCCTTGTTTTTTCTCTTTTTGCTAACTGTTAGTATTTTTGAAGTGTTTAGGTGAGGAGGAAAGATTTTTGGTTGCTTTCTACTGTCACAATGCTTTTAAAGGAATTCATCAAAAGACTCTCACATGAGGCAGACGGTCTCATATTTCAAGTAGGTTGTAACTGGTAATCAATGATCAGTGGTCACTTTCAAGTGTACTACACACTGGAATGAGGCTTTCTTTTATGTGCCAAGCTAGCAAATCACACGATTATTGTTGTTTTAATCCTTTCCTGTTGTTCCCTTTTTGGGTATCTTATCTTTTGAATCTATTGCCTCCTAAAATGGGTTGTGACTCAATAGTTATATTAGTCTGGTCAAGGATTTGGAAGGAAAAGAACCAATGTACATAGACTACCTCTGCTTCCTGCTCTATTCCTTTTACTTCCAAATCCTTGTTAACTTGAAATCTTTGTTCAGATCAATAGTGTTAGGTTTAGGATATTATTGTATATTATCAATTTTATTTTTATTTAGTGATTACAAATTTATTCAAATGGTAGCTGTTGTTTTTGTTAGAGTCCATTTCCATTACATTGTTTAGAATTATCATAGCCTGTGAATATTAATTTAACTAGTAGTAGCTGAGAAAAAATTGGAATGTAACAATTGAAAAAAAATATTTAAATTTAGGGAGGTTTAAAACCCCCGCAATCTAACTTTTTTTTTGCATGTTGACGTGGCATGCAACATGGTATGCCACATCAGCTTCCGTTAGACCAAATAGACGGTAGGGACCAAAAATGTGGACGGAAAATTTTAAGAGGACCATTCTTTGAAGAAATTTTTTATAGGGACTAAAATTAGATTTTGGATTATTTATAGGGACCACAGACATATTTAACCCTAATAATAATAATAATAATAATAATAATAATAATAATAATAATAATAATAATAACAATAATAATAATAATAATAATAATAATAATAACAATAATAATAATAATATCAATAATAACAACAATAATAATAATAATAATAATAACAACAATAATAATAACAATAACAATAACAATAATAATAACAATAATAATAATAATAACAATAATAACAATAATAACATTAATAACAATAATAATAATAATAATAATAACAATAATAATAACAATAATAATAACAATAACAATAACAATAACAATAATAATAACAATAATAATAATAATAATAATAATAATAACAATAACAATAATAATAATAACAATAACAATAACAATAACAATAACAATAACAATAATAATAATAACAATAACAATAACAATAACAATAACAATAATAATAATAATAACAATAATAATAACAATAACAATAACAATAATAATAATA
Organism: Vicia villosa; assembly: GCF_029867415.1. Taxonomy (NCBI): domain Eukaryota; kingdom Viridiplantae; phylum Streptophyta; class Magnoliopsida; order Fabales; family Fabaceae; genus Vicia; species Vicia villosa. The sequence goes on from NW_026706040.1 coordinate 99,501, forward strand.
ATAATAACAATAATAATAATAATAATAATAATAATAATAATAACAATAACAATAACAATAACAATAACAATAACAATAACAATAACAATAACAATAACAATAACAATAACAATAATAATAATAATAATAATAATAATAATAATAATAATAATAATAATAACAATAACAATAATAATAATAACAATAACAATAATAATAATAATAATAATAATAATAATAATAAAGAAAAAATGTTACTGATAATAAAACATACTTAAAAACAACTTGAAATAAAAATAAGAAAGGGAGATGATTTTATATTTAGGTGAGCTCAAAATGAGAGAGGCACAAGAGAACCTCGCACATGATCTTGATGTGATTTAAATAGAGCCTGAGATGCGGGATCTTAGGGTCAAAAATTGGGTATGACACATGCCTCCTACCAAAATATTCTGTAAATGAGATAAAGAAAACAATGAAGGAAATATTTCCTTTAAACAACCAATATTCATCCAAGTCAAATGCCATACAAAAATAGAGAAACCATTCCCAACATTATACTTACAATTCTTGATCAAAACATCTTCCGAATTATTCTTATTCAAAGATAAAATATCCAACCACCAAGGAGATTTTGAGTAACTACTCTTTACATCCCTCCCTCCATTCACCACTTGAAAATTGATGTCACCATTCCGGACCTTTAAAACTTTATACCATAAAGTCGAATCTTCCTCAAGGATTCTCCATCTCCACTTGTGAAGAAGAGCCGAATTGAACTCTCTGATCCTCTAAAAACGATACCTCCTTTCTCTTTAGGAAGACACAAATCCTTCCAACTTACCCAATGAATCTTCCTAACATCCTCGGAACTACCCAAAAGGAAGTTACTTTGAAGTCTAGAAATATCCTTAACAATTTTCTTCGGAGCTTTCTAAAACGAAAGATTAAAAATATAAACACTACTCAAGACCGATTTAAGAAGAGTAATCATTCATCCAAAACTAAGCAACCGCCTTTTCCAGTCTGAAAGACGCTTCTTTGTTTTGTCTAAAAGACTATTCCACGAGACAATCCTCCTAGGATTAGATCTTATAGGAGTATCGAGAAAAGTAAAGTTATTATTTTCCAAGCTACAAGACAGAAAAGAGGAGGCAACATCCAAGAAATAAGAATTAATGTTGATTCCAATTACCTGGCTTTTATGAAAATTAATGCCTAAACCGAAACTAGCCCAAAACCTTTCAACACCGATTTGATCGCCCAAATGTAATTCCAACTTCCATCCCCAACCAACAAATTGTCGTCCTCAAATTGTTGAAAGACGATAAAACACTTTCCGTTAACATTAAAACCCATAAAGTCCCTATTTCCCATAGCTTTGCTCACTAAACCCTTTAGACCTTCCTCCATAATAACAAAGAGGAAGGGAGAAAGAGGATCGCCTTGTCTCAAACCCCGCTCATCCATAAAATTCTTCGCGGGACTACCATTAACCAACATCGACATATTACTAGAAAAAACCAAAGCTTCCATCAATTTTATCCAAATAACTTCGAAACCCATATTTCTCATCATAAATCTAAGAAAGCTCCAGCTCACTTTATCGTACGTTTTCTCAAAATCCACCTTGAAGAGGAGACAACCTTTATCCTCCTTTTGAGCGAAATCAACAATTTTATTAGCCACTAACACCCCGTCAAGCAATTGCCTTCCCGACACAAAAGCACTTTGACAAATGGAAATAATATGATTTAACACCTTCTTTAATCTACCAGCCAAGAGTTTAGAAATAGCTTCGTAAATGTACCCAACAAGACAAATCGGTCTACAATCCTCTAATCCCAAAGGATTATAAGATTTTGGAATCAAGGTTGTAACATCCCGAAAATTCTTATTTAATTAATTTAATCAAGTTTTAAATTAATTATGGGAAATTAACATTTTGTTGAATTATGTGGAAAAATAATAAAATGTTAAGTTATTGGGCCATGCGGTGGAATTAGTAAAGTGGAGGTGTAATTGTGTAAGAGCCCATTTCTAATTTTATGTTTTTCATAAAATAAAGGAAAACAAGAGGAGAAGGGAAAAATTAGAACGTGAAAACCAGAAGCTGTGAGAAGAGGAACTGAAGAACGTAAAGGGAGAACCAAAGAGGAAGAGGAACCAATTCAGGAATTTGGCTAAGGTAAGGGGGGACTTGTCTAATTATCATCTATTATCGGGTTAGGGGTTGATAATACTGAATAGATATGGAATTCGGGTCGATTGAGTCATATGATAGGTTTAGGGATTGAGTCAAATTATATGATGTTTGATCTCTATGTTTGAATCTATGATGTCTGCATTGTTATGGTCTCAATTGATGTGTAAATGGTGTATTATGAGATGTATTTTGTGTTGTTTGTGCATTCGATTTCCCTAGGTTCGTACTGGTATGAATTGGATGAAATTGGAATGTATAGAATGTTGTTTTCTGCAGGTTGGGGTTTGTGAAATCGCCGGTTCGCGCCGCGTGCATAGGGTTGGCGCCGCGAACAGGTGGGCAGAATGCCAAGAGGTTGTGATACGCTCAGGTCGCGCCGCGTACCTGTGTTTGTGCCGCGAAGGCATAACGTTTTCTCGCTTCGCGCTGCGTGCAGATGTTTGCGCCGCGAACAGCTTGGCAGAGAGCCAAGGATTCTTGGAACGCTCAGTTCGCGCCGCGAACTGGTGATGGTGCCGCGTGCTGTTGGTGTTTTGAGATATTTTTGAAAGTTCAAAGATGCATTACTTTTTAACTGTTGGTCCGTTTGATGCGCCGTTTCGAGCTAAATGAACCTTATAGACTAATCTATGTGATGATGATTGATTGGTTTTTGGAATGATGAAAATTTATGTATGCTATTCTAATTGAGTATGATGATTGATGCAAATACGTGTATGATTTGTATATGATGATGATGGAATTGTGATTGAATGATGTTAATATATATGAACATACTTGAATGATGATGATGATTGATGATGATGATGGTATAAGTATGTTGTATATGTTGCATTCATTCATGTTCATTGATGATACTGTATCCATAAGGGTGTGTTGGATCAGTGAAGGGCATGATTCCCATTGTGTGGAATCTGTGCTGGCAGGGCCGTATCTTGGATGATGTTGGATCGGTCATGGGTTATCCCCATTTGATGATGTTGGTACCACATGCATAGTGTCAGTTCATACATATGCATAATTTATAACATGATTGGATGCATTCCAGTGTTGTAAATGTTGATGATGTGTTGATTGTTGTTTGATTGTTTTGAATGTCTGTTTATGAAACAATTGGGTGAATGATACAACTGTGATGTGTTATTGCTTTATAACCTTATAACATTTGTTAATTATGATGAGACTCACCCTTACATGTTGTCATTTTCAGATTAAGGATAGCGGCTGTTCGACTCGGTGAGGATTAGCTCATGAGTCAGTGGTTTAGTAGCGTCAGGTGTCATGCTCTGATAGTTGTAACACTGGGGACGCGATTGTTTAGAGTTTATGATTATGACTCTAGTTATGTTTTGATGTTTTGAAGGATAAGTTTTAAAGATGTTAAACTTAGTCCGTTTTTGATAAATTTCCGCTGTGTGAACATGAAACGTTTTAATTTAGGATGATTACCTCTGTGAATGCATGACATGACTGAATGATGTTTGTTTATTATGAATTGTGGCACCCTTATTTCATGTACTCTGAATAATTATTTTAAAACTGCCGCGGGGTTAGTAAGGGGTGTTACAAAGGTCAAAAAAGAAGAAGTGTCCTCTTTAGACAAAAAGGTCGCCGAATAGAAATCCCTAAAGCACCTTACAAAATCTACTTTAAGAAAATTCCAAAAATTCTTGATAAAAGGGAAGGAAAAACCATCGGGGCCCGGACTTTTCTACCCATCGCAATTCCATGCCGCTTTTTTATTCTCTTCCTCCGTAATAGGAACCTCAACAGAAAAGTTGTTGGATTACTGACTAACCTATTAGGAGCTAATTTATCAAAAAAGTTGTTTTTTTATTAATCTTAATATTTGTCATAATTAAAAGAATTATATTATATTTTTATATTAATGTCAACATCAATTAAAGTAGAAAAACATTAAAAAAAATTTGATTAATAATTTTCATAAACTTTTTTATACCAATTAAATATATTTATATGATATTTTAAAATTTTAACCAATAAAATTATAATTATAATTTGTGATGAATATTGAAACCTACTAAAAAATTACTATATAAGCATAAATAATTGTGTTTTTACATATTATTCAAATAGTCAATCACTCATAATCAATTATAATCCATAAATTAATTTATTATTAAACTAATTATAATTTTAATTATTCCTCATAAAACAATAACATAATGAAGAATAATTAACATAATTATTCCTCACAACTAATGATTATTAAACTAATTATTATTTATTTATTATTAAACAATAACTAATTATTAAACACCATCCCCTAATTTTCATTGCTCTTATTCCTAAAGTCAAGAATCCCAAAAAGTTTTCCGAGTATAGACCGATTTGCTTAGTGGGAAGTTTGTACAAGATTCTCGCTAAGCTATTGGCGGGAAGGTTGAGAAGTGTCATAGGGAAATTGATTTTGCTTAACCAAACGACTTTCGGTCTGGGGAGAAATATAGCGGATGGAGTTTTGGTAGTTGTCATACCCTAATTTTGACCCCCCTGAGATGTCATACTTTCAGGCTTTTCATCAGAATCAAAACAGATATTCAGAACAGTCACTTATTCATCTGGTGCTTAATCAAGGGTGTTCAGAAACAAAAGAGCTTAGGCAAAGGATCAATCAATAAAAGAGATGGTCTCCAACACAAATATAGGACTCAAAAACTTCATTCTATTCACCTATGATTGATTAGACACCCATCACCTGGACCCAAATTTTGCTTACCTCACCAGTCTAGGGTTTTGAGCCCCATCAAGGACTAAAATCAGGGATCACATTTGGGAAACCCTAGAAAGCTCCAGGGCATCACTCAAAGGGATCAATCATCTTCAAATAGCTTATGTGACAATATCCATAAGACATTACACTTCAATTCAAGATCTACAGCCATCAATTTCATCTGGTCGACAATTAGGGTTTTTTTTACCTAATTCACCAAGATAGTTGACTTTTAATCAGGACATGGTACCACAACTCAAAGAATAGCTCAATATCCTCCAACAACTCAATATGATCCATTCATATCACTCATTTGATGAGGATAGCTTAATTCACTTGAAATTTCCCGAAACGCGATTCACCTGAAAAAGTCAACTGTACAAGATCACCTTGGACCTTTTGGAAATTTTGGTCAACCATGACTTTTGAAGTTTTAAATCATCAATATATGATATTTAAAGTCATTTGATCAAGAAAAATCAGGAAAATCAATCAAGAATCAAAAAGTCAAAGTTTGACTTTTCATACTTAGAAAATTTTCTAAGTGTTTTCAAGTGGTTTTTACCAAACTTTGGAAGGGAATATCTCAAAATTTCACCTACAAACTGAAAAAAACTTCCAACATGAAAGTTGTAGATTTTGATCCAATAAACAACTTTGTCACATATATTTTTTTGGCTAAAAATCAACCATTGAAGAGATATGGAGCTTCAAAGTGACTGCCTTCACAAAACTTGCAAGAAAACCCTAGTTTTTCTTCAAACTTTATGGGACTTTTTCACTAATTTCCCTAAGGATTTTGGGCAAACACCAAACTAATGAATTGAAGTACATATCAAGGGCTTTTCAAATTGTATTGAACCATCTTCAAATTCATTATGAGCTAAGAGATATGGTTGATCAAAGTTAGGGCATTTGAAGTGAAATTATGGGTCATGACCAAATTTGAACTTTGCAAACTTTGTACCAATGCCTATACCAATTGATGCATTCTTGTACATGATATATCAGAAGGGATTTAGAGGAATCAAATACATTATTGCATCATTTTTGGCCAAGTTGCAAGAATTCAATGCCATGTGATTAAGTAATCATTACAAAATGGAATATTGGTGAATCATCAAGGAATATTCTCCTAAGCCAATTGGAGGCTTCTCTGCATCAGAAATAGTCCCTAAAGATCATATTAAATCGAGGGCTAGGGCTTGGGATCAAGAGGAATCAAATTGTCATCATTGCATTTTGGATATTTCTTTGAATTCCTTCATAGCCAAGAAACCAAATCAACCTCACTAAGCAAGCTCACTCTCTGCAAACATACTAGACTCTTTGCCTATAAATAAGAGAGCATACCTCAGTAATTAAACACACCAAAGCAACAGAATTCTTGCTTTCTCTCTTCTTTCTTCATACTTAAGTTTTTCAAAGGTTCTTTGGCAAGAAGACTCGGATTCTTCAAACCAAAGCTCTTCCTTTGGAATTAAGTATTCAAACACATTAGGGGGGTATTTAGAGGTGATCCAAACCTCTGAAACACTTCTGTACGTGGAGAATCATCATCTTCACCTCTCATTTGGAGCTGTTGCAGTTGGGGTCGAGCAAGAGGTTCTGGGCACTTTCAATCCAAGTTAAGCATCTCAACACCTTCCAGGAGGATCACTGAAGCTATCTGGATCGTTGCAACAACTCTGCAACACACTTTGATCAGAGCCAGATCTCCATTTTTAAGGTAAGTTTCAAAAGCTTCAAACTCTATAATTTACGCATGATAAATCTAAAATGAAGTTACCAGTTGGTTTCTGCACCTTCATAGATCATTAACCCTCAATCAATTGCATCAAATCATGCATATAGAGTATTTCATGTTTAATTTCAGTTTTAGGGTTCTTAGTGTTCATGCTTGCGAATTTTAAGTTACACTCAGAATAAATAAAATTAAAGGATACCATCATGATCCTCGTCCAAAAACGAGCAAAATCCATCTTTACATCTTTGGATTTGGTTGAGAACTGAGAGAGATACGATTTCCAGAAAATCCATCTTTACATCTTTCCATTTTTCAAATTTCCTAGGTTTTAGTTTATTATATTTTGAATGGTTTGTGTTTAACTTACGAATTCATCGTAGTGTCCCAATGGTTACAGCGCGCGTCCAAACTCTTGCCATGCCTTAGGTCTGGGGTTCGATCCCCCCCTCAGACCTTTTGTCCATTTTATTTTTTTCAAATCTTTTTTATGCCTTACTTTGACATATAATCACATGGGCACCTCTGATAATCAGTCCACGCGCGTGGCTCAGTTGGTAATTGTTTTGTTGGATAACCAAGAGGGCGTGAGTTCAACCCTTGGTGAGACCAAACCATATTTTTTACTACTATTTTTCTTCTATTTTATTTACAACTTCACGTAATTATTTCACCTATCAAATTAAATTATTTTTTCTTCATTTTTTATACACTTATCATTTAAAATGTCTATTTTATTAATAATCAAAAAAATCACAAAAATATTATTTATTTAATGTATTTTTATTAGGTTTAAAATAGTATATTTTTAAGTATTTCTAAATACTTTTAAATAAACATTTTCATTTGATTTTAAACCTAATCATTTTGTGAATAATTTTATGATAAAACCCTAATCATTTAGGTCTTAATTAGGTATGGATTTTGTCTTTACCTTAATTAGGTTGACTTTTGTCAATTTCCAAAACTGTTTTTCAAATCTCCGATTAAACAAACGATCAAGGTTTTCAGACAATAAAACCCTGTATCATTTCATTTTCATTTATTTTTTTCATAAACAGTAAATCATTTTCAATGGGCCTCTAATAGAGTGTAAGTCCCAGCACTTTTTTTTCTTTTCTTAGTTTGTTTTCAAAAACTGTATTTACAAAATCTTCTTTCTGTTTTCAAAACATTCTTCTGGTATTTGAAGGGCATTATTCCCGATGAAACTCTTCAGATACCTATGTGACCTTTGTCCATCTTCACTTCTTCTGTTTTCAAAAACCCTTAACTGTTTATCATAAATATTTAACTGTTATCAATCAACTGCTGGTAAGGCTTTGTATATACTTCTTCAAAGGCCTCCACTCCATCCAGGTTAGGCTTTATAGCTTTCAATTTACAGTCTTTATTTAAATTACTGTCAAATATAAACTGTTTATATATTGTTTAGAACTACGTCTGAGTGTAAACCCTAGGACAGTTAAACTATATATATATATATATTATAGGACTATGACCTAGGATTGAGAATGTCTTCCCGGTGAAGGCTCTTTCCTAATTAGAGATCTTTAGTTCAAACCCTCAAGATGAATTATTCCCGGTGAAACATCTTGAAAAATGCCTTAGAACCCAAACTAGGATACATCCACCCAAAGAGGAATTATTCCCGGTGAAACCTCTTACCCATTTGCTTAAAGCCAAAATAAGTTCAAAACCACATAGCTTTCTCTTGTGCTATAACAAGGACCCTCGATGACCCTCGATTAGCCTCCTCTTGGGCTTTGTACAAGGACCCACAGGCTTCTTACAAGCATTTCCAGCTTCCTCTTGAGCTTGTATACAAGGACCCATCAGGTTTCTTATAAACATAGGAACAGGTCTTTAGTTACCTTTTAGCCTATCCTGGTGAGTTTCTTCCACTTTAAACCAGACTTTAAACAAGCTAAGATTGACTCAATTTCATATTGAGTACACCTTTTGGAATGAGAGACATGGACAGTCTCTGTCACCCTTATCTTCATCAATATCCCTTAGCAGAGTCTAGGATCCATATTTGCTTATCCTCAGCAAGAGTCAGCCTTATTCTTGGGCTTTAAACAAGAAGTCTCAATTAGATAATCTTTCTGCCATTAATAAAAACCCCTGGAAAGGGTTAGCCTCCACAAATTCCTTCATTTTAACAAAAACCCCTGGAAAGGGTCAGCCTCCAAAAATTCATTCTTTCAAAAGATAATTTCCCCAGTTAAGCCAAAAATCCCTGGAAAGGGTTAGCTTCCAAAAAAAAATCAATCTTTTGATATATACATCCTCCACCATAATAAAACTCCCCCAGTGAGTCCTTCATCATTAAGTAGCCACAACCTTGGGCTTTGTACAAGGCAGATAAACCACATTTCCTGTGTCAAAAGATTCCTAATCTCAAGGATCTTTTCCCCATAGAGTCCTCCATACTCAGTTTCTTTAAGAGTTCACCACAACCTTGGGCTTTGTACAAGGCAGAAAATAATGTTTTTCCCTAGCCAGAGTAGCCACAACCTTGGGCTTCATACAAGGCATAAATTAATGATTCCCTCAGTTAAGAGTCAGTCACAACCTTGGGCTTTGGACAAGGCACAAAATAGAGTCATCCATAGTCTTCAAAAATTCAGTTCCCTCAGCAGTTAGCCACAACCTTGGGCTTCAGACAAGGCACAAAAATAGAGTCTCCCTAAGTAGAGTCAGTCACAATTTTGGGCTTTGTACAGAACACCAAATAAAATCCACCAAATAAATACTTTCCAACTAAAGTCAGCCTCAATTCTGGGCTTTGTACAGAACACAAATTCCCTGTAATTAATCCCCAGTGGAGTTATCTCCCAGAGTCAATAAAATAAATCAATCAAAAAGCCTCAAGCTTGGGCCTATCTTAATCAAAAAACCACATTCTCCCATTTAGGACTCTGAAAGGCATGCTCTGAGGCAAACAAACCCAGACTTGTACACTTTCCCTAATTTTGACGAGAATCCTCCTTTCATTTAAGAGAACGCGACTGGTATACTTGCAAACATACAAGTAAGGTCCCTATCTTAATGAAATGAATTCAGCTTTTCTGTCACTTTAAAATGTTTGTGGTGGAATAGTAGAAATACCTCTCTATAAAGATGACTTCATGTCTCTTTACTGTAAACAGAGATTTAATTCAAAGCTTCAACCTTGAGCTTCAAGCAAGGCACCAAAAAATATTTTTAATTTCCCTAATTAGTTCCCCGAACTACATTAAGCTCTGACTTCCATTAGGGATATGTAGGCATGAGGTTCACAAGGAATCTCAGCGAGCTAACAAAAAACCAAAAATAGTCAGTCAGTCTGTCTTTCTTTTAAATCAATTCAATTCCTTCTCCTAACACAAAGGAGAAACTTTCCCAATAACAAGCAACAAACACAATCACATTGACCCAGAGAAGGTTCCCGTAGAGTACTACGGATATGTAGGGTGCTTAAACTCTTCCCTATGTATAACCGACCCCCCGGACTCCAGAATTTCTAGTCTAGGTGAATCCCCACACTTAGCAAACTCCTAGGGTTAATTTGAGATCTTTTTCCCCTCTCCTACTCGTTAGGACAATTAAAAAGTTCGTGTGATATCGTAGGAAGAACTGAAATAAAATTCATCCCGCCACGGGCACATTCTCCTTCCAAATTTCGCGTGAAGGGTCTAGCGTGCTGTCCTCCCAAGTGAAACGGGGAGGTAAAGAAAACGACACCACAGAAAAATGGCGACTCTGTTAGGGATATAAGTGTTAAAAACCTTGGTTTTTCATCCAAACAAATGGTTGACCTGTTGCTGGTCCAGCCCCAATGAGGAATTAGGGATACCAAATTCCCCCCTCAAACAAGAGAGGTCCTGCCTAACCTCTGTGTCATTTCATGTGATTGTTGCATATATATTTGTTTATTTTGTTTATTCTGTATCGGGAAAGGGCTTGATTCCCCCTTGAGGTGAGAAATCGTATAGTCGGATTTGAGTGCAACATAAGATAGGATGGAGGATGTCTTCTCAGTGAAGGCCCTCTAATCTTGGTTCCCAAATCTACTCTTGGGATTTGCCTGGCTGGTTGTGATTAACTGCGCCAATGCATTCCGAGACGGATTTGTACCAGGAGGACCTAGAAACACATTAACCCCACTTAAAGCCTTTCTTAGGACGTAGAGCGGTGATTACGAAAGTAATTGTCACGCAGATACTACACTCAGAGAAAACTCTCTTATAGATACCAGTCAACGTATCTTTAAGATTGAGCAAAAGCTCTGAGACCCCTAGAACCCGTTCTACAGGTACAAAAATCCTTATCCTTAGTTTACCTTGGGGCGAGGCTTGCGTTGTGACTCCATGATCACTATACCCTTCTACGCCATGTTTGTTTAAAAACCCTTGTGTGTGCATTCATGCATTCATGCATCATTCATAAATAACTAAAAACAAAAGAGTCTTTTTCGAGTCGTTTTTCAAAGGAAACTAAATAACGAACGTTTTGAACTTCATAGAGAGAGAGAAACGGAGAAAGGACTTAAGGATCTATACCATGGATTACGGAAGAAAGAGAGCTAGGAAATACACCTTCAAAATTCCTAAGGTCGAGGAATTGGAAAAGCTCGAAAAACTGGTGGTCAACCCCCAGACTTTCAAGAAGAAGTATGGAAAGCTTCTGCCTCTTCTCAGCACTAACATTGTGGATGGGATCCTTCCCACTTTGGTACAGTTTTACGATCCAACGTATCACTGCTTCACCTTTCCAGATTATCAACTCATGCCTACGTTAGAGGAGTACTCTCGTCTGATTGGAATACCCGTGTACGCGCAAGATCCGTACTCCGGTTTGGAAAAGAATCCTGACGACATTATCATTGCTGCAACTACTCCTTTGAACGTAGTCGACATCAGAACACATATGGTGAGTAAAGGAGGAATTCAAGTATTGCCCTCCAAGTTCTTGTTAGATCAAGCTCGGTACTTCGTCAGCATCCAAGATATGAATGCTTTTGAGGAAATCTTGGCTTTGCTTATCTACGGGTTGTTTTTGTTCTCTAACATTAACGATTTCATTGACATCAACGCAATTAAGATCTTCTTAATTGGAAATCCAGTTCCAACCTTGCTTGCAGATGCTTATCACTCTGTGCATTCAAGAAACCTGCAGCGAGGAGGATTAATCACATGCTGCGTACCGTTGTTATACGAATGGTTCGTCTCGCACCTGCCGAAGTCTAGCACTTTCTGGAACATGAGGGATGGCCTTTACTGGTCACAGAAAATCATGTCTCTCACTCATTCGGACATTGAGTGGTGTAGTCCTGACAACGACGAAACGAAGATCATCTTCAGTTGCGGAAGTTATCCCAACGTACCCCTTATTGGAACTAAGGGAGGAATCAGTTACAATCCAGCTTTAGCCCGTCGTCAATACGGCTATCCCATGAAAAATATTCCAAGTAGTATTCAATTGGAGGGTTGTTCTTCAAAAACATCGACGATCATGGCAACATGCTGAAGAAGGAAATTGTCCAAGCCTGGCGTCTTGTTCACACAAAAGGGAGAAGATTGTTAGGAAAACATCTTTGCATCTCCCTAGATCCTTACCTTCAATGGGTACGCGTCAGGGCATTCAAGCTCAGGATGCCATATCAACATCAAGAACCTATGCCCCTAAGGGAACCAATTTTCCTTTTCTCCACCGATGTTGAAAAATTGCAAGCGGCATTGAATAAGGTATGCCAAGAAAGGAATGCTTGGAGGAACAAGTATCGAATCGTCAACACGGAAAATGTTGAGATTCAGAACATCCTAAGAAGGAAGGATGAGTTACTTGAAGTACTCGATCGACAATTGACACAATCATCACTTTCTCATCATATCCCTCCTGCTTCCTGGATCATCGATCAGCTCACGTCAAAGAACGCTCAGCTCAAGAAACAGAAGAAAATGTTACAACGTGAAGTCGGCTCTTCGTCAAAGTTTTAGAGTCCTTTCTCTCAGTTTCTCTGTGTTTCCCTTTTCAAAGTGTGTAAAAACGGCTTTTTTTCTCTTAATTAATAAAAGCTTGATGTTTCATAACGTAATTATGGTGTTTCCTTGAAAAATATTAACTTAATTACACATAATGCATCACTTTAGTCATACGCACTGACACGAGAATTATCGCGAATCTAATAGTCACTTTCCTTTCTCCAGAAAGAGAGGAGGAGAAGGAGGTGAACCAAGATTTTCAAGCTATCTCATCCATACAACATTCGTTCAAGTCGCAAGAAAAGAATGAAAGACTTTGAACAAGAGAATGGAGAACTTAGAGAAGAGGTTACTACTCTCAAAGATGCTGTTGAAAGGCTCAATAGTATGGTAGAAGCCCTGGTGGTTGCACAGAATCAACCAACGCCAGAAGAACCACAAAGGACTGTGGTTTCCGAGATTGTTTCTACTCCTATTCCTCATTATACCATGCCTCCCAACCGACCTTGGGGCATTGTCATACCCCAAATTTGTCCTACCCTTTAACTTCTAACTGGCTTAGGTTTTGCATTCATGTACATACATCACTTAGGTCATAACTCACACTCATGCATTCATATCATAGGTGCTATTCAAGGGCTAGCAAGATAAAGCTCTGTTGCAAAGAAGTTTGATCAGAGAATGAGGAAACTGAGGTATAATCATGTGGCTCTATGTTCATTGAAGTCCTCCTGGATTGGGGTGTCTCTCTGCTTCAAATCAGGGCATTGATTAGAGGGTACAAGCTTGCAAATCATCTGGTTCTTTAAATCAGGGTTTCTTTGACCAAAGTCAACCAGTTGACTTTCTGGTCAACATTTAATCAGAAGTGGCTTCTATGTGTGGAAAACTTCTCATACTGACTGTGTGGATGTGTTTGTTTGACTGGATGTGAGTGGAAGAGATTTAATCGGGAATTTCATCAATAGTCGGAAAAATCGGAACAGTTGACTTTTGGGTCAAAATCGGGAAAATTATTCAAATATTGACTTTTGGTGGAAAATTAATCAAGAAAAGTCGAGGAATGAATAAAATCGAGAGTTCGACAAGAATTGCCAAAAATAGAAAAAATGGCTAGAAATGGAAAGTTCTCATACTTAGAAAATATTTGGCTTTTAAAACATGAAGAGCAGTCCACTTCATCATCATTTTACACGTGGCAAACGGAGTTTTTGGAGAAAGGTCCCAACATGAAAAATACTCAGATCATGGCATACTACAACTCTCTAGTTGGAAGTTTTCTCATTAGAGGCTTGGTTGAAGAGATAAAAGGGTTGGAAGTTGGGAGAAACACACTGAATCCAAGTCATGACACTTAGGAAAATTTTGGGCACGCGTGAACATTCCATCAAACACGTGGCGTGCCAAATTCAAGACCGATCATAGAGATATAAAAGAGTCTTTGAAATGCAACATTGGTATGTTTCTATTCTCCCCCATGTGCTCTTTCCAATGAGACAAGAATCGAGTCATTTGGACAAATATTGAAACGATTGCAAGCTTCCAAAGTCACGTCCTCACAAGACCAATGTCACACATCCGGCTGGGCAGAGATTCAAGTCACGCGCGCAACCTTACCACAAACACCTGGCGTGCTACTTTGGACATCAAATTTAAGACTCTACAAATCTTCATCGGGAGTCATCTTGGTATCAAATAGCTATTTTCCATGAGCTCTTTCCAACGAACCATAAATGGAAACCATTGAATATGTGTAGACCAAGATAGGGAGACTCAAAGTCATACCCGAGGCTAGTCACGTTTTTGCCAAGGTCAGAGCCATAGCCAGGTTACACACGCAGATAGTGAGCAGTGGCATGTCATCACTTTGCAAGCAATTTCTGAATAGGCTACAGGGGTATTCTCTCGAAACTTCCAACGTGAAAGGCGCTCTATGCCATGCCCTCTTCGAACTGATACCAAGATTGAACTGTTTGGTGGTTTGTATCTAGAGTTATTGATGCACAAAGTTGGTGCCATGCAGTTTTTAATGAACAACATATGAGATATCTTGCAGCCTACCCATTTCCCCAAATACTACACAACCCTTGTTCAGAAATATTGAGAAAAGATAAGCTACTACATGACACACCATAACTCCCATACACCTCATACTATAAAAACATAAATCTTTCACAAATTCAGGGGACGCATTCATTCCCTATTTCCAGTTTCAAATTCTCTCATTCCCTCTCTCTCTCTCTCTCTCTCTCTTCACTCTCTCAACAACCTAACAAACTTTCATAACAACCATAACAACCACCATAACTAACCACCAACCACCTTCACCTCCACCATCATCTCCACCATCATCTTCTTCAAGCTTCCGCAACCAAGATTCCATGGCTGCAAGAATACTCAGCAACTCTCACTGACCTTCACCATCATTATCACAAGATTCCGAGCATCATCACCATCATTATCTCAAGTCGCAGATTCTGAACATCATCACCATATCCCTCTGTGTAGATCAACGCCTCGTAGAATCCTCTTCTTCTTCAAGATCTAAACCTCAAACAAGTAAGTGATTCAAACTCCTCAGCATATTCACCACG
The DNA here is from genome assembly GCF_029867415.1 of Vicia villosa. Classification (NCBI taxonomy): domain Eukaryota; kingdom Viridiplantae; phylum Streptophyta; class Magnoliopsida; order Fabales; family Fabaceae; genus Vicia; species Vicia villosa. Next base: position 114,727 of record NW_026706040.1, read on the forward strand.
CATGAACATATTGTATGTATGTGGAACGGGTTTGTTGCTTGTTACATCTGCTTATGAATCTATGGATGTTGAATGAGCTATATTTTATGAATTGCTTGCTGCCTGAATACATGAGACGTATACTTGATCTCTGCATGACATAAGGACTAGTTTGGTGTAAGAATCTTTCATTTTTCGCAAAGGTTGGTAGTGTTAAGGTTGTGAAATGCCTTCGGTTAAGGTCTTAAAGGCGTCAAGCGTGAAAACTAATGGCGGATTCGGAATCAGGGACGAAAACCGAGTGGGGAGGTGGCCCCGTTTTTAATTTCTGGAAAATTCATGCACAGCTCCGCCGTGAGGCAGTCGGAGAAGACGACCGGAGCCCTAGCTCCGGCGTCTGCATGTTCTTCATGGCCTCTTCCGTTTTATACACGTGGCGGGTTTGTATTCGTGCGATTCCCATTGTTTTAAAATTCTGTCCTTATTCAAATGATTACATCCCTTGGTGTCGCGTTACGATTGGTTCAGATTTTTCTTGGCATTTTATGACTTAAGTGATATGTGACTAATTGATATATGTGTGTTAGGTGTTACGTTTTTTTACCATGTAATAATACCATATGCTGATAATAAAAAACAAGTGAAATAAAAATGGAAGAGAGTGAAGCGCTGGGCTGCAGCACGCATAGGCCTGGCTCGGTTTTTGAAATACACCCCTCCACTGCTAGTACACCGCCAACTTAACAATCATGGGCCTGAGCGTCTTACTGTTTCCACCCCCCTATTTCTGGCCCAGAATGCATTTAACATAATTTTAGTTCATAGAAAAGTTACTGATGCATCCCCCTGCAGTTTAAAATCTAGTTTTCACTTTAATTTTGTTTTCTTTTGACTTTTTTAATTCACAATTCCAATTTTTAATTCAAATAAAAAATGCATAAAAAATGGTTTAGGTATTTTAGAGTGTGTGAATAATTGTCATGATTTGGTTGATTTTTTTTTATTGCTTTAGTCCTTTCAATAAATCTTTTTCTTCACAATATATTCGAATCTCCTTTGATTAATACTTCCTTGTAAAATAACTTGTTAATAGACTTAGGAATTATTTTTTAATCTCGATTTTTGTATAGAATTAATAGATGTATGTGTGCTTGTGAATATCGTTTGTTTGTTATAGTTCTCAATTTTATTTGTCGCATATTGATTTTCTTTTACCTATTCCATGTATAGTTTTTTGTTGTTAATAAATTGTATAGTTTATCATTTTAATTCCCTTGTATAGACAACTTAGACTAGAATTTAGATATAGTTCCCTTCTTTCATTCTTTTCTTTTTCAACTTTTAAAATACTTAATAAATATCGATGAAGATCATACCGTTACTACATTTCACAGTAGGAAAGAAATGATTGGGGCGTAGGCCCCGATGTATGTTCTTTTCTACTTAGCGGAGAAGAAATGATTGAGGTGTGAAGCCTCGATGTATTTCTTAACCGTTATTTAGAGAAACGATTGTGGTGTAGGCCTCGATGTGCATTCTCTAAATATTCACAAAAGAACTCCTTTTTGTATTCCTACTTATCGGAGAAGAAATGATTGAGGTGTGAAGCCTCGATGTATTTCTTAACCGTTATTTAGAGAAACGATTGTGGCGTAGGCCTCGATGTGCATTCTCTAAATATGCAAAACAAAACTCTTTTTGGTATGATCTAAGTCACAAAGTTAAAATCCCCATAAAAAACACCAACCAAAAACACTTAAAACACTAATAAATGGTCAGACTTAAAACAAAGTAAGGAAGTGATGCGAAGCCTTGTAGTGGGTTCTCGTCATCATGGAATTACCCTAAAAGACACAAACCAATCATTTCTTTTTCTTTAGCCTCTTTGGCACCTAAGGGCACTGTTATTTCCGCTCGTACGCATCGTAGGCGATCCCTTATGCAAGAGCGCGAACGTTAACGCCGCCCAACTAAAAAACACAAAAACAAACAGAAAATCTTTAGCCGAGCTACGGTAACTCTGATTCCTGAAAAGGATACGTAGGCAGCGGGGTAGGGCCCGTGCGAGTACAATTCTTTATTTTCCCTACATTTTGCATTCATTTCGCATTTAGACATACACATAGTATACACCCTTTAGATAGAAACAAACATAGGTGGATACCATCGAGTACGATGGGCGTGAGGGGTGCTAGTACCTTCCCCTCGCGTAACCGACTCCCGCACCTAGATTCTCTGGTCGCAAGACCTTGTTCCTTCCTTTGTTAGGTTTTCTGATATTCCTTTCCCTTATGGGATAAATATATTGGTGGCGACTCTGTTCATTTTTCGCGAGCGTGCGACAGCTGGCGACTCTGCTGGGGATTACCTAAGCAAGTCGATCCTAGCCTTTGTTTGTTTCTTTTATTGGGTGTTTCTTTGTTTTGTTTATGTGCTTACATTCTGTATATATGTTTGTATATCATGCCTATTTCCTGTTTGCATATCATGTTTATTTTCCCGCATTCTGGACTATATTATGGGTCCCCGTCGGGACCATATATTTTCACTGTTTGCAGGTTGGGTGGGATGTTCTATGAGGTAAAAGGCCCAATACCCAGGCCAGAGTGACACATAGGATACCTAGGACAGAGTGGATAGTCATGACGCCAACAGAATGTCAGGTTCTGTTGATTGCGATCATGAGACCCACGACCAGTCGAGGTTCAAATGAGATACCGTTGTTGGCATGTATTTGCGACAATGATGGTGTTTCAGGAGAACTGATAACGCTGGAAGCCATTGACCTACCTTGACCTAGATTCACCTGTGAGTGGGGTGGGATATACATGACAGGTACCGTTGGTGACTATTCTGTTCTGTTGGTGACTATTGGTTTTCCTGGTATTCAAAAAGGTGTCGGACCTTTGATCCTGTGACATTTGACCTGTATCAGTTATTCAGAAGTTTGTATGGTGGTTACTAAGATTATATGGACCGTTGATCCCATGCCTTTGCATTGCATAACATCATTGTTTTATCCACTCCATTTATTAAAGATCCTAAAGTCTATTTCCAAAAAAAGGGGAGGGAAAAAGGAAAAAGAAAAGAAAAGATACTCCATATAAAACAAAGCCTTGATTCCGAAAAAAAAAAAGAAAAAGCAAAAAAGAAAAGAAAAGATATTCTATACAAAAAAAAAAAAGAGAAGCTTTGATTCCAAAAAAGAAAAATGAAAGTGTGTGAAAAGACTTTAGGATCTCTCATAAATGAAACATGCATTCATACTATCACGCATTTCATGGTTCTCTCAGATACTTATGGGACCCTTTCTCTTCAGATTTCAAGATCAACAACAAATTTGACTTCCCACCGCCACGACTCCAAAATCAACTATGGAACAACTCCGTGAGGAAATGGATGAGATGAGGGAACAAATGGGTCATCTTATGTTGGAGATGCAAGACTTGGTCCGTAATCAGGATGCACTAAAAGAGGAGAATAGTCAGTTGAAGACTCAGTTAAGCTTGGTTATGGAAATTCTAAAAACAGTACTAAGAAAGGAAGGGGATGTTGTTCCTACTGCTGCAACAGAAGTTGTTGATCCCTTCTCTTCAGTAGGATCCTTTCCCACTCATGGAATACCTCAGGAAGTTCCTCCTCAACTCCATGTGCCATTACCTCCATGCCAATCTGTTCTTCAAGGAGGCCAAATGTGTGGGAAAAAGCCTAAGATACCTCAGAGAATTCTCAATCCTATCCCGATGCCTTACGCTCAGTTGCTTCCCCGTTTGCTGGAGCTTCAGTTGGTTGAGCTACGAGAATTGGCTACACCTGAAAAGCTTCCCCCCACCTTTGATGCCAATGCTCGATGTGAGTTCCATTCTGGGGCACCTGGTCATGATATTGAGAATTGTAGGGCGCTGAAGCAGCAAATTCAAGATCTCATTGATTCAAAAGTGATTTTGTTCACCCCCGAGGGTATGTTTGTTCGAGGAAATGGGGTTCCAACTGCGGTGGAAGAAAAGGTTGATTCGTACTTCTATGTCAGATCTACTTCAAATCAGAAGCATAATGCACCATCTTGGGTTCCAGGTTTCCCACCTCATCAGTCTCCATTTGTTTCACAGCCAGATCAAAAGAGGAAGACACCCGAACAGAATGGGTACGGGAATCATTGCCATCAGCAGGGTCCACAAATGCCAAGGAGACCACCAAGAAGGATTGACCCAATTCCTATGACCTATAGTCCGCTGCTTTCTCATTTGCTCAAGGATTCTTTGGTCCAACTAAGGGAGTTTAAGCCCCCTCCAATACCAATTCCTCAAGGATATGACTTAAATGCAAGGTGTGAGTACCATTCTGGGACATCTGGACATTCAACTGAGGATTGTAATATTTTGAAACACAAAGTCCAAGATCTCATTGACTCCAAAGTAATATCATTCACTCCAAATGGCCTGCGCATAAAACGAAGAGTTCATGCATAAGTGAATGTCCGCATTCCGGAAAGTATCACAAAAAAAAAAAAAAAGAATAAGCCCAAATGGAGTCAAGGCTCCTCAACATTGGCAATCATCATTTCATTTCCGTATTCTCACTTCAGTATTCCCTATTTTGTTGAAGACTACTTCCTTGTCTGAGTTGGTTGGTATGATAATAATAAAAGCACCACAAATTCTCGAGCAACTTCGTCATAATCTTTTCCAAAAAAAAAAAAAGAAATCAAGAATGTTTTGTAGAAGCATCTCTCATTCTCAAGGTTCTTATGCTCAGCTGTATCCGCGGAGGTTGGTGTTGCAGTTGGTGTTTGAGTTCTCTTTGCAACAAGTAGCTTCTCTAAGTTTGATGACCACGCAAGGCTCCTCCATGTACGATGGGAATTACTACTCTAGAAACTATGCTTGGGGCTCCCGCACGAGGGATAAGCAAGACGCACTCTTATCTTGAGCATTGCATCATTCGCATTGCTCGAATCCCTAAAAGCATTACAAATTCCTGGATGACTTCGTCAGAATCTTCTTCCGTGTGGTAATCAAGAGTGTTCTACACAACGCTTCTCATTCACAAGGTCCTGCTTCATATCTCAGTTGCCTCCTCTCGGAATTTCCTTCTCAGTGGCCTTCGCTTGTTAACAGAGAGAAAAATAATGTGAGAAACAAATTGATGTGATTCTATTGCCTTGTGCCCAGTTGCTTCCTCATTTGTCAGAATTTCAATTGGTTAAGATTCGAGTATTGGGTCTTCTTCACCACAAGTAGATCTCCTCAATTTGATGACCATGCAAGGTACTTCCATTTAGGATGGCAATCACTAATCTAGCAACTATGCTTGGGGCTCCCGCACGAGGGATAAGCAAGACGTACTCTTATCTTGGGCATTGCATCACTCGCATTGCTCGAATCCCTAAAGCAAGGCAAAAGTTTACGACTCGTGGGTGACTTCGTTGGAGTTCTCTTTTGGAGTAATCTGAAGTGTTTTGAAAGAAATGCAGGAAGTATTCAAGATCAATAAGTCCAGACGGAGTCAAGTCTCCTCAACAATGGCATTCATCTAGTTTCTTTATTGCATTCTCATTTGTAATATTTCATTGTTTGTTTAAGCACTGATTGCATGTAAAAACTTGTTAATTTCTGAATGAAAATCATAATACATTGTTTATGTTTGTCTTGAAGAAATCCATTCGTTTTCACTCATATAAAATTTTGGCATTACGATACCAACTTTACTAATCGCTTGCTTAGGCAAAAAGCTGAGGGAGAATGATGAAAAATAAAAATACAAAATCTCTAATCATGTGTTTTCGAATAAAACCCTACTGAGGATGTACAGGCATTATTTCAAATCCCCAAACACCGGAGATATAAGGGAGATAGACCCTCGATAACCCTTTGAGCCGTGAAGTAGGAGTTTCTTTTCTAATCATAAAAAACCCTTATTTTAACCTTGGGGCAGGGTAGTGTTCCTTTAACTTGATCGAGTGTTCAAAACTCACCAAAAGGGTATGCATCTAAGGAGACAACAATGGTTATCCTCCAAAAGGTTGAGGAATGTCAAGACCGTAATGATTATCCTTATTTCATCGAGAGATCAAGAGATGACGATACCACAATGGTAATCCTTCATCAAATCAAAGGAGTGAGGCAGTCGCAATCACCTCCAACGAATCAAAGACTATGCGAGGTCACACGACTTGTTCCAAAAAAAAAAAGAGAGCAAGAAAAAAATGGCGAAAAATAATGAAAATAAAAGATGAAAAGAAAATGGCAAAAGAAAAAGATGATGAAATTGCCAAGCAAGAACAAAGTCGTGTGACAATGAATCAGAAGAATAAAAGGTGAGCGACCGCCATGTCCAAGGAACCTCATTGATTCCTCAACCATTTCAAAATTCCTTGTGAGGGTTGAACACTCGTATCAAGCTAAATTGAACGTAGGAATGGAGAACATCACGAAAGGGGTGGGTACAAACAAGTTTGAGCCTAAAAAAATCCTTTGTTTTCTAAGAACCGTGAACCTGGCCAAATTACAACCCTTAAAAGTCCTAATTGAAGTAGGGTTTATTTCGAAGAGCGCACTCCTATGAGATAGCGTTTAACTGACTCCCAATGAAGTGAAACCCATATCCATGTTGGTATCGTATGTTTGCTTTGTCCTCCATATGCAAAAATCGAGGTTGTGTCAACTAGTGATTCGGTCACAAGAGGTCGCAACCTCACTTCATAAAAAGGTTTTACAACTTCAAGACTAACATAGGCTTTGCATTAGAATTATCATTCTTAGAATTAACATTCTTTTGCATACAAAACATCTGCTTAAACATCAAAAAATTCAGGATGAGAATCAGTGAGCAACTTGATCATGTCAAAATACAAGAGACTTGAGAACTCCGAGGAGTAAAAGCCAATCTTTTCAAATGTTGACCATCAAGGGGCAAGTTATCCAAAGAACTTCGTTGGGCATGAACAGTTGATGTGTTCTTTGATTACTCTGAGGGGAAGAGTTTGAAGACTCCGTTGAGCGTGGTAAAGTTGTTTCCACGTTTGTTTGACTTCAAAACAAAGAAAGCTTGAGGATTCTAAGTAAGATGTACCTAATCAGGGGCAATTGAATCGAGGTTGGACCTCTCAAATTCAGTATATCTGGGGAAATCATGTCGATAAATCTCTTCAAGCTTTGATCAATCTGGGGCAATCATGTCAAGGAATCTCCCTCAAATTCAACCAATCTGGGGCAGTTACGTCAAGATTTGACAAATCTCTCCGTGGATCCTGTGGGGCAATTTCCTTTGTGGGTCATGAAACTTGGGGCACGATCTTCTGAGTTTTATTGTCCTTTCCCTAATCATAGGAGTTTATTTCTCCTGGAACCCTGGTATCTCCCCAAGCATGGAGTTTATCTCTCCCGAGAGTCTGTTCCATTCCTCAAGCATAGGAGTTTATTTCTCCTAGGAGTTGTCCTACTTCCCTAACCAAGGCTCGTTACCTAGATTTCTCATCCCCTACATGGTGAATCCAGGGAATCTCCTCAAAGCTGAAAATCCTCCAAGCAGTGGCACATGGTGAGAAGTCAGAAATTATTCTTCAAGTCAAAGAAGGTGCATCTTACGAATCAAAGTCCAATGTCTGTTGGCACCTCCACATGGTCCTTAACACTAAGAGGATTCTCCCTGGTGTTTACCTCACTAATGCCTTTATTTGGCATCCTGCATATAGTGTTCACGGCATATAACATTGCATCCTCAAAAGCGTAGCATATCCATCAAAATGGAGCATTACGCCATAGAAAAATTCAAACATGCATACAAATCATAAGCCAGATAATACAAATCACCACTCAATCAAGACGACGATACATCCCCACACAAAAAGTTGTCCTTACAAATTCCGATTGATATCTGCTACTACATTTCAAATCTCTTCCAACCACGGTGCCGATGCGAGGTATCTTCAATCTCTGATGAGTGTCTGACACAATGTCTTCTTTTGTCCCTCGATGTCGAGTCGATGTTGAGTCATAGATCGCCACGAGATCTTATTCCTTTCCAAAGTGTGGAAAATCGCACGAGATTTTCTTTCCATGTTGAGTCATAAGATCGCCACGAGATCTTATTCCCTTTTCTTCTGTTGACGAGTTGATCGCCACGAGATCTTCTTTCGATGTTGAGTCATAAGATCGCCACGAGATCTTATTCCCTTTTCTTCTATTGACGAGTTGATCGCCACGAGATCTTCTTTCGATGTTGAGTCATAAGATCGCCACGAGATCTTATTCCCTTTTCTTCTGTTGACGAGTTGATCGCCACGAGATCTTCTTTCGATGTTGAGTCATAGGATCGCCACGAGATCTTATTCCCTTTTCTTCTGTTGACGAGTTGATCGCCACGAGATCTTCTTTCGATGTTAAGTCATAAGATCGCCACGAGATCTTATTCCTTTCCAAAGTGTGGAAAATTGCACGAGATTTTCTTTCGATGTTGAGTCATAAGATCGCCACGAGATCTTATTCCCTTTTCTTCTGTTGACGAGTTGATCGCCACGAGATCTTCTTTCGATGTTGAGTCATAAGATCGCCACGAGATCTTATTCCCTTTTCTTCTATTGACGAGTTGATCGCCACGAGATCTTCTTTCGATGTTGAGTCATAAGATCGCCACGAGATCTTATTCCCTTTTCTTCTGTTGACGAGTTGATCGCCACGAGATCTTCTTTCGATGTTGAGTCATAAGATCGCCACGAGATCTTATTCCCTTTTCTTCCATTGACGAGTTGATCGCCACGAGATCTTCTTTCGATGTTAAGTCATAAGATCGCCACGAGATCTTATTCCCTTTTCTTCTGTTGACGAGTTAATCGCCACGAGATCTTCTTTCGATGTTGAGTCATAGATCTCCACGAGATCTTATTCCTTTCAGTCCTGACGTTGAGTCGTAAATCGCACGAGGTCTTTTTCTTTCGATCATTGTTTCATACAACCATTCTCTTTGAAAACCCCGTGTCGGCACCGCTACCACGTTATAAGCTATCTCCATTCAAACCCATTACCCACTGTAAATTCTTCCACCAGGAAAAACAAAATTCTCTTTCCCCAGCAGATATCAAAACAAAAATAAAGATAACACTTACACCATCCTTTCAGGACAAATTTCAGGTCTTGGTATTTAATCTCCTTCTACTCCGAATGTTCGAAAGGCTGGCGCCAATCTCACCTTCGAGTATAAGACGATTAAATAGGGGCAGCTGTCATACCCCAAATTTGTCCTACCCTTTAACTTCTAACTGGCTTAGGTTTTGCATTCATGTACATACATCACTTAGGTCATAACTCACACTCATGCATTCATATCATAGGTGCTATTCAAGGGCTAGCAAGATAAAGCTCTGTTGCAAAGAAGTTTGATCAGAGAATGAGGAAACTGAGGTATAATCATGTGGCTCTATGTTCATTGAAGTCCTCCTGGATTGGGGTGTCTCTCTGCTTCAAATCAGGGCATTGATTAGAGGGTACAAGCTTGCAAATCATCTGGTTCTTTAAATCAGGGTTTCTTTGACCAAAGTCAACCAGTTGACTTTCTGGCTTACATTTAATCAGAAGTGGCTTCTATGTGTGGAAAACTTCTCATACTGACTGTGTGGATGTGTTTGTTTGACTGGATGTGAGTGGAAGAGATTTAATCGGGAATTTCATCAATAGTCGGAAAAATCGGAACAGTTGACTTTTGGGTCAAAATCGGGAAAATTTATTCAAATATTGACTTTTGGTGGAAAATTAATCAAGAAAAGTCGAGGAATGAATAAAATCGAGAGTTCGACAAGAATTGCCAAAAATAGAAAAAATGGCTAGAAATGGAAAGTTCTCATACTTAGAAAATATTTGGCTTTTAAAACATGAAGAGCAGTCCACTTCATCATCATTTTACACGTGGCAAACGGAGTTTTTGGAGAAAGGTCCCAACATGAAAAATACTCAGATCATGGCATACTACAACTCTCTAGTTGGAAGTTTTCTCATTAGAGGCTTGGTTGAAGAGATAAAAGGGTTGGAAGTTGGGAGAAACACACTGAATCCAAGTCATGACACTTAGGAAAATTTTGGGCACGCGTGAACATTCCATCAAACACGTGGCGTGCCAAATTCAAGACCGATCATAGAGATATAAAAGAGTCTTTGAAATGCAACATTGGTATGTTTCTATTCTCCCCCATGTGCTCTTTCCAATGAGACAAGAATCGAGTCATTTGGACAAATATTGAAACGATTGCAAGCTTCCAAAGTCACGTCCTCACAAGACCAATGTCACACATCCGGCTGGGCAGAGATTCAAGTCACGCGCGCAACCTTACCACAAACACCTGGCGTGCTACTTTGGACATCAAATTTAAGACTCTACAAATCTTCATCGGGAGTCATCTTGGTATCAAATAGCTATTTTCCATGAGCTCTTTCCAACGAACCATAAATGGAAACCATTGAATATGTGTAGACCAAGATAGGGAGACTCAAAGTCATACCCGAGGCTAGTCACGTTTTTGCCAAGGTCAGAGCCATAGCCAGGTTACACACGCAGATAGTGAGCAGTGGCATGTCATCACTTTGCAAGCAATTTCTGAATAGGCTACAGGGGTATTCTCTCGAAACTTCCAACGTGAAAGGCGCTCTATGCCATGCCCTCTTCGAACTGATACCAAGATTGAACTGTTTGGTGGTTTGTATCTAGAGTTATTGATGCACAAAGTTGGTGCCATGCAGTTTTTAATGAACAACATATGAGATATCTTGCAGCCTACCCATTTCCCCAAATACTACACAACCCTTGTTCAGAAAGATTGAGAAAAGATAAGCTACTACATGACACACCATAACTCCCATACACCTCATACTATAAAAACATAAATCTTTCACAAATTCAGGGGACGCATTCATTCCCTATTTCCAGTTTCAAATTCTCTCATTCCCTCTCTCTCTCTCTCTCTCTCTTCACTCTCTCAACAACCTAACAAACTTTCATAACAACCATAACAACCACCATAACTAACCACCATAACTAACCACCAACCACCTTCACCTCCACCATCATCTCCACCATCATCTTCTTCAAGCTTCCGCAACCAAGATTCCATGGCTGCAAGAATACTCAGCAACTCTCACTGACCTTCACCATCATTATCACAAGATTCCGAGCATCATCACCATCATTATCTCAAGTCGCAGATTCTGAACATCATCACCATATCCCTCTGTGTAGATCAACGCCTCGTAGGATCCTCTTCTTCTTCAAGATCTAAACCTCAAACAAGTAAGTGATTCAAACTCCTCAGCATATTCACCACGCATGAACATATTGTATGTATGTGGAACGGGTTTGTTGCTTGTTACATCTGCTTATGAATCTCTGGATGTTGAATGAGCTATATTTTATGAATTGCTTGCTGCCTGAATACATGAGACGTATACTTGATCTCTGCATGACATAAGGACTAGTTTGGTGTAAGAATCTTTCATTTTTCGCAAAGGTTGGTAGTGTTAAGGTTGTGAAATGCCTTCGGTTAAGGTCTTAAAGGCGTCAAGCGTGAAAACTAATGGCGGATTCGGAATCAGGGACGAAAACCGAGTGGGGAGGTGGCGCCGTTTTTAATTTCTGGAAAATTCATGCACAGCTCCGCCGTGAGGCAGTCGGAGAAGACGACCGGAGCCCTAGCTCCGGCGTCTGCATGTTCTTCATGGCCTCTTCCGTTTTATACACGTGGCGGGTTTGTATTCGTGCGATTCCCATTGTTTTAAAATTCTGTCCTTATTCAAATGATTACATCCCTTGGTGTCGCGTTACGATTGGTTCAGATTTTTCTTGGCATTTTATGACTTAAGTGATATGTGACTAATTGATATATGTGTGTTAGGTGTTACGTTTTTTTACCATGTAATAATACCATATGCTGATAATAAAAAACAAGTGAAATAAAAATGGAAGAGAGTGAAGCGCTGGGCTGCAGCACGCATAGGCCTGGCTCGGTTTTTGAAATACACCCCTCCACTGCTAGTACACCGCCAGCTTAACAATCATGGGCCTGAGCGTCTTACTGTTTCCACCCCCCTATTTCTGGCCCAGAATGCATTTAACATAATTTTAGTTCATAGAAAAGTTACTGATGCATCCCCCTGCAGTTTAAAATCTAGTTTTCACTTTAATTTTGTTTTCTTTTGACTTTTTTAATTCACAATTCCAATTTTTAATTCAAATAAAAAATGCATAAAAAATGGTTTAGGTATTTTAGAGTGTGTGAATAATTGTCATGATTTGGTTGATTTTTTTTTATTGCTTTAGTCCTTTCAATAAATCTTTTTCTTCACAATATATTCGAATCTCCTTTGATTAATACTTCCTTGTAAAATAACTTGTTAATAGACTTAGGAATTATTTTTTAATCTCGATTTTTGTATAGAATTAATAGATGTATGTGTGCTTGTGAATATCGTTTGTTTGTTATAGTTCTCAATTTTATTTGTCGCATATTGATTTTCTTTTACCTATTCCATGTATAGTTTTTTGTTGTTAATAAATTGTATAGTTTATCATTTTAATTCCCTTGTATAGACAACTTAGACTAGAATTTAGATATAGTTCCCTTCTTTCATTCTTTTCTTTTTCAACTTTTAAAATACTTAATAAATATCGATGAAGATCATACCGTTACTACATTTCACAGTAGGAAAGAAATGATTGGGGCGTAGGCCCCGATGTATGTTCTTTTCTACTTAGCGGAGAAGAAATGATTGAGGTGTGAAGCCTCGATGTATTTCTTAACCGTTATTTAGAGAAACGATTGTGGTGTAGGCCTCGATGTGCATTCTCTAAATATTCACAAAAGAACTCCTTTTTGTATTCCTACTTATCGGAGAAGAAATGATTGAGGTGTGAAGCCTCGATGTATTTCTTAACCGTTATTTAGAGAAACGATTGTGGCGTAGGCCTCGATGTGCATTCTCTAAATATGCAAAACAAAACTCTTTTTGGTATGATCTAAGTCACAAAGTTAAAATCCCCATAAAAAACACCAACCAAAAACACTTAAAACACTAATAAATGGTCAGACTTAAAACAAAGTAAGGAAGTGATGCGAAGCCTTGTAGTGGGTTCTCGTCATCATGGAATTACCCTAAAAGACACAAACCAATCATTTCTTTTTCTTTAGCCTCTTTGGCACCTAAGGGCACTGTTATTTCCGCTCGTACGCATCGTAGGCGATCCCTTATGCAAGAGCGCGAACGTTAACGCCGCCCAACTAAAAAACACAAAAACAAACAGAAAATCTTTAGCCGAGCTACGGTAACTCTGATTCCTGAAAAGGATACGTAGGCAGCGGGGTAGGGCCCGTGCGAGTACAATTCTTTATTTTCCCTACATTTTGCATTCATTTCGCATTTAGACATAGACATAGTATACACCCTTTAGATAGAAACAAACATAGGTGGATACCATCGAGTACGATGGGCGTGAGGGGTGCTAGTACCTTCCCCTCGCGTAACCGACTCCCGCACCTAGATTCTCTGGTCGCAAGACCTTGTTCCTTCCTTTGTTAGGTTTTCTGATATTCCTTTCCCTTATGGGATAAATATATTGGTGGCGACTCTGTTCATTTTTCGCGAGCGTGCGACAGGCATGCCGTATAACTTTATTCCAGACGGGTACATACCCCCAGCTTCTGAAGTTCCAAGAGCTACAATGGAGATGCAACCATCGGAGGGTTACAGACCTCTGGAAATTGAAGTTCCAAGAGCAACGACAATGGGTTTCGCGCAACAGAATGCTGAGATACCAAGATCTGCTGTCATGGCTTCTCCACAGCCTATTATGTATACTTTTCCTCCACCAGGTGGACAAGTATATCATCACGCTCCCAGTGAGGACGCTGGCGTGTATGAAATATTGGACGAGTTCCAAGAACAGTTTCTGCAAATGCAGAAGAAACTCAAGACTCTCCGAGGACAAGATCTATTTGGAAAGAATGCTGCAGACCTCTGTCTGGTTCCAAATGTTAAGATTCCTCACAAATTCAAAGTACCAGAGTTCGAGAAGTACAAAGGGAATTCATGCCCACAAAGTCACCTCGTGATGTACGCTCGAAGGATGTCAACTCAGACTGATAATCAACAATTGCTCATTCATTATTTTCAAGGCAGCCTGACTGGTGCCGCGCTAAAATGGTACATGAACTTGGACATTCCAAAGATTCGTAATTTTCGAGACCTTGGAGAGGCCTTCGTCAAACAGTATAAGTACAATCTGGATATGGCTCCCGACAGAGATCAACTCCGGGCCATGACTCAAAAGGATAGAGAAAGCTTCAAGAAATACGCTCAGAGATGGCGTGAAGTTGTTGCTCAAATTTGTCCTCCACTTGAAGAGAAAGAAATGACAACAATCTATCTCAAGACTTTGAGTCCATTCTACTACGAACGAATGGTTGGAAGTGCACCAAGTGACTTTACCGAGATGGTAAACATGGGTGTACGTTTAGAAGAAGCAGTTCGAGAAGGACGTTTGAAAAAAGAACCAGAATCTTCTATTGGTCCAAGGAAGTATGGAAGTTCTTTCCAGAAGAAAAAGGATCAAGATGTCAGCAATGTCTTGCACAAAGCTAAGAAGAAGTTTCCACCTCAAATTGCTACAATAACTCCGGTTGTTAACTCAGCGCCAGCTTATCAACCACAGGTTTCTCAACAACCATTTGAACAAAGGTCATAACAACCTCAGCAGCAGGTTCGACCTCCAAATTACAACAATCGGGTTTCAAGGTATCCTCCTTTTGACCCTGTGCCAATGCCTTATGCGGATTTGTTTCCAACTCTACTGGCAAAAGGACTCATTCAGACAAAGAGCCCTCCAAATCCAGCATATGAATCATCACATTGGTTCAAGGCTGACCAATCTTGTCCTTATCATAAAGGGGCACCAGGTCACAACATTGAGAACTGTTTCAGTTTCAAGGCCGACGTTCAAAGAATTGTGAAGAGCGGAATGCTATCCTTCAAAGATACCAATCCCAACGTCCAGGCAAATCCTTTGCCACAGCACAAAGAAGCTTCAGTAAATCTGGTAGATCAGCACCCCAATGTCATTTAAATCTACGACATTCATTAGATAGGGGAGAATCTTGTCAAAATGCACGCTAGACAAGCTGGATACGGCCACGTACCACCTCACAACTACTTCACATGTGAACTTTGTCCTAAGAATAATCAAGGATGTGTCGTAGTTCAAGCTGCATTACAAGAACAAATGGACTTAGGATGGATTTAACACGAGTCAAAACTGAGCACGACGTCAACATGGTTCAAGGATGTCCAGGAGAATACAAAATCTACAATGTTAAAGATCTCGAAGGATCGGTAGTCAGGTTCCATAAGACTTTAAATGGACTTGCCTACTTTGGAACAGATTTCCATCCTTACAGTAGATGCAGAATTTGTCGAAGAAATTCACGAGGATGTTTGCGCATTCGCAACGACATTCAGAAACTAATGGATGATAATACCATTACATTTCTTGCCAACAGAGAAGATGACAAAGTCTTTACCGTATCTCCTTAAATTAATCAAGATGAACCAACGCAAGTTAAGTATGACAGTAGGAAGACAACCATTGCTCCGCTAGTCATTTACTTACCAGGTCCTGTACCGTATGAGTCCAGCAAGGCTATACCATACAAGTACAACGCTACATTCATTGAAAATGGTAAGGAAATACCATTACCGTCTGTTGTCAACATTGCTGATGCTAGTCGAGTCACCAGAAGTGGACGAGTCTTCAACAAAACAACAGAAAATGTGGAGAAACCTTCGGAAGAAGCACCACATAGGCAAGACAATCATCCGACCAATGCTGTTCAAGCGAAAGAAAATGACAAGATCTTGAAATTAATCCAGAGGAGTGAATACAAAATTGTAGATCAACTGCTATATACTTCGTCTAGGATATATGTTCTTTCCCTACTATTGAGTTCTGAAGCTCATAGGGAAGCTCTACAGAAAGTTTTCGAACAAGCTTTCGTAGAACCAAGCGTTACTGTAGGACAATTCAACAACATAATTGCCAACAACATAACCTGAGTTTCTGTGACGAAGATCTTCCTGAAGATGGAGTGGACCATAACCTTCCACTTCACATCTCAGTTGGCTGCATGGATGATGTACTCACAGGAGTCCTGATAGACAATGGATCCTCTCTCAACGTCATGCCAAAATCAACATTGTCAAGATTATCTTTCAAAGATTTCCCGCTAAGGGATAGTTACGTCATCGTCAAAGCATTTGATGGATCAAGGAAATCAGTTTTTGGAGAAGTAGATCTTCCCATAACTATTGGACCTCAGACGTTCAAAATCACTTTCCAAGTTATGGATATTCCGGCACAATACAGTTGTTTGCTAGGTCGCCCATGGATTCATGAAGCTGGGGCAATTACTTCAACACTTCATCAGAAACTGAAGTTCATTAGAAATGACAAATTGGTAACTGTATGTGGAGAACGAGCTCTGATCGTCAGCAACCTGTCATCATTCTCCGACATAGAACCAAAAGAAGTCGCTGGAACCAAATTCCAAGCGCTTTCCTTGGACAAAGAAAAAGGAAAGGAGAAAGCAGCGTCTATTTCTTCCTACAAAGATGCAATCCAAGTTGTAAAGGATGGCACTACCAGTGGTTGGGGGCACATTAATATTCCTACCAACAACAAGAACAGAACAGGAGTTGGATTCTTTCCAACATCATCAAAGGCTATTCCAGGAATTGAAGTAGTTCTTCCAATTCAAGAAACTTTCCGCAGTGGAGGTTTTCTTCAACCTGTTCAACAAACAGTCAATACCATCAGTATGGAAAATACCGATGAAGAGGAATGGTTATCCTATATCCACAGAGCAGGATACATATCCCTATCAGAGTCTGATTCACCTTGCTGTTATCCAACTAAAGGATCCGAAAGTAAGACTCAACCAAGCAGTGAAGAAGTTACTAACAGCTTCACCACCAGGAGTCATGGTTCATCAGAAGAAGTTCCTCCTATCCCCGAAGCAACCTGAGACACATTAGGAGAACCAAGCGGAAAATTCGACTACATGGTGAAATACTCCGCTCCTGAAAGTTCAAAAATATCTCTTGAAGACATTGTTCTGACTGGATGGAACATTGATTATGAGTACCTTACTCAGCCAAAAGAGATATATAACCCTTGCTATTCATCATCAGCATCTGGTGAAGTCATCATTGAGGATTATATCCCCAAGTCACCCTCAGAGGCTACGGATTTAGAGTTCACATAGCTAGTCAATGCCATCTTAGGAGAAGAGCAAGACCTAAATACAGAAGAGGATGATCTCGAAAGTGTCTCCGACAACGAGTCTTTCCATTCAGAAGATTGGAAGTTTCTTCAAAAGAAAAACCGACATACTCCACTTTGAAATGGGTATGCTCACACCGCTCAGTCTGCTGAAGTAGAAGAAGATCGTCTGAGTGTTGCAAAGACAGTGGTTGGTAAATAAAGACCTACCACAAGCCAACTCAAGCCTAAGGTTCCAGATTACCTAGTGCACAATGGGGTTCGCCACTATTGGACAGCTGTTGAAGTTTCAACTGTTGTTCGTACTCCTAAGTAGGAACTTTCACCGTTATTTTGTCCTCTCACCATAGCCCAGGGTGAAGAGATGTTTCATAGGGCTTTGCATTTTACTATTTCTTAGGAAAATGTCCCTCTTTGCTTCGCCCAAAGCAATAGAGTTTTGTTTTATAGGGTCTTTGTTTCAAGAAATGACTTTTGATAAATAAAAATGTCGATTTGTTCCCTCGTTAGTTTTTCCTTTTCTTTTTTTAGGAAATTGGTAATCCTAAAAAACACCCCTAAAAAACATCAAAATATTCCATTAACTGCATACACCGAGTCTTCCCTCGTTGTCTAAATAAAACTTAACACATATGCAGATTAATCATAAAACACCCCGTTGAAACGTGCGACCGTATGACTTTTCCAAGCTTTGGATTTCCTGTATTCGAGGCAGAGGAAGAAGAAGACGAAGAAATATCAAAGGAAATTTCACGGTTACTTCAACAAAAGGAAGAGGCCATTCAGCCACACAATGAGCCTCTAGAGATCATTAACCTTGGTTCCGATGGAAACAGAAAAGAGGTTAAGATTCGAGCTTCACTCAGTTCAGAGATCAGAGAGAGTTTGATACAGCTGCTCAAAGAATTTTGAGATGTCTTCGCTTGGTCTTATCAGGATATGCCAGGGTTGGATACCAGTATAGTGGAGCATCACTTACCATTAAAAGCAGAGTGCTCTCCGGTCAAGAAAAAATTGAGAAGAACTCACCCGAATATGGCCATGAAAATCAAAGAGGAAGTTCAAAAGCAAATCAACGCTGGTTTCCTCGTCACTTCAGAATACCCTCAGTGGTTAGCTAACATTATTCCCGTTCCTAAGAAAGACGGAAAAGTCCGCATGTGCGTCGACTACAGAGATTTGAGCAAAGCTAGCCCTAAGGATGATTTCCTTTACCACATATTGACATGTTGGTTGACAGTACAGCAAAATCCAAAGTTTTCTCATTCATGGACGGATTTTCAGGATACAACCAAATTAAGATGGCACCTAAAGACATGGAGAAAACAGCTTTCATCACCCCCTGGGGCACGTTCTGCTACCACGTTTTTCCTTTTGGACTAAAGAACGCAGGGGCAACATATCAAAGAGCCATGACTACAATTTTCCATGACATGATGCATAAGGAAGTGGAAGTCTATGTGGATGATATGATTGCCAAATCAGAAAATGAAGAAGATCACATATAGAATCTGACAAAGTTATTTCAACGCTTACGGAAGTTTCAGCTTCGCCTGAACCCCAACAAGTGTACCTTTGGTGTCTACTCGGGAAAACTCCTTGGTTTCATCTTCAACAAACGAGGAATTGAAGTGGATCCAGATAAAGTTAAGGCAATTCAAGAAATGCCTTCACCCAGAACCGAGAAACAAGTTAGAGGATTTCTTGGACGTCTGAATTACATCTCGAGATTCATATATCTCATGACTACAACTTGTGCTCCAATTTTCAAACTTCTACGGAAAAATCAAAGTTGCGTCTGGACAGACGATTGTCAAAAAGCGTTCGACAGCATTAAGGAATATCTGCTCGAACCACCCATCTTGTCTCCTCCAATGGAAGGAAGACCTTTGATAAAGAGAAAAGAGCATGCCATCTACTACCTGAGCAAGAAATTCACTAACTGTGAATCCCGCTACTCCATGCTCGAGAAAACCCGTTGTGCTTTGGCCTGGGCTGTCAAGCGTCTCCGCCAGTACATGATTCGACATACTACTTGTTTGATCTCCCATATGGATCCAATCAAGTACATCTTTGAGAAGCCTACCTTAACTGGGAGAATTGCCCGTTGGCAGATGTTGTTATCAGAATATGACATTGAGTATCGCGCACAGAAAGCCGTGAAAGGAAGCATCTTAGCTGAGCACCTGGCTCACCATCCACTCAATAGTCATAATCAACCAGTTTTGACTTTCTGGACGAGGATGTCATGTACCTCAAGATGAAAGATTACGACGAGCCACTACCAGACGAAGGACCTAAGATAGGATCCCAATGGGGCTTAATCTTTGACGGAGCTGTCAATGCTTATGGACGAGGAATTGGGGCAATCATTGTTACACCTCGAGGTACCCATATTCCACTTACCGCCAGATTAACTTTCAAATGCACAAACAATGAGGCCGAATATGAAGCTTGCATCATGGGTCTCGAAGAAGACGTAGATCTAAGAATCAAACACTTGGATGTATACAGAGATTCTGCTTTTGTCATCAATCAAATCAAAGGAGAATGGGAAACACGCCAACCTGGGCTAATCCCTTACAAAGACTACGCAAGAAGATTGTTACCATTCTTCGATAGGGTAGATTTTCATCACATTCCTCGTGAAGAAAATAACTTGGCTGATGCATTAGCCACACTCTCTTCCATGATTAGGATAAATCATTGGAATGACATTCCTCAGATCGATGTTATACGCCTGGATAGGCGCGCTCATGTTTTCACAGTAGAAGCAATCATCGACGAGAAACCGTGGTATCACGACATCAAAAACTTTCTTCAAAGACAAGAGTACCCTCTTGGGGCATCAAAGAAAGATAGAAAAACTTTGAGAAAGTTAGCTAGCAGATTCTTCTTGAATGAAGATGTTCTGTACAAGAGAAATTTCGACATGGTTCTGCTCAGATGCGTTGACAAGAAAGAAGCAGAAACACTCATGAGAGAAATACATGAAGGTCCCTTTGGTACTCACACCAATGGACACACCATGATAAGGAAAATACTGAGAGCAGGATATTATTGGCTGACGATGGAGTCAGATTGCTACCAGTATGCAAAGAGGTGCCACAAATGTCAGATCTACGCCAATAGAAGTCATGTGCCACCATCTCTCCTCAACATACTCTCTTCCCCTTGGCCTTTCTCCATGTGGGGAATCGACATGATTGGAATGATCGAGCCAAAAGCGTCCAACGGACATCGCTTCATCTTGGTAGCCATAGACTATTTCACCAAGTGGGTCAAAGCAGCTTCATATGCAAACGTCACAAGACAAGTTGTCGTCAGGTTTATCAAGAATCACATCATATGTCGCTATGGCATTCCTAGCAAGATAATCACTAACAATGGGTCAAATTTGAATAACAAAATGATGAAGGAGCTTTGTGAAGAATTCAAGATTGAACATCACAACTCATCTCCTTACAGACCAAATATGAATGGAGCTGTAGAAGCAGCTAAAAAAAACATCAAGAAAATCATTCAGAAGATGGTCATCACTTACAAAGATTGGCATGAAATGCTCCTGTTTGCTCTTCATGGTTACCGTACATCTGTACGTACTTCGACTGGAGCAACTCCTTTCTCCCTTGTATATGGCATGGAGGCAGTCCTACCCATAGAGGTTGAGATCCCATCAATAAGAGTCTTGATGGAGGCAAAATTAACAGAAGTCGAGTGGTGTCAAAGCCGATTGGATGAGTTGAACTTAATCGAAGAAAAGCGTATGACAGCTTTATGCCACGGACAACTATATCAAAAAAGAATGAATAAAGCTTTCGACAAAAAGGTTCGACCTCGCACAATCAAAGAAGGCGACCTTGTACTCAAAAGGATTCAATCTTTTCTCACAGATTCGAGAGGGAAATGGACTCCCAATTATGACGGCCCATACGTGGTCAAGAGAGCTTTCTCAGGAGGAGCCTTAATACTCACGAATATGGATGGAGAAGAATTCACCCGTCCTGTTAACGTCGATGCAGTCAAGAAATACTTATCCTAAATAATTAAAAAAAAGAACAGCTCGATAAGTTGAAAACTCGCAAAGAGCGACTTAGGCAAAAAAGAGCGTCTCGGTGAATCGAAAACCAGAAAGGGCAATTCAGGCAAAAATTAGAGACATAAAAAAATATATAATCAATCCTGGTAGACTTAAAACCCAAAAGGGGTAGTCTACGAAAAAGTTAGGGATATATGGAAAGTAACTGTGTTCAGGACATACTTGATCATTCGAAGTCCATAGCGGAGTATTCATCATCAGTAGGTCATCTTCTACGAAGCACGAATATAGCGCAACTCAGAATGGAAGGGAAAGATAACGGTCGTCACGTTTCATCGTAGCCCTTTTCCCGAAAAATTACCAATTTCCAACTTTTGTAAATGCTCCATGGAATCAAGCATTTGGCTGGTTACCATTCCATAAATTATAATTTGAGCTTTGTGCCTTTTCTTTGCAATCGAGTCTTATTCAGTTTCTTAAAATGCATTTTAAGTTTAACAGTCACTTTCTTGAAACAAAACGTTTTCATAAAATAAAATGAATTTACTTGCAAAAATAAAGGTGAAATTTCTTTCTAAGGTTTACATACAATAGGAAGAATGCAAACAGTTGCTCCAAAAACGGTTGAGACTCCGGGAACAAAAATTTCCCCATAAGATCGCTTTGCGAACATCTCCCGATGATGGATCTTCACTTCAATTCATGACACTCAAAACAGCGGGCAACTGATAATAAGGTATCCCCGACAGAGTGCAAAGTACAAATTGCAAGAAGAAGACATCTTCTGATCAACGAAAATTCAAGTCGTATCACAGGATATCACATCCGCGACGATTCTATTCACATTCACTTTATATTTTATAATCATCATATTCATGCATACTTCGCACCTCATAACTTCATAATTAGCTTAGCTTAGATAAGCTTTGATCATGTTCGTACTCGGGATTCCCTAGCAAGTCAGCAAGCAGAAATCTCCCTCAAAGAGATAGTTTGTTCACTACTATTGTTGTCCCCAACGGGTCAGTAGACGGCAATCTTCTCGAGAAGATGGTTTGTCAACTTTTGGACTTCCCAAGCAGTTCGACAGTTGACAATCTTCTCCGGAAGATAGTTTGTCCGCTTTTGAATTTCCCCACCAGAGTCAGCAAATGGCAGTCTCCTTCAGCAGAAGACAGTTTGCTCACTTTTTCCTAAGACGGGTCAACGAATGGCAGTCTCTTTCACAGAAGACAGTTCGTTCCTCTTAAGGATTTCTCGACAGGGTCGGCAAATGGCAGTCTCTTTCAACAGAAGACAGTTTGTTCCCTTAGAGATAACGGATGGCAGTCTTCTTCATGAAGACAGTTCGTTTAAGAATTCTTTATTTAAAGTCAGCAAATGGCAGTCTCTTTCAGCAGAAGACAGTTTGCTCACTTTTTCCTAAGACGGGTCAACGAATGGCAATCTCTTTCACAGAAGACAGTTCGTTCCGCTTAAGGATTTCTCGACAGGGTCGGCAAATGGCAGTCTCTTTCAACAGAAGACAGTTTGTTCCCTTAGAGATAACGGATGGCAGTCTTCTTCATGAAGACAGTTCGTTTAAGAATTCTTTATTTAAAGTTAGGAAATGGCAGTCTCCTTCATTAGAAGACAGTTTGCTCACTTTTTCCTAAGACGGGTCAACGAATGGCAGTCTCTTTCACAGAAGACAGTTCGTTCCGCTTAAGGATTTCTCGACAGGGTCGGAAAATGGCAGTCTCTTTCAATAGAAGATAGTTTGTTCCCCTAGAGACAACGAATGGCAGTCTTCTTCATGAAGACAGCCCGTTTAAGAATTCTTTATTCAAAGTCAGCAAATGGCAGTCTCTTTCAACAGAAGACAGTTTGCTCACTTTTTCCTAAGCTGGGTCAACGAATGGCAGTCTCTTTCACAGAAGACAGTTCGTTCCGCTTAAGGATTTCTCAAAAGGGTTGGAAAATGGCAGTCTCTTTCGATAGAAGACAGTTTGTTCCCCTAGAGACAACGAATGGCAGTCTTCTTCGTGAAGACAGTTCATTTAAGAATTCTTTATTCAAAGTCAGCAAATGGCAGCCTCTTTCAATAGAAGACAGTTTGCTCACTTTTTCCTAAGCCGGGTAACGAATGGCAGTCTCTTTCATAGAAGACAGTTCGTTCCGCTTAAGGATTCCACAGCAGGGTCAACAAGTGGCAGTCTCTTTCAGCAAAAGACAATTTGTTCCCCTAGCAATTGGCAAATGGCAGTCTTTCCCGAGGAAAGACAGTTTTTCTGTTTAATACCCAAGAAATCGACAAATGGCAGTTTCTTCGCAAGAAACAGTTTGTCTTCTTCCGAGATGTTTTATCCCCATAGGGTCGACAAATGTCAGTTTTCCTCCTAGGGAAATAGTTTGTTAATTTCCAGCGGAGTCGATAGATGGCAGTTCTCCTCCTAGGAGAACAGTTTATTAATTCCCCAGCATAAGTCGATGAATGGCAGTTTTTGTCCCAAAAACAGTTCGTCTACTTTCAAGCAAAGTCATTAGCTCCTCAAAAGGATGCATGATCATATGGCACTCCTTCAAAGATGTCACATTGAAGAAAGGTATGATAAAGTTTCTTGTCATCCGTCAAATGACATCTCTCCAACGAGCGCTGGTGAGAAGTTTGATGAGGAAACAAACCTTTGGAGATTTTTCTCTTTATCTGAGATATCGTCCAAAATCACAACTAAGACCAGTTTCGCGATTGGACATCCGAAACAAGAGAGAGTTGTTCACCTTTTTCTAAGTATTAACACTTAGTCAGAGAAGATGGATTACGCATTCCACTTTGCCTTCCATTCACCAAAGCTTACATAAGCACATTCCCACAGGAGTTTGTCTCCTTATTTCCCGCAGAGTGCGACAACGGGATCAAGCCATGCAAGAATTTTATTATCACCGCGACATCTCAAGGACGCCCAAAATTCGGGCATTCTTTGATATTTAAGTCTATTTCACTCAGGAGAGATTGAGATATCAATCCCTCTCCCTCCAGTTGAAAGAAACTTAAATAGGGGCATCTGTCATACCCTAATTTTGACCCCCCCTGAGATGTCATACTTTCAGGCTTTTCATCAGAATCAAAACAGATATTCAGAACAGTCACTTATTCATCTGGTGCTTAATCAAGGGTGTTCAGAAACAAAAGAGCTCAGGCAAAGGATCAATCAATAAAAGAGATGGTCTCCAACATAAACATATGACTCAAAAACTTCATTCTATTCACCTATGATTGATTAGACACCCATCACCTGGACCCAAATTTTGCTTACTTCACCAGTCTAGGGTTTTGAGCCCCATCAAGGACTAAAATCAAGGATCACATTTGGAAAACCCTAGAAAGCTCCAGGGAATCACTCAAAGGGATCAATCATCTTCAAATAGCTCATGTGACAATATCCATAAGACATTACACTTCAATTCAAGATCTACAGCCATCAATTTCATCTGGTCGACAATTAGGGTTTTTTGACCTAATTCACCAAGATAGTTGACTTTTAATCAGGACATGGTACCACAACTCAAAGCATAGCTCAATATCCTCCAACAACTCAATATAATCCATTCATATCACTCATTTGATGAGGATAGCTTAATTCACTTGAAATCTCCCGAAACGCGATTCACTTGAAAAAGTCAACTGTACAAGATCACCTTGGACCTTTTTGAAATTTTGGTCAACCATGACTTTTGAAGTTTTACATCATCAATATATGATATTTAAAGTCATTTGATCAAGAAAAATCAAGAAAATCAATCAAGAATCAAAAAGTCAAAGTTTGACTTTTCATACTTAGAAAATTTTCTAAGTGTTTTCAAGTGGTTTTTACCAAACTTTGGAAGGGAATATCTCAAAATTTCACCTACAAACTGAAAAAAACATCCAACATGAAAGTTGTAGATTTTGATCCAATAAACAACTTTGTCACATATAATGTTTTGGCTAAAAATCAACCATTGAAGAGATATGGAGCTTCAAAGTGACTGCCTTCACAAAACTTGCAAGAAAACCCTAGTTTTTCTTCAAACTTTATGGGACTTTTTCACTAATTTCCCTAAGGATTTTGGGCAAACACCAAACTAATGAATTGAAGTAAATATCAATGGCTTTTCAAATTGTATTCAACAATCTTCAAATTCATTATGAGCTAAGAGATATGGTTGATCAAAGTTAGGGCATTTGAAGTGAAATTATGGGTCATGACCAAATTTGAACTTTGCAAACTTTGTACCAATGCCTATACCAATTGATGCATTCTTGTACATGATATATCAGAAGGGATTTAGAGGAATCAAATACATTATTGCATCATTTTTGGCCAAGTTGCAAGAATTCAATGCCATGTGATTAAGTAATCATTACAAAATGGAATATTGGTGAATCATCAAGGAATCTTTTCATAAGCCAATTGGAGGCTTCTCTGCATCAGAAATAGTCCCTAAAGATCATATTAAATCGAGGGCTAGGGCTTGGGATCAAGAGGAATCAAATTGTCATCACTGCATTTTGGATATTTCTTTGAATTCCTTCATAGCCAAGAAACCAAATCAACCTCACTAAGCAAGCTCACTCTCTGCAAACATACTAGACTCTTTGCCTATAAATAAGAGAGCATACCTTAGTAATTAAACACACCAAAGCAACAAAATTCTTGCTTTCTCTCTTCTTTCTTCATACTTAAGTTTTTCAAAGGTTCTTTGGCAAGAAGACTCTGTTTCTTCAAACCAAAGCTCTTCCTTTGGAATTAAGTATTCAAACACATTAGGGGGGGGGGGTATTTAGAGGTGATCCAAACCTCTGAAACACTTCTGTACATGGAGAATCATCATCTTCACCTCTCATTTGGAGCTGTTGCAGTTGGGGTCGAGCAAGAGGTTCATGGCACTTTCAATCCAAGTTAAGCATCTCAACACCTTCCAGGAGGATCACTGAAGCTATCTGGATCGTTGCAACAACTCTGCAACACACTTTGATCAGAGCCAGATCTCCATTTTTAAGGTAAGTTTCAAAAGCTTCAAACTCTATAATTTACGCATGATAAATCTAAAATGAAGTTACCAGTTGGTTTCTGCACCTCCATAGATCATTAACCCTCAATCAATTGCATCAAATCATGCATATAGAGTATTTCATGTTTAATTTCAGTTTTAGGGTTCTTAGTGTTCATGCTTGCGAATTTTAAGTTACACTCAGAATAAATAAAATTAAAGGATACCATCATGATCCTCGTCCAAAAACGAGCAAAATCCATCTTTACATCTTTGGATTTGGTTGAGAATTGAGAGAGATACGATTTCCAGAAATTCAAAAGCTTGAGGTTGAAGATGAAGATGGTGGCGCCATTTTTCAAATTTCCTAGGTTTTAGTTTATTATGTTTTGAATGGTTTGTGTTTAACTTACGAATTCATCGTAGCGTCCAAACTCTTGCCATGCCTTAGGTCTGGGGTTCGATCCCCCCCTCAGACCTTTTGTCCATTTTATTTTTTTCAAATCTTTTTTATGCTTTGCTTTCACATATAATCACATGGGCACCTCTGATAATCAGTCCACGCGCGTGGCTCAGTTGGTAATTGTTTTGTTGGATAACCAAGAGGGCGTGAGTTCAACCCTTGGTGAGACCAAACCATATTTTTTACTACTATTTTTCTTCTATTTTATTTACAACTTCACATAATTATTTCACCTATCAAATTAAATTATTTTTTCTTCATTTTTTATACACTTATCATTTAAAATGTCTATTTTATGAATAATCAAAAAAATCACAAAAATATTATTTCTTTCATGTATTTTTATTAGGTTTAAAATAGTATATTTTAAGTATTTCTAAATACTTTTAAATAAACATTTTCATTTGATTTTAAACCTAATCATTTTTGTGAATAATTTTATGATAAAACCCTAATCATTTAGGTCTTAATTAGGTATGGATTTTGTCTTTACCTTAATTAGGTTGACTTTTGTCAATTTCCAAAACTGTTTTTCAAATCTCCGATTAAACAAGCGATCAAGGTTTTCAGACAACAAAACCCTGTATCATTTCATTTTCATTTATTTTTTTCATAAACAGTAAATCATTTTCAATGGGCCTCTAATAGAGTGTAAGTCCCAGCACTTTTTTTTCTTTTCTTAGTTTGTTTTCAAAAACTGTATTTACAAAATCTTCTTTCTGTTTTCAAAACATTCTTCTGGTATTTGAAGGGCATTATTCCCGGTGAAACTCTTCAGATACCTATGTGACCTTTGTCCATCTTCACTTCTTCTGTTTTCAAAAACCCTTAACTGTTTATCATAAATATTCAACTGTTATCAATCAAATGCTGGTAAGGCTTTGTATATACTTCTTCAAAGGCCTCCACTCCATCCAGGTTAGGCTTTATAGCTTTCAATTTACAG
This sequence comes from Vicia villosa, assembly GCF_029867415.1. Taxonomy (NCBI): domain Eukaryota; kingdom Viridiplantae; phylum Streptophyta; class Magnoliopsida; order Fabales; family Fabaceae; genus Vicia; species Vicia villosa. The sequence continues at coordinate 142,477 of NW_026706040.1, forward strand.
TCTTTATTTAAATTACTGTCAAATATAAACTGTTTATATATTGTTTAGAACTACGTCTGAGTGTAAACCCTAGGACAGTTAAACTATATATATATATATATATATATATATATATATATATATATATATATATATATATATATTATAGGACTATGACCTAGGATTGAGAATGTCTTCCTGGTGAAGGCTCTTTCCTAATTAGAGATCTTTAGTTCAAACCCTCAAGATGAATTATTCCCGGTGAAACATCTTGAAAAAAGCCTTAGAACCCAAACTAGGATACATCCACCCAAAGAGGAATTATTCCCGGTGAAACCTCTTACCCATTTGCTTAAAGCCAAAATAAGTTCAAAACCACATAGCTTTCTCTTATGCTATAACAAGGACCCTCGATGACCCTCGATTAGCCTCCTCTTGGGCTTTGTACAAGGACCCACAGGCTTCTTAAAATCATTTCCAACTTCCTCTTGAGCTTGTATACAAGGACCCATCAGGTTTCTTATAAACATAGGAACAGGTCTTTAGTTACCTTTTAGCCTATCCTGGTGAGTTTCTTCCACTTTAAACCAGACTTTAAACAAGCTAAGATTGACTCAATCTCATATTGAGAACACCTTTTGGAATGAGAGACATGGACAGTTTCTGTCACCCTTATCTTCATCAATATCCCTTAGCAGAGTCTAGGATCCATATTTGCTTATCCTCAGCAAGAGTTAGCCTTAATCTTGGGCTTTAAACAAGAAGTCTCAATTAGATAATCTTTCTGCCATTAATAAAAACCCCTGGAAAGGGTTAGCCTCCACAAATTCCTTCATTTTAACAAAAACCCCTGGAAAGGGTCAGCCTCCAAAAGTTCTTTCTTTCAAAAGATAATTTCCCCAGTTAAGCCAAAAATCCCTAGAAAGGGTTAGCTTCCAAAAAAAAATTCAATCTTTTGATATATACATCCTCCAGCATAATAAAACTCCCCCAGTGAGTCCTTCATCATTAAGTAGCCACAACCTTGGGCTTTGTACAAGGCAGATAAACCACATTTCCTGTGTCAAAAGATTCCTAATATCAAGGATCTTTTCCCCATAGAGTCCTCCATACTCAGTTTCTTTAAGAGTCCGCCACAACCTTGGGCTTTGTACAAGGAAGAAAATAATGTTTTTCCCTAGCCAGAGTAGCCACAACCTTGGGCTTCATACAAGGCACAAATTAATGATTCCCTCAGTTAAGAGTCAGCCACAACCTTGGGCTTTATACAAGGCACAAAATAGAGTCATCCATAGTCTTCAAAAATTCAGTTCCCTCAGCAGTTAGCCACAACCTTGGGCTTCATACAAGGCACAAAAATAGAGTCTCCCTAAGTAGAGTCAGCCACAATTCTGGGCTTTGTACAGAACACCAAATAAAATCCACCAAATAAATACTTTCCAACTAAAGTCAGCCTCAATTCTGGGCTTTGTACAAAACACAAATTCCCTGTAATTAATTCCCAGTGGAGTTATCTCCCAGAGTCAATAAAATAAATCAATCAAAAAGCCTCAAGCTTGGGCCTCATACAAGCCAGCTAAAAAATCAAATCTTTCAAACAATAGATAGACATAGCTTATCTCTATAGAGAAATCTTTCTCCTATCTCACCACATTCAAACAAACAAACATTTCAATTTCAATTTCAATTTCAAACATTCTCCCATTTAGGACTCTGAAAGGCATGCTCTGAGGCAAACAAACCAAGACTTGTACACTTTCCCTGATTTGGACGAGAATCCTCCTTTCATTTAAGAGAACGCGACTGGCATACTTGCAAACATACAAGTAAGGTCCCTATCTTAATAAAATGATTTCAGGTTTTCTGTCACTTTAAAATGTTTGTGGTGGAATAGTAGAAATACCTCTCTATAAAGATGACTTCATGTCTCTTTACTATAAACAGAGATTTAATTCAAAGCTTCAACCTTGAGCTTCAAGCAAGGCACCAAAAAATATTTTTAATTTCCCTAATTAGTTCCCCGAACTACATTAAGCTCTGACTTCCATTAGGGATATGTAGGCATGAGGTTCACAAGGAATCTCAGCGAGCTAACAAAAAACTAAAAATAGTCAGTCTGTCTGTCTTTCTTTTAAATCAATTCAATTCCTTCTCCTAACACAAAGGAGAAACTTTCCCAATAACAAGCAACAAACACAATCACATTGACACAGAGAAGGTTCCCGTAGAGTACTACGGATATGTAGGGTGCTTAAACTCTTCCCTATGTATAACCGACCCCCCGGAATCCAGAATTTCTAGTCTAGGTGAATCCCCACACTTAGCAAACTCCTAGGGTTAATTTGAGATCTTTTTCCCCTCTCCTACTTGTTAGGACAATTAAAAAGTTCGTGTGATATCGTAGGAAGAACTGAAATAAAATTCATCCCGCCACGGGCGCATTCTCCTTCCAAATTTCGCGTGAAGGGTCTAGCGTGCCGTCCTCCCAAGTGAAACGGGGAGGTAAAGAAAACGACACCACAGTAGTGAATGAAGTTTTGGACTTAGCTAAAAGAAAGAAAAGGAGTTGTGTTGCTTTGAAGGTTGTTTTTGAAAAAGCTTACGATCGTGTGAGTTGGAACTTTTTGAGGTTTGTGTTAGCAAAAATGGGGTTTGGGGCTAGATGGATGAGAAGGATGGAGGGTTGCATTTTAACTAGTGGTATGTCCATTATTGTCAATGATAGTATTACTAAGGACTTTAAGGTTGAGAAAGGGCTTCGTCAAGGTGACCCTTTGTCGCCTTTCTTATTTTTCTTGGTAACGGAGGTGGTTACGGATTTAATGAGAAAGGATTTCGTAAATGGAGACTTTAGAGGATTTAAGATCAATGAAGAGGAGAATGTGAATATGTTACAATTTGCGGATGACACCGTTATCTTAGCGGATGGTGATACTGCAAAATTATGGACTATATTAACGCTATTCTTAAGGGTATCGAGTTGATGTCGGGTTGCGTGTAAATTTCAACAAAAGCAATATCTATGGTGTTAATGTTTGTGATGGTTATCTTGACGCGACATCTACTTTTCTAGCTTGTAAAGTAGATAGGCTTCCTTTTAAATTTCTTGGTGTGAAGGTGGGAGATAGCCTGAGAAAGCTCTCAATATGGACGAACTTGATATTGTCATTGAAACGGAGATTGGGCATTTGGAAGGGTATGAATCTCAATATAGAAGGCCGTGTGTGCTTAATCAATTATGTTTTAAATGCCATTCTCATTTATTTTCTCTCCTTTTACAAAGAGACCTCCAAGATATTAAAGGAAATCTAGGATATTCAATCCAATTTCTTTTGGAATGAGAGTGAGTCCAAAAGGACCATTCATTGGGTGAGTTGGGATTCCGTTTGTAAAACCCGGGAAGAAGGTGGCATGGGGGTTAAGAATGTGGAAATTATGAATGTGGCTTTGCTTTGAAAATGGAAATGGAGGATTTTATTGGATGAAGAGGGATATTCTTTTATTTGATAACTATGTTTCCTTGTTGAATCACAATTTTTCAGGTGCTATTATGTGCAAGGTGGGGAAAGGAAATGTTGTTCCATTCTGGTACAACCTTTAGGATGGAAACCAGCCGCTGTGTCAGGACTTTCCGAAGTTGTTTGTTACTGCATGTGATGACTCTATTTCTGTATCAGAGGCAGGGGTTTTACGGATTCTGGTTGGGTATGGGATCCTGGTGATTTCTTTTTTGATATCAGTAACAATACAGGTTTTCTTTGGCAAGAATTCTGGGACAATTTTCAACTCATAGTACTGCGGGAGAACTCTATGGATGGATTTTGTTGGAGCAGTAACTCAGAGGGTGTATTTACGGTTAAATTCTGCTATGAAAGATTCAAATCAAGGCTTTTAGGTCCCCCTATTGTTTCCTATTATCGTGAAAGCTGTTAGTTTTCTTTGGAAGGTTAAAGCGCCCCAAAAAAATCTTTTCTTTGGTTAGAGGATTTTTCACAATAGATTAGCCACCAAGGATCAATTAAAAAAAGGGGAATTTCGTTGGATGGTTGTGATTATAATTGTGTGTTTTTTTCTTTAGAGGAGGAGAGTCTTCATTATCTTCTATGGGGTTGTGTCGTTGTTTCGAGAATTTTTTGGAGGGAGGTTTTCGAATGGATTGACCCGATAGACAATTTATCCTTGGAAGAGTTTGAGGGGTTCGTTTTTATTTCTGAGAAGGTGAAGATTAAAGCTAAGAGGATTATTATAGTGGTTATTTGGTTAGCTATGGTTTGGTGCATTTGGAATAGACGTAACGCGTTCATTTTTAAGAATGAGACGTTTAGTTTTACCGAATGTATGTCGGAGGTTGTTTTTAATTCTTGGTCGTGGCTTCAATCTTATTACAATTTAGTAGATAATTGTAACTTTTTTGTTTGGAATATTCTACCTCTCAGTTGTTTTAAGTAGTAGAAATTTTCTGCTTTATTTTCGGTTGGAATATCCCTAATACTCCTTTCTAAATCCCATTACTTATTACAAAAAAAAAAAACTTTATCATTTTATCTTTCATCCATAAACATACACAAAGTGGCTAATATGGGTAATGCATCAAGATACTACATTAATATTCATATAGAAAAAGATGTACTTATCATCTCAAATTGATTTTCTTGTTAAAAATTGTAATTATTCAATTATCCTCCACTTCTGATTTATATTTTATATAAGGACGAAGTGTTAATAGTTAAAAAAAAAATTAACATAACTATGAAATTTCACATAATTTCTTTTAACAAAAGTTTAAATATAATTATATTGACATTTTTAATTGAATTAAAACTTATAAATATATGTGTGTGTGTGTGTTTTTTTGTGAGCAAGTTGTATTAATGAAGAACAAAAGTTCTAAAGAACTTGAATACAAGAGGAAGATAAAAAATAAACCTAAACAAAATTACCCAACCAAATGGAACCTAACTTAAGTGAAACAAAGGGTTTTTGTTAAACTCATAAAAGTTACAATTGGGTTGCATAATTTTCCCGATATACGACCACCTCCAAACGAGCTCTTTGCATCTCCGCACCATATCCCTCATGTTCCAAGAGGAATTCTTGAAAACAATTTCATTCCTACACAACCAAATACTCCATATTATTGCCAATCACAAACTTTCCACCTTGCTTCTTTTGACTTTCTTTTGGTGACAAAAGACACTCCAATCCCAAAAACTCTCTTTAAGATCAAGCACAATGTTCAAATCCATACCAATCTAAACCGCCATTTCCTTCCAAAAAGGATTAAGAATACCTCTTATCAAAAGAGAGTCTCTAGTAGGAATCTTGTTTTTGAAGCATCTCCACCCAAAAGCCTTCACTTTGAGAGGCACATCCGCATTCCAAATAGAAGTTAAAACACAATCAAATCTATTAGCCGGACCGCAAGGAATGCTAGATTTTCGCAACTCGCTATAGCACGAGGAAACGGAGAAAATGCCATCCGCCTCCAACATCCAAGAAGCCAAATCCGCCCCGGAAACAACCTCCTTAGGCGCTGACATCAGCTGCCCCAAAGCTGTCCACCCCAAAACAATACTCGGTTGAGTCGAATTATGGATACCGAAATCACCCCATTGCCACACACCGTCTATCCATCCACCCATACCAGAAACTGAGACGTCCTGCAAAAGAGATAAGGCAAACAAATCCGGAAAATTCTCCTTTAAAATTCCTGCTTCCGACCATAAAGCATGCCAAAAGGAAATATAATGACCATGGTCGATATTAAATTTAAGACTCTTCACTAAAAAATATTTCGGAAAGCTATTCTCCAAAGAAGAGATATCTGACCACCATATGGATCTCTTATTCCTTGGAGCATTTTTCTTTTCTCCTACCAACACTTTTAACTTCACATCCCCGTATCTCGCCTTCAAAACTCTATAGCACAAGGAATTCGAACCTTCAAAAATTCGCCACCTCCACTTCAAGAGAAGAGCTATATTGAAATCGTCCATACTTCTTATACCAAGACCGCTTTTATCCAACGGGAGACACACTTCTTTCCAACTCACCCAATGAATTTTACGCTTCGCCTCCGTCCCTCCCCACAAAAAAGTTACTTTGAAGTTTATTGATCTCCACCGTTATCTTCTTAGGTGCTTTGTAGAAAGATAAGGTGAAAATCGCTAAACTACTCAAAACCGATTTCAAAAGGGCAATCCTCCCACCAAAACTAAGCCACCTCCCTTTCCAAGAATTCAACATTTTTCTAATGTTATCCAAGAGCGGTCTCCAAGATGAAGCCCTTCTAGGATTATAACCAATGTAAATACCAAGGAATTTGAACTCTTTAGCCTCCATCCTACAAGAAAGGAAAGAAGTTTCCACATCCATAAAATGTTGATTAATATTAATACCAATGATTTTACTCTTGCGATAATTGATACCTAGGCCCGATACCAATTCGAAACCTTTCAAAACCGACTTAATGGCCCAAAGATGATTCCAACTCCCATCTCCCACCAATAAAATGTCATACACGAATTGAAGGATATATATATAAAACATCTTCCGTTCAACTTGCAACCCACATAATCGCCATTTTGAACTTCCTTATTAACCAAAGCCTTTAAGCCTTCCACCACAATAATAAGAAGGAAAGGAGAAATAGGATCTCCTTGGCGAAGACCTCTTTCCACATTGAATTCCAAAGTAGGACTACCGTTGACAAACACCGACATCTTACTCGAAAACACCAAAGCTTCCATCCATTTCATCCACACCGGTCCAAAACCCATCCTCCTCATCATATATCTTAGGAAATTCCAACTAACTTTATCATAAGCTTTTTTGAAATCCACCTTAAAAAGGAGGCATTCCTTTTCTTCCCTAGTAGCATGGTCCACTAACTCATTAGTTACAAGAACACCATCAATCATTTGTCTTCCCGGAACGAAGGCACTTTTAGATATGATTTTATGGACACACCCTACCAAACAAATAGTGAGGTAATCATCAAGACCCAACGGATTAGATGACTTCAGAATAAGAGCAAGAAAATAAGAGATAATAGACTTTGATAACACCGCTCCATTGTGGAAGTCTCTAAAACACCTAAAAACATCTTATTTTAAGAAATACCAACATATCTTGAAAAGGAGAAGAGTAAAACCATCCGGGACTGGGCTCTTAGAACCATCACAACTCCACACCGCTTCCTTAATCTCCATCTCCGTAAACGGATGCTCCAAACCTAATCTCTCTTCCGGGCTCAAAGAAATTAGAGAAATCCCATCCATTAAAGGTCTTTCAAAACACACTTCTTTGAATTTGTCTACAAAATGATATCTAACCGCCTCATTAACCTCCCTCACCGAATTCACTATTCCGCTACTAGAATTAATGAAACTAATATGGTTTCTAATCCTTCTCTCCTTCATCGCTCTATGAAAAAACTTGCTATTGTTATCTCCATCATTCAACCATTTTAATCTTGCCTTTTGAATGAGCATGTTCTCTTTAATCTTAAGATTCAACCATATTTTCTTGTTTGCCTTTGATTTGAATTCAGTTTCCGCCTTATCCCACAACTCCGAATCATCCGATACATTCAAATCCTTAACACCTTCTTCCACCTCCATGTCATATCTCCCAAAAATATTTCTATTCCACCAATTCAACATATCTTTAATAAGCCGTAATTTCTCCTTTAAGACAAAATCACCTCTCCCACTCACCTCTAACTCCTTCCACTCCTTCTCGACATAGGAAATAAAGCCTTTAACGGAAAACCATTCGTTATTGAAATTGAATGGTTTGGGACCCCAATCCTCTTTATCAACAACCAACCACACCGGTCAATGGTCCGAAATATCCCTCATACCAACCAATTGCCCAACTACTCCCCAAGATGAAACAATGTTGTTAAAGACAAGGAATCTATCAAGCCTACTCTTAGATTTTCCGTCTCCGCTAAACCAACTAAACTTCTTTCCTTTGGTAGGAACATCCACCAAACCACTCTCTTCAATAAATTCCGAAAAATCCCTCCATTCCACATTATTACCACCCGAAGATTGACCTACTCTCTCATTCCTCTTCTTAACAGCATTGAAATATCCCCCAATAATCCATTCACCATCATTATATCTTTGTTTCAAAACCAATAAATGAGCCCATAATTCACGTTTAGCCACTAAAGAACAAGGAGAGTAAACATTTACAATATAATAAGTACCTCCATTCCATGCAACATTGTTTCCAAGATAACCGTTTCCGCAAAAGCTCGAAATGCCCGACACCGAATGGTTTTTCCAAAGATTCAAGAGACCCCCTGACATCCCATTCGCCGCTGAAAAAGAAAAAGTGATATCTTCCCTCCCCAAAAAACTATTAGCTACCGATTCTGAGACCTCCTTCAATTTCGTTTCTTGAATGAGAAACATGTCTGCCTTTCCATTACGAATAGTGCTACCAATTCTTTTCCGCTTAATCAAACTACCTCCACCCCTTATATTAAAAATTCCCACTATCATTTGCACAAACTTGATTGCTCCTCCTGGCTCTCTTTTCTCTTTATCTCTTGGTAGTTTAATTCTTCAGAATTTTCCTCCACTAACCTTCTTGCTTCTGCCGGCACCACCCCCAGTTTAGCAATCAGGCACCGGAATTTACCTTCCGACGAGAGGCCAAAGTTTGATATAATCCTATGGTTGCACCTTACTATATCAGAAGCGGTTGTTTTAGTTTCTAAGCACTCTACTACCTCATTCTTGTTGTGTGTTGAATTAGAAGCTTGAGAAGGAAAAACGTTACGTATAAAAGGTCCTTTAAGGCTGGAGGGGCCCAAAATCTTATTAGAAGAAAACAACTGCTCCTTTTTTCTGGACTTGGGCTTATGGAACTTACGAGAGAGAGGCCCACCGAAATCAGTTATTTTTTTGAATCTCTTCTTTTTGTTTCTAATGGATTTCTTGTAAAGAAAGACATTGTCTGCCGCGGTAGTAGGTGAGGTATACTGAGTGGACCCCGCAGAAAGAACAAAAGTCTCATTTACTTTTGAAGAATAAAAAGAGGATTCAGAATTGGATCAGATGTAGCTTCACCTTTTTCAAGATTTAGCCTTTTTGCCTCCCACACTTCCTTCAAGGCAATGTCAAAAGAGAAACCGTCAATCCCATCCTCTGCCACCTTTTCTTTCAACGACGCTACTGTTTGAACTTCTTCCACCTCCGTTTCTTTGCTAAACTCCTCCGCCACCGCCTGAGATTTCTCCTTCCCACCCTTATAAAATTCCTCTCCATTAAAAACCAGAGAATTGCAACTAGACAATGAGACTTTATCAGCTAAGGTTTCTTCATCAGAATTGGAAAAGAACTCGCCGGAGCTGGCATACGTAGAAACCTTAGTAGAAAGCGATTTCTTGATAATACGGACAGGACCATAAGTATCCTCACGCAAAACCAACGAATATTTCTCACCGTCAATATCCGCCACAATGTGTTCTTTCAGGGAGAATGTAAAAGGCACTCTGATCATTATTCTTGCAATGTCCATGTTCTTACCCGACATCGTTTCCTCATCCACACATATATAAGTACCTAACATCTCAGCAATTGATTCAAAGAAATCAAAACACCACGCATGACAAGGAATCCCATGAACTCGTATCCACATAGCCAGCTCTAAATCGACGTCGCTCTGTTTCCAAGGTCTAATCGATTTGAACCATTGTTTCCACCATGTGGAAGCTTCATTGATTAACTCTTAAACAACGCCTTCCTCTACTTCCTCCAACAGACAGAGATTTGTGCCCAAAGGATGAACTTTAATCGAGAAGAAACCTTCAATTTCGAGATGAGTTTGAATGTTGTACGTTTCTCCGGCAAATATTACCTCCCCTATGAAAGCCTTCCTCCATCTTTCCTTCACTTATGCGTTATAGCTGAAAGAAAAATCAGTGGCTACCTCCTTCTCCTCAACCTTCTTCCCCTTCAAAACCGCTTCTGCAAACGAAAAGTTCCCCGCAACGAAGTTATTTCCAAGGACAGGTTTCTTCTTCTCAATAACCTTATTCTGAAAAAAGACTTCTGCTTTCCCTTTGCCTTTATCTCTGTTGAATCTGGGTAGATTGACATGGATTTTCTTGCCATCTATCAAAATATTATCAAGTTTGACAGCAAGCAGTCTACCATCCTCTCCCTTTTAAATCTCGCAAAACCGAATCGCTTACCATATTTGTTTCTCCTTGGAGGAATAACCACCTCTACAACTTCTCCCACACATCCAAACAGCTTAAACATGTCTTCTACCCTACACCTTTCCGGAAACTCAGAAAAGTAGAACGAAGAGATTAACTCCTCCTGCTCCACCTGCTTCCTCCCATAAGGAAACGAGTCCCAATGAACAATCGGAATCCTGTTTCCTTTCCGTTGTACTAGTTGCCATTCAGGGTCGACCCCACCCATTTAGAGGCCTAAAGCAAATTTTAAAATGATGTCTTAAAAATATATTTTAAAATATTAATTTTGTAGTTGCTAAGAGTTGAACTCAAGACCAAAAGGAAAAGAGGCATATATTTTACTAACTTAACTACAATAATATATGTATATATATTTTTATAACTAAATGGAAAAAATTTGAGGCCTTTTTTAAGCCCAAACTTTTGAGGCCTAAAGCCCTAGCTTGAGCAGCTTGGCCATTGGACCGGCCCTGTTGCCATTCCATGAGGACAAGAATTTAATATATTACCTATTATTTAAAAAAATTAATATGGTGAATTAAATTTATCCTGAGGAAGAAATGAATTTAATTCACCATATTATTCTTCACCTATATAGTGTTATCTTCTTCTTTGAATTAATGAATGTTATCCAATCAACTCCACTTCGTGGCATATAAGAATTGTGCTTTTATATATATATATATATATATATATATATATATATATATATATATATATATATATATATATATATATATATATATATATATATATATATATATTCTTTGCACCGTAAGCTCAAATATCCATCAAACACAAATATTTTAAATGGACCAGTCACTTCCATTCTATAGCCTCAACTCAATGACACTAATTTAACAACTATATCATAAATGCTTAATTTTAAAAAACAGCATTATATGTAGGGGTGTTCATGGGTTGGGTAAACCCAATAAACCCAGTAAAACCCACCCAAACCGATCCAAAAAAGTGGGTTGGGTCGGGTTATTGGGTGAATATGGTTTTCAAAAATGAAAACCCATTCAAAATAATTGGGTTATGGGTAAACCCACACCCAACCCATAAAACCCATGGGTTATTGAGTGACTATATTTCTTCTCTTTTTTTGTAATTTGACAAGTGATGACTTTGATGTTTTTAATTTGAAAATTTATTTGCCAACCTCCCTACCTTCTAGTCCACCTCTGGTGAAAACCCCATACTACCCCTGACTTCGGAAATGCATTTCCGAAAATGCAAGAAAAAGGTGTTCTCGGAGATGCATCTCCGAAAACGCCTTTTTTCTTGAAAAAATTGTCTTATTTCGGAAGTTCATTTCCGAAAACAGTATTTCGGAAGTTCATTTCCGAAAACAGTATTTCGGAAGTTCATTTCCGAAATGCTGCGCGTTATGCAGATTTATCAAAACACTCCCCCTCCCCCATTCATTTACCCTAACTCAAATCAAAAACAAGCAAAGGCGAAAATTTGTGCAAACACACTTCCAAGGCTGCATCAAGGCTCCAATCACATTGCTATACAACATTCAAAAGCCCACAAATCACTCAATTTGTAAGTTTTAAATTTGTTAGATTCATTATTCAAATGCATGTTATTTAGGGTTTCAATTACATAAATGATATATGGACTGGTTGTTAGTAGTATTTAGGTTGTTTAGAAGCTTTTTGAATTGGTTTTATGTTTGATTTTGGGGTCTGCCATGGAAGTTGCAGAAAACTCCATCGCAGGAATGTTTCGGAAGTTCATTTCCGAAAACACCTCCATCCCAGTTTTCGGAAATGAACTTCCGAATTGTATCAGAAGTTCAAATTTTTTAGTTTTTTATTTTGTCTCGCATATTAATCGATTTCAATTGTTTACAGGAACATGTCAGACAACCAACCAGCACGCATCAGACAGGGTAGGGAGACCCAGACTGCGTCGGCTAGAGAGGGTAGGGAGTGTTCGTTTTAATTTGCAAGTACTTTATTTTTAACGCCTTTGTTTATTGTGCCTGTTTCTTTGAAGTTTGTGTGCATGCGTTCTGACTTCTTTGACGGCGTGTCGCTGGTTTCCAACGTCTTTGTTCTTTAATGACTTGTCTGTTTCCCAAGCGTTTTTGTCCCCTTTCTTCTTTTATAAAAGGAGGTCTCATGGACCTTTCTTTCTTCATTTTTACGCAGGAATGGGTGGCGCTAAGGGAAAAAAGGGTTCTTCAACCTCGTGCTCTCGCGGAGTGAAGGAGGTGAAGGAGAAGAAGAAGGTTTTGACTGGTTCTGCTTCTCGTCCCCTGGAGGTCCATGGCTCGGACGTGCAGGCTCAGTCTTCAGGCGTGAGAGTCATGATCAACGCTGATGGTTCTGAGACTGAGTGGGATGGGGATTGGTATAATTATCTTCATTCGGAGGAGTTCGCTCGTCGGGCAGAATAACGTGTTTTTGTTTTGTTTGATGTGTATTTTGTAACGCTCGTCGGGCAGAAAAACGTGTTTTTGTTTTGTTTGACGTGTTTTGTTTTGTTTTGTTTTGATTTCGGATTGTATCTTTCGCACAGTGTTTTTGGATTGGATTTATCATCTTAGTATTTTCAGTTTATCTGTTGCTTATTTTTATTTGGCGTTTGCGTTTAATTAAAATGCGAGACAGTTTAAGAAAAAACATAAAAAAAACACAGTTTCTGCATAATTCGGAAGTTCATTTCCGAACTCACCCCCATGAGGTGTTTTCGGAAGTTCATCTCCGAAGACACCCCCCATGAGGTGTTTTCGGAGATGCACTTCCGAATTGTGGAAATTTTTTTTAAAAAAAAAGCGCTTCGGAAGTTCATTTCCGAAGCAGGGGTATTTTGGGATTTTCGCTGGGGGTGACCCCATAGGGAGGTGGCTAAAGAAATTTTCTTTAATTTTGCTTGCTTCAATTTCAACTTTTTGAACATCTTTTATTTAGTAAGTAATGATTTTAACTTATTTAGGATGCCACATTTTGATTATTTTGATGTCAATTCTAATAAGTTGCAAGTATTTTATGCAATTCTAAGTTTTACTGTAATGTAACTTTGCTTTTTACAAATATATGTTTATGATAAGTTTCATTATATATTTTGACATTTGATGTTTAAAAGAACAACAGTAATATATTAAACTATTTATTAAGAAAAAATGTAACATATCATTAATAATTATATAAGGAAAAATAATATTGGACAACCCATTACCCAATCCAATCCAACCCACAAATTTGTAGTTTTACCCAAACCAACCCAATGACACTCTGGGTGGTTATTTTTCCTCACCCAAACCAGTGTAGCATGTACGGGTTGGGTTATGGTTTTGGCTAAATTCAACCCAAACCGACCCATGAACACCCCTAATTATATGTTTTTGAATATTTTCACCTTGTTATTTTTAATAAAAATAAATTATATCTTTTTTATCTTAACATGTAATTAATTTAAATTATATAAGATAAAAAATTGCTATTAAATATATAAATCTCAATAATTATCAACATTTTATATTATCATCTTTTCAGAAAATTGATAATGAATCGATTTCGTCGATGTCAAAATACAAAATAGTTTAGAAAAAAATTCTATTTGAATTTAGAGGTATATTATTCATGTTTATTTATTTTTTAAAAGAAAATAAGAAAATATATTAATCAAAAAGGAACATACATCACCATTTTCTACCTGATCAGGTTGATAAATGGGATTTCATTTTTAAGCATGTTGATAGAAAAAAATTAACTTGAAAAAACTGACCTAAACAAACACTTGAAATTTAATGTTGTCCTCTTGAATTTTAAAGGAGAATAATGTCTAGAGAAGTGCAAGTAGTTTGTTCGGACTTTAAAGGTATGCGCCATGACATGGCTCAAGGGACTGATAAAGGAATCTATTAAATCATGGGAAGAGATCCATAAGTGGTTTACCAGAAACGTTTGAGCATATGAGAGACAACTAAAATCGTGGGAAAGTCCTAACTTGATAAGGCAGGGGAAGGAATAACATGTATGGTCATACATCGAGATATTTAAAAAGGAGGTCATTTTATCCAAAATTTTATTATAAGATGTAAAGAAATGTGTCTATTGAGTCTCTGAGTTGAACTCGAGTAAAAGTTCGCATAGAGCATGAAGAATAAAGCCCCTAAAACATTCAATAGTCTATCGACGAGAGCTGAAAATACATTCAATATAAGAAGAAAATGGATGTGGACAAATCAATCTATGAAGGACGCTTTGAGAAGGCCGAAACAAGTAAAAAAAAAAACGCACAGAAACCAATAATACTCCATTTTACTAATTAAAAATAACTATCTTAATTATTTAAAATCATTTAAATAATTCTCATAATTATTTCACTTCACTCTACCCCATAACATGTCACCTCAAGACATCATATTCATCAACACATCAGAGAATTACACCAATAATTCACGATTAACACAATAACTAAACCTACTAAATAAATAGTCTTATATAATTATAATATTATTAATAATATTATTTCTACAACTTAATCAATTAATATTCCTCGAAAAATTAATATTATTTCTAATATTATTTTATCCCGACTAAATCGACTTTTTACCCGCTTATCAATTTATCAGCTCAAACAACAAATTCAACAATTATTTGGAAAATACTTAATAATGTTTCAATTATATTATTTCTAATATAATTCTACAACTAAACCAACTTAAATACCGACTTAGCAACTTAAATCACCGTAACACAATATCAGCCAATAAATCACGAATAAATAATTAAATATTTAATTCAATAAATAGTCCAATATAATAATATTATTTCTAATATTATTCCTCCGATTAATCCGACTAGTTACTCGACTATCAACTTAACAGTTCCAATCAACATATTAATCCAATTACGTCTCTTAGAATAATACCGATAACTCTCAACTTTGACTAATTCCAACAAATAAATCCTTAATTAATTTAATTAAATAATTAATTAAATTTGGGGCGTTACACCTAACGCTTCGTACGATGCTTAAAACGGAGTCACAGATCAAAAGTTATGATCATTTGAATTTTCACAAAATAGGGCATTTTCGCCCGGCGGAAGAAATCCTTCGCCCGACACTCCAAGGCAGTAGTGTGAACAAGAAAAACCTCACTCGCCCGGTGCTCGCTTGCCCGGCGGATGACACCAGACATCAAAATTCTGTGCGTTTTCAGCACTTTCAACACCAACTCAAATCCGTTTTTTACCAACCAAAACTTATCCAAACCATAATTTAACACACATAAAAGGTTCCTAAACATGTTTCTAACTGTTGGTGCACAATGAATAAAGATGGTGACAAAGAGAATAAACAAAAAGGAATAACGGCGCAAAGATTAATGAGAGAATAATGATGTATATTCTACTTGCGTTGATAATAAATGATAGCTACTACAAGGCTATTTATACAAAAGGAAATTTGCCACCTAAGCCCTAACAGACTAAACTTAGTGAACAAGTTTAAGGTACAAACAGTACAATACGAAGAAATACTAAAGTACCCTTACTAACTAAATAGCTAAGCTAACGGGACCCAGAAGGTAGAACTTCTGGTCAACACTATCTTCTGAGTAACCATCAGAAGATCAGCCCACATTAGAACTTCTGATGCTCATCTTCTGAATATTGAATTACTCTTTAATACCATCCCTTAATTCATATTCTTCAATCAAAGCTGACAACGCCAATTCCATTCCTTAAGAGCAGAAATTGATCCGTCTTGATCGCCTTCGTCAGAACATCTGCCATCTGTTTCTGGGTGCTATAATGCACAACTTCTATTGTTCCATTCTGGACTTGACTTCTTAAGAAATGATACTTAGTCTCAATATGCTTGCTTCTTCCGTGTAACACCGGATTCTTGGCAAGATTGATTGCAGACTTGTTATCAATCATTAGCTTCAGAGGCTTCTTCACTCTAATCTTCAAATCTTCTAATAGATTCAGAAGCCACACAGCTTGACATGCAGCTACAGCGCCTGCGATGTACTCAGCTTCACAGGTTGATAGAGCAACAACAGCTTGCTTCTTGGAACTCCAAGAAATAGGGCCTCCCAGAAACATAAACAAATATCCAGAGGTACTCCTTCTATCAACTCTGTCTCCACACCAATCAGAGTCAGAATAACTCAATAACTCTGATTCTTCTTTTCTCCCAGAAGGAAACAATATGCCAAACTTTAGAGTTCCCTTGACATACCTCAAGATTCTGACAGCAGCTTGGTAACGGGACCACTTAGGTTAACTCATGAACCTACTAACCAATCCAACTGCATAGCATATATCAGGCCTGGTATTACACAAATACCTCAGAGAACCCACCAGCTCTTTGAAGATCGTAGCATCAACATCTTCACCTTCAGAGTCAGAGTCCAACTTCTGATTCGTTTCTGACGATGTAACAACAGCTTTGCGATTCTCCAGCTTGAATTTCTTCAGAAGTTCTAATTCATACTTCAGCTGATGCAGAATGATACCATCTTCTGAGTACAGAATCTCCATCCCTAGAAAATATGACATTTTCCCAAGGTCTGTAATCTCAAACTCATTCATCAGCACCTTCTTGAACTTCATCAGATCTTCTGGACAACTCCCTGTAAGCAATATGTCATCAACATACAGACACAACAGAATCATATTGCTTCCAGAATGTTGCACATAAACTCCATATTCCATCTCACACTTCTGAAACCCTTGCTTCTTGAAAAATGAATCAATCTTCAAATTCCAAGCTCTGGGTGCTTGCTTCAATCCATACAGAGCTTTATGTAATTTGTACACCATCCCTTCCTGATTCTTTTTCAAAAAGCCAGGGGTTGTGACACGTATACCTCCTCTTGTAATGGACCGTTCAGAAATGCAGACTTTACATCCAGATGCATCAAGGACCAACCTCTGTTTGCAGCTAACGCAATCACCAGTCTGATTGTTTCATGTCTAGCTACAGGAGAAAACACCTCAAAGTAATCTAGTCCAGGTTTCTCAAGAAAACCTCTTGCCACTAGCCTCGCTTTGTGTTTACCAACTGATCCATCAGGCTTCAGCTTTACCTTGAAAACCCATTTGACGCTGATGGATTTCTTCTTCTTTGGAAGTTCTGTCAGTTTCCAAGTCTTGTTTCTTTCTATAACCTCAAGTTCTTCTTTCATGGCATTCAGCCATACCTTCTTCTTGAGCGCTTCTTCTATACTCACTGGTTCAGAGTCTACTAACATGGCACACTGAATGACCTCTCCTTCTGAGTCAACTTCCGTGTCTTGCAACATGTCAAAATCTGCAAACCTTCTTGGTATAGTTCTGACTCTTTGTGGCCTTTGAGCTACTTCAGAGTCAACTACTCCAGAGTCACCACCTCCAGAGTCACTTCCAGAAGCTTGTCCTCCAGATTCTTCATCTTCAGAGTTTTCCCTTCCAGAATTATGACTACCACCAGACTGTTGATCATCATCAGAATCTGGATCAGAATCAGATTCACCATCTGACTCATCTTCAGAAGATTCATCATCTTCTGACTCTAACTTTTCTTCAAAAGTTATCTCTACATCAGAAGTTGGTTGAGACTCTCTCCAATCCCAAACTTCTGATTCTTTCACAATGACGTCTCTACTGACTTCAACTTTGTTAGTCTCTGGACAATAGAGCTTGTATGCACCTGTACTATGGTACCCCACCAATAACATCACTTTGCTCCTATCATCCAGCTTCTTCCTTCTAGCTTCTGGAACGTGTTTGTAACACACAGAACAAAAAACCTTCAGATGACTAACACTTTGCTTCTCCTTAGTCCACTTCTCTAAAGGAACAATTTCCTTCAGCCTCTTCGTTGGACACCTGTTGAGCACATATGTTGCAGTAGCAACAGCTTCTCCCCATAGATTATGATGAAGCTTCTTCTCTTTTAGCATATTTCTCGTCATATTAAGCAAAGTACGGTTTCTACGTTCAGCAAGACCATTGTGTTGAGGAGTATAAGGAGCAGTAACCTCATGCACAATTCCATTATCATCACAGAACTTCTGGAATTCTGTAGAGTTATACTCTCCTCCACCATCCGTTCTGAGAATCTTTATCTTCTGACCACTCTGCTTCTCAGCCTTAATCTTGAACTTCTGGAATTCTGTGAACACCTCAGTCTTAAACTTGATAAGTGTTACCCACGTCATTCTTGTGAACTCATCCACAAAAGACACAAAATACCTATTTCCTCCAAGTGAAGGTTCTGGAAATGGTCCACACACATCAGAGTGCACTACTCCCAGAGCATGCTTTGCTCTTGGAGCAACTTCTGATACAAATGGCAATCTGGGTTGTTTGCCTTTCATGCATACCTCACATGACTTCTCAGGCTTCACAATCTTAGGAATTCCATGTACAAGCTTCTTAGAACTTAGATGTCCTAGACTTCTAAAGTTCAGATGCCCCAACCTCTTGTGCCACAGCTCATTATCACCTTCTGAGCCTTCAGCACTCAGACACTCTATTTCAGCTGTTTCTACATTCACCTTGAATGTTCTGTTGCTTCCCTGTTCAGATTGCATAATCAACTTCTGATTGGAATCATACAACTTCAAGAGGTTGTTCTTCATAACAACTGAGAAACTTTTCTCAATGAGCTGACCTACATTCATCAGATTGCTTTTGATTCTAGGAACATACCAAACATCTTTGATCAGAACATTCTTACCATTCTTCACTTTCACTTTGACATTTCCCATACCTTCTGCATAAAGATACTTATCATCAGCACATCTGATCTTTGTCCTCCTTTCAGAGTCAAAATCTATCAGCCATTGTTTATTTCCAGTCAAGTGATTTGAACACCCAGTGTCCATATACCACCATTTTGACGAACATCTTCCGTCAGACTCTGAAGCCATCAATAGCACATGTTCATCATCTGAACCTCCTCTGGCTATATTTGCTTCTTCTGATCTCCTTCCTTTGTTTGCCAAACAGTCTCTAGCAAAATGGCCAAACTGTTTGCAACAGCAACATTGAACTTTCTTCTAATCCTTTCCCTTCTGATATCTCTTCTCATCAGAAGTTGAGGCTTCCTTCTGGAATCTATCACCACGTCTATGCTTCTGGTCCTTCTTGACAAAAGAAGCCTTCAGAGCTTGCTCAACTTCTCTCTCAAAAGTTCTCTCAGTCAGACGCAATTCTTGTGCTTCTAAACTGCTTTGCAACTCTTCTATTCTCATGGTTTCCAGATCTTTAGAATGTTCAATAGATACAACAATATAATCAAATTGAGGAGTAAGTGACCTCAATATCTTCTATATGATTACTTTTTCAGAAAGGGTTTCTCCACAAGCCTTCATCTCATTAGTGATCAAAATCACTCTAGAGATATACTCAGAGACTTTCTCATTGTTCTTCATGTTGAGATTCTCATATTGCTTTCTTAGGGATTGAAGCTTCACCTTCTTCACTGATACGTCACCACCGTAACACCTGACCAATATATCCCACGCCTCCTTTGACGTCATAGAATCATCAATCTTCTCAAACACATTCACATCCACACACTGATGGATGAAGAACAACGCCTTTTGATCTCTCTTCTTCGTCTCTCTCTGCGCTTCTCTTTGTTCTTCCGTTGCATCCGCTGCAACCGGAACATATCCTCCAGTGACAAGATCTAGAACATCTTGAGCACCAAATAATACACGCATTTGAATCATTCATCTATTCCAGTTTTTACCATCAAGAACTGGAATTTTGGTATTCAAGTTGCTTTCACTCATCTTTAAACTTGTGCAGACAAAAACAGATTTCACTCACACTCACACAGTGTTTCCCAACCCACAAACAACCAAGAAAAAATGTGATTCAACACAACTTTGTATCCCTGAAACAAAATCAATCACACAGTTACACAAACTCACGTTCACTCGTGTTTCCCTGTGTTTGGAACCGGAGCTCTAGATACCAATTGTTGGTGCACAATGAATAAAGATGGTGACAAAGAGAATAAACAAAAAGGAATAACGGCGCAAAGATTAATGAGAGAATAATGATGTATATTCTACTTGCGTTGATAATAAATGATAGCTACTACAAGGCTATTTATACAAAAGGAAATTTGCCACCTAAGCCCTAATAGACTAAACTTAGTGAACAAGTTTAAGGTACAAACAGTACAATACTAAGAAATACTAAAGTACCCTTATTAACTAAATAACTAAGCTAACGGGACCCAGAAGGTAGAACTTCTGGTCAACACTATCTTCTGAGTAACCATCAGAAGATCAGCCCACATCAGAACTTCTGATGCTCATCTTCTGAATATTGAATTACTCTTCAATACTAACCATATGTTCATATACAAACATCATCAACCTGATTTCTACCACAAATTTCATTATTTTAACATAAACCCTAACATTTTCCATATCTATAAAATTGAGGGAATAAGAGATTATACACATAGCATCTTTTACACACAACATTACCCAATTATATAAACCTATAATAATTTGGATTCTAACCCTTACCTCTAGTCAATCTCCTCCAATCTTCAAGAAATCTTACAAATCCTCTTCTCTCTTCTACTCTCTTCTATTCCTCTTGCCAAAGTTATGAGAAATGAAATGACCTAACTCTTACTATCTCTTCTCTCTAATTTGGGTTTAACTAAGTTATTACCCAACACCTTATTTTACTAATTTGGCCCAATAACTTATTATCTCATTAATAACTCTATTCATCAAATAACATAAATACACATATATTCAAACATTTGAATAATCAAAAAGGCACATAATAATCATTTAAAATAAATAATTATCAAAACACCAAATAATGCTAATTAAATAAATATCTAATAAAATTGAGATATTATATGGACAAATCAATCTATCAAAGACGTTTTGAGAAGGCCGAAACAAGTAAAAAAAGAAGCAGAGAAACCAAGGAACAACATGGAGTGAAAGACAAAAAAGAGAGAAATAATGATACTCTATCTGCCCAAGAAAACAAAGCATTACCATCTTTGAAGTATCAATAATACACATCCCTAAACATTTCTATGAAACACATTTGGTAAGAATTTATTAACGATGAATTTCGGGAGGAAAAAGTATAAATCCCAAAAAACAGCAAGCATCTTTGATCTTTGAAGTATCAATAATACACATCTCTAAACATTTCTATGAAACACATTGGGCAAGAATTTATTAACGATGAGTTTTGGGAGGAAGAAGTATAAATCCCAAAAAACAGCAAGAGTGCCTTGATATTGACAAATCTCAATATTTCCGTTTTCACAAAAGAAATTGTCATAATACCAAGAAGTGCGAAAAACCGACTTTAATTGAATTTGTGTTTGGA
The DNA here is from genome assembly GCF_029867415.1 of Vicia villosa. Lineage (NCBI taxonomy): Eukaryota > Viridiplantae > Streptophyta > Magnoliopsida > Fabales > Fabaceae > Vicia > Vicia villosa. The sequence goes on from NW_026706040.1 coordinate 164,020, forward strand.
TTTTCCTTAATTTATAAAATAGAGATGGGATGAGTAATGAATACAAAATTACTAACCCTAAAGTATCACAATGTTATGTGATTTAGGATAGTGATTTTGTTTCAGGGCATGCGATTGTCACAATCATCCAATATGAAAGTATGTGTACTTCTCCATTTATTTTAACATACTTTTCAAAGAAAAACTCAAATTTGGAAATGAAAATAACTATCTAGAGTGTTTTGCATTTTTAGTTTTCAAACTAAAAAAATTGAGAGGTTTGTCGTATATCTATTTTGGCATATTGGAATAACATTGATGTTCAGCTATTTCTAGTAAATTTGGATGCATTTTTGAATTTTAAATAAGCAAACGATAAAGCTGTGCCTGTATCACATTCGTAAGCATATAAATTAAGGTCCGATTAATTATTATGCACTAGTTCTTTCTCTTGCTATTTCTTTTTTCTTTTCTCACATTCTTTTGCTATATTATGCATGGAACGTTAAATCGATATTGAGTACATATAAAAGCTAAAGATACAAGAAGATCCATATTAAATACAACATGAAATTCTATTAAGAATTAAAAAACACGTGTCTTCAAAAGATATGCACAACGGAAATGGGAGCTGTAACACCCTTTTAAAACCCCGTGGATTAATCAAATAAAGTTCAGAGTAAAACATAAAAAGAAAGGTATTACAAGTCTGAAATATTTAAAACCATAACAATGTCATGCATTAGGGAAACATGAACACATATTATTCAGTAATTATGTTAACACAGTGGAAAATATCTCAAACTGAATAAATATAAAACATCGGTGTCATACCCCAAAATTTGCCCATCATATTTCAATATATCTTGACTCATATGATCTTCAATTACTCAAGCATATGCAAGAATTGGGCACACTTACTTATCTCCTAAGCAATCAACCCACAACTAGGGTTTTGTTTCTCTCAAGATCAATTCAAGTTCTAAGACCTCAAATGGATCCCATGGCCTCTCATATGCTTCAAAGGGTCCTCATGCCATTTTTCAAGCTCTGATAGGATTGCTCAGTCAACCACTCAGATAGTAAGCAGTCGACTGATTTGGCCTAAAAAGTCAACTGTGGTCAAAGTACAGTCAAAACTCCTGATTTTTTGTCAACAACCTTATTTTGAAGTATCATTCACCATTTGATCAAGGATTGATCATGGTTCATCAAGAAAATATCAGAAATCAACAAATTCAAAAGTTTCTAAATTAGGGTTTTCATAGGAGAAAGTCAACTGAACTTTGACCAGCCATAACTCCTACATGGAACATCAGAAATTTTCCATCCAAAGCTCAATTTGAAGGAAATTGAATTCTCTACAATTTTTTCGCTCACAAGCCAAGTCTAAAAATGCTTCATTTGAGAGATATGGAGCAAAAGATTATAGGTCCTTCTTGAAAGTCAACCAAAAGCAGTTTTTTGTCAAAGCCAATATCATCAAGATAAAACCCCTAATGGAAAAAAGCTTCCAAAGTGGCTTGTAGAGGACATCTTGAGGTTTCCAAAAAGTCATATAACTCCTCCATATCTTAAACACTGAGGGAGATATGCCTTGTCAAAGTTGGGCAATTTAAAGGGGAAAAATGTGAAGTAAAAGGCTCAAAATGGATTCCTTTGCAAATAGGCCCAAGTCTTTAAGGCCCAAACTTGTTGTTCAAGTTATCTAGAAGGTTTAATCCAATGCCACCAATTTTTTGGTTTAATATTCATATTTTATTGAATTTTATTCATGGAAAATATAATATAAATAAAAAAATATGAGAAAATATGAAGGAGATTTGTTTGATTCTATTTTCACTTGATTCCAATCACCAATTAAATCATAAATTTGGTCCAAATTCGTGGAGATTCATATTGATTAAAAATATTGAAATTTGACCAACTTAGAAAGATTGAAAAAAATATATTCCAATCAAACTTCCCATGATTGATTCATGAGGATCTTGTCCAATTTGTGTTACCCTAATCCCTCTATTATAAATACCTAAGCTATTCAGATGAAAAGGGACGGATTTTTCATAAGGATTGCAGGCAAGAGAACACGTTCCAAGCTCAACAAATTCAAGGAAATCTTGAAACCGGTTTGAGAATTTAAGGGAGATTCAAAGGCTTTTGGAGATCAGAACGTATTCCTGGAGTATTGGTGATCATCTCCCAATCGAGATCGAAGCCCAAGGCATTTGGAATAGGCATCCACGAACTCACGGTTTGAGCAAAAAGTTTGATTTCGATTTTCTTCATATACGCATCATAAATAGAATTGGATCATATATTTGTGTTCATGATGATATTTGTGAACTTTCTGTACCGGTTAATTTGATTTTTAGCGCAGGTAGCATAAACCACCATTGCTAGGTTATCCAAGCTCCGAATTGGGGGTGCTGTAGTTAAGAAGAATTAGACAAAATTAAAGGCTTCAGTGAGTTCAGGAGAAGATTTGCAGTTGAACCATGCCTTTAAATCTAATTTTGTTGTTGTTTTGGTTGAGTTTTGAATTTCACAGGTTTTGACTACCGAAAAATCGCAGCAAATCCATAGTCCGTTCGTAGCAAAATTCCAGAAAAAAGAACAGCAAGTGGAGAAGACGACATGGCTGGGCGCGCGTACCATTATTCAAAAATCTGACCTTTTTTTTTTATAAATTACTTTTGTTTAATTCAGATAACAGTTCACATTGGTAGTACAATTGGCAAAGTGCACGCGTGAGGAGGTCAAACGGCGTGGGTTCGATTCCCACCCCTGCCATTTATTTTTATGAAGTAATAAGTTGGTGGATCCTGTGTGCCCTCCCTCGTGAGTTCCATCACGCACCTTTGTTTTTTTAGCCGTCAGATCGTTCCAGATGGAGATCCAACACACAGGAAGCTGCTGGTGCACCATAGTCCTCAAGGATGAGCCACGCCCAATCGCAGCTAAGTCTTCCTAAAATTTTTTATTTATTTTATTTTTCTTTTTATCCATTCTTTTTATTATTTTGTTATTTTCTTATTATCTTTTAATTAAAATTCTTTTAAATATTATTTCTTTATGTAACTTTTATTTTAAAAAATATGATAAAATATTTTGATGATTATTTTCATTTAATTTAAATACTTAAAGTATTAATTAACTTGTTAATTTAGAATAATAGTTGAAATTATTTCGTTGATTTAATAATAATTTAAAATATGTTTATTTGAATTATTAATTTAAATCAATTCATTAATTTGGTTTTTATTATTTTATTAACCATGGTTAACTTGTGCCCGAAATCAGGGTTTGTAAGGTTTGTCATTAGATCACTCATACACTAAGTTTTTTCTTCTTTGTGCAAATATTCAGGGTTACTTCAAGTTCCTCCGACTACGCGCCATGTCAATTGAAAAGTTAAGTTTTTGAATCCCTATTTAATTTAGTTTTATTTTACCTTTTATTTTACTTTTTGCCTTATGAATAAAATTAGGGTTTGCCTTCGACTGTTAATGAACTCCTCCTACACTCACCTCTTTGTTGTTTATTTTTCCTTTTCCAATTTTCAGGGTTAACCAACCGGTCAAAGCTCGAACGTTCGGTAACCCTAAAACTCACTCTATTTTTAATTTATTTTTTATTATTACTTATGTCAAACTGTTTGCCTTGTTGGGGTTTTTATCTTTATTGCTTTTCTTCCCCCTCCCCATGGCTTATTGTGTATCTGCTCCTGGACTGTATTGTGTGGCCTTGAAGGCACTTAACACTGCTTGTTATTATTACTGCGTGGTTAGTAATTTAGGGAGTGTAACATCGAACTGAACATAGAATCACTAACTTTACAAGATAAATGTAATCGAAGTTAACCACGTGATTATGCCACACACACACACCTTTTATGGTAACCTCTCTGGTTGCCTTGTTGCCTTTTAATGTTGCCTGTTGCCTCTAATTATACTAAATATAGTCAAGTCCCTCGGATGTAGGGATACCTTAGCTTGCTGCCTTCGATTCAAAATCACCATGTCCCTCCGATAAAAGATCATAGTCCCTTCGAGATGCCTACGATAAATATGATCTCGTCCCTCGATAAAATGGTGATAGTCCCTTCGAATGCTAAGGTATCCTTACTGTTTCCTAAATGACTATTATGTCCTTCCCTTAGACTACCTGCCCTCTTTATGGTAGGGACAGTCTTATGGCGAACGATTATTCTCGATGACCCGATACATCCAATTGAAAGACTTCCTGCCCTCTCATGGTATGGATAGACCCTTTCACCCGAAAGACTTAAAGAACAAGAAAGACAATCTTAGGGTAGGTGCTCTTAAATGCTTGCTCACATTCAAAACTTTCAAATTACTTTTCACACCTCCCTTTTCAAATACTTTCAAAATAAGGCTACGCTTATTTACAAGCTAAAGTCCTTAACAAAATCTTTTTACTATTCACACACGACACTTCAAAATTTTCAAACAAACAAACAAAAGAGCTAAGCGATTAAGAGCCCATGGATAACCATGGATAAAAAGGATGCCTTACACCTTCCCTTTCTATAACTTACCCCCCGAGCTCAAAGTCTTTTCAAAGGTCTTTCCTGTTCTTTTTGCCTTTCCAATTGGATAAAATAAAAGTCGGTGGCGACTCTTGCTTACCGCGTACATTTCAAATAAAGTCAGTTCACCGTATTACAATCGGGATTCGCATCCAAATTCACTGATCAAAACCAACCAAAAACATTATTCCAACATAAGAAAAATCCATAAATCAAATACTAAAATAAACGTTCCCCCAGTGTTACAAAACCAGAGCATGACACCGACACAACCGAACTAAACAAAGTAACTCTACGAGTTATCCTAACCCAGCACAAGCCGCTAATCCTTAATCTGAAAAATAATCAATAGTAAGGGTGAGTCTCATTCGCAATTAAACAATGTTATCAGTTCATAAACGATAAGACATCAACAGTATAATATTCACCCAACATCAACATGTATTCAGGCTATACACACATACACCAAACACACAACATTATAACATTGGACAACTTCCATTCATGTTATAATAAATCAAACACCTAATGCAATGCAACTACATGCATGTGGTACCAATCATGGGATTAACCCATCTCACCAATCCACCATCATCAAGGATACAACTACTTCTCTCACTAATTCCATACAATGGGAATTATCTACCACTGATCCCTCCCCATCTAGATACAATCAACATATGATCCAAAAAAATGCATGCCTCATCTATCACATGCAAATCACCAATTTAATGATATGCATAACATTGTCATAATTCAACTCATCACACAGCATAATGACAATCACACAATCCACAATCGAGTACCAAGTACAACAAACCAACATAACAACAACAAAGAGTTACGTCATCACCATATCACGTAAACACACATCCATCACAATTCACCATCTCAACAACATATATCGGGTTTTTAAAATAAAATGAGCCACTGCTCTTTAAGTTATTTCAATAGATAGACAATGAAATTATCGACCCAACACCGAAAACGGCACCCAAAACGGATTCACGGTCCAATAGATATGATTTTTACAAAAACTAGTATTTTTCAAAAACGTACAGTGGTAACCGATTACCCAAACACCAGTAATCGTTTACTGAGATTCAAAAACTCAGATTTCTATTTTTACTATGGGTAATCGGTTACCCCCTTTCGGTAACCGGTTACTGCCTCCTAGAAAACAACAATACCCCTTTTTAATAATGGTAACCGATTACCCTCACTTTGGTAACCGATTACTTCGCACCTGCAACCCCAAAAACCAGTTATCAGCATCTTAAATCCTCTCCAAACATTACCCAATCGAACCAATATGATTGTACACGAAAAACAGAGGGATTTCACATGCAATATGATTTATATCATCAGTCAAACAACACTTTTAACATCAACAATCATTACCAACATGTAATTACACAAAATTCACAAAAATTGAACCTAATGTATAAAACCCCAAACCTAGAACATATTCTCTATCGAATCAATAGTATACGATCTCAATCCTAATGCCTACGACCTGATAATAGAGGTTAACCGGAAGAGTCCCCCCTTACCTTAGAGTTTGGGATCCTTGAAGCTCTCTTCCTCTTCTTCTCCTCTTTTGCACTTTCACGTTCTCTCTACTTTGCTCCTCTTCTCCCTTTTTGGCTTTTCTATTTCTTTTTCAAACCTCCCTCTATTTTATGAAAATGAAATAAAAGTTAGTAGGGCCTAAATAACTTAAGAAACACCTTCCTCTGCTAACTGAACCACAAGCCTAATAATACTCATCCCATAATTCTTCAATTTATCACCACATAAGTTAGTAAATCCAAATAATTATATTAAAATTCAATTAAATTAATTTACGAAATTATGGGTGTTACAGTAGCTAACAAGGTCTTCGAGCCAACACCACTTCTAATTCTTCAAATCCAAACCTGCTACTAATCAGACGCTTCTAAACGGCACCTGAAAAAAAATATGATTGGGGTGAGATTACTAAGTCTCAGTGAGTCCTCCTATCCTATGAGTCTACTCGATTCTACAGGGTACATGTATCAACAAACCGAATCCGTCATTGATTCGGGGTTTATCCCCACATCCGGTACAAATACGGAGCAAACACATGAATCGTCCACCATAGGAGTCATGATATCACAAGTACACAAATAATACAACAAACACGTATGCAAACCCATACCCATGTACGGGGAATCCAGAAACGCGTTAACGCCTCAGCTAGGTTATAAAACACACCCTCGACGGGTTACACCCATGTCTATTGTCAAGAGACTTGTACAAGCACACTGCAAGAGGATTATGTTAGAACAAGATTTGTTCTGATCAATATTCTTAGTTTTGATTATAACAAGCATATGAATTTTGTATGAGATAATCTGGTACTCTAATTCTATGCAATTTCCATTTCAGGAATTATATAAAGAGTATGCACAAAATCAGCGCAAGAAGCACTGACTCAGAAGGTTCAGCATGCAACATCAGAACATGGTCTGGCAAGACATCAGAAGATGGTCAAGCAGAATCAGAACATGGGTCTATGGAAGCATCATAAGAACTTGAGATCAAAAGCAGAAGCACTGAAGTTCTCATGGTATCACGCTCAGAAGCACTTCAAGGTCAGAAGACAAGAAGATGCTCTGCACCAAGCTGTTTGACTTTGATGACATTCAAACGTTGTTTACACAAACATCATATCAAAAGCAAGTACTAGACTGGCAGGCTACTCTGACTGACAAAAGGAACGTTAGAAGCTATTAAAGGCAACGTCAGTAGACACAGCGAAAACAAGGCTCGAGGTAGTTGACAAAAGAGTGAAACATTAAATGCAATGCTGTACGGATTACGCAAAGCATTAAATGCTCCCAACGGTCATCTTCTCAAGTGCCTATAAATATGAAGTTTTGATGAGAAGCAAGGTTACAACTCACGAATCACAAACTTTGAACCAACTTGCAGAAACGCTGCTCAACTCAAAAGATCTCAAACTTCATCATCAAACTCACTACATTTTTGTTGTAATATCTTAGTGAGATTTAAGCTTAAACTTAAGAGAAAATAACAGTTGTGATAATAGCTTTATAAGAAGCATTGTAACTCTTAGAATTTGTTTACATTAAGTTGTAAGAACTAGAGTGATCAGGTTGTTGATCAGTATACTCTAGAAAGTCTTAGAAGGTATCTAAGCAGATTGTTCCTAGAGTGATCAAGTTGTGATCAGGATACTCTAGAAGACTTAGCAGTTGGCTAAGTGGAAAACCTTTGTAATCTCGTGTGATTAGTGGATTAAATCCTCAGGTGAGGGAAATCACTCCAAGGGGGTGGACTGGAGTAGTTTAATTAACAACGAACCAGGATAAAAATCATTGTGCAAATAGTTTTTATCTTACAAGTTTTAAAGCTACACTTATTCAAACCCCCCCTTTCTAAGTGTTTTTCTATCCTTCAATTGGCATCAGAGCGCCGGTTCTAAGGTGCAAGCACTTAACCGTGTTTAGAAAAGATTCAGGAAGAGAAAAACATTAAGTCAAGATGGTTGAGACTCCACCACCTTCATCTACATCTACATCTGGCTCAGCTGAGCAATACAATGGAAATGGTAACAATGGTTATACTAGACCGCCAGTATTTGATGGTGAAAACTTTGAATACTGGAAAGATAAACATGAAAGTTACTTCCTTGGTCTAGATGGTGACTTATGGGATCTTCTGATGGATGGTTACAAACATCTAGTGAACGCTACTGGCATAAGGTTTACAAGACAAGAAATGAATGATGATCAAAAGAAGCTTTTCAAAAATCATCATAAATGTAGGACTGTTTTGCTGAATGCTATCTCTCATGCTGAGTATGAGAAGATATCTAACAGGGAAACTGCCTATGATATATATGAGTCATTGAAAATGACCCATGAAGGAAATGCTCAAGTCAAGGAGACCAAAGCTCTTGCTCTAATCCAGAAATATGAAGCCTTCAAGATGGAGGACGATGAAGATATTGAGAAGATGTTCTCAAGATTTCAAACGCTAACTGCTGGATTAAGAGTTCTGGACAAAGGCTACACCAAGGCTGATCATGTAAAGAAGATCATCAGAAGCTTACCCAGAAGATGGGGTCCAATGGTGACTGCATTCAAGATTGCAAAGAATCTGAATGAGGTTTCTTTGGAAGAGCTAATCAGTGCCTTGAGAAGCCATGAGATAGAGCTGGATGCAAATGAGCCTCAGAAGAAAGGTAAGTCTATTGCATTAAAAACTAATATTAAAAAATGCACTAACGCTTTTCAGGCTGAAGAAGTAGATTCTGAAGAATCAGAATCAGAAGAAGAAGATGAACTGTCCATGATCTCCAGAAGGGTAAATCAACTCTGGAAGAGCAAGCAAAGGAAGTTCAAAAGCTTCAGAAGTTCAAAGAAGTTTGAACGAGGAGAATCTTCTGGTGGCAGAAGATCTGACAAGAAGAAGGTCGTCTGCTATGAATGCAATGAGCCTGGACACTTCAAGAATGAATGTCCAAAACTTCAGAAGGAGAATCCCAAGAAGAAGTTTCAAAAGAAGAAAGGTCTCATGGCAACATGGGATGATTCTGAATCAGAATCAGACTCTGAAGGAGAGCAAGCAAACCTTGCACTGATGGCCACAGTAGATGATGGATCAGAATCTACATCAGAATCAGATTCTGAAGAGGTATTTTCTGAACTATCTAGAGAAGAGTTAGTTTCCAGTTTATCAGAACTTCTGGAACTCAAGGCTCATCTTAGTATCAAATACAAAAAGCTGAAAAAGCAATTTGAATTTAACACTAAGAAGCTGGAAGTGGAAAATTCTGAACTGAAGGAAAAAGTTTTAAAATTATCCAAAGATATTGGATCTCCTTCTGAATCAGAAAAATCCATTCCTAGCCTCAATCATATTCTGAAAGAATATGACTCGAGCTTCAGAAAGTTCCTATCTTAGAAGTATTGGCAGAAGTCATCTTGCTTCTATGATATATGGTGTTTCTGGAAACAAAAGGTTTGGTTTTGGCTATGAGGGTGATACCTCACATAAGTTTGAACATGTTGATGATTTGAAAATCACAAACAAGCCATTGTATGATCAGTTCAAATAAGCCACTCACATGATATTAGGCTCACTTCACATGCACAGAGTTTTCACACTACACACACCAAGAAGCATGTGACACAACCTAAAAAATATCATGCTGCCAAACCTAAAGAATATCATGATGTTCCTCCTGTTACTTATAATGCTAAACCCAAGTTCAATCAGAACTTGAGGAAAACTAACAAGAAAGGACCCAAGAAATTGTGGGTACCTAAGGAGAAGATAATTTCTGTTGCAGATATCCTTAGCAGCAAAGAAGGCAAAGCACAAATTGTCATGGTACCTGGACTCTGGGTGCTCGCGACACATGACGGGAAGAAGGTCTATGTTCCAAGACCTGGTGCTTAAGTCTGGTGGAGAAGTCAAGTTTGGAGGAGATCAGAAGGGCAAGATTATTGGGTCTGGAACCATCAGTATTGGTAACTCTCCTTCCATAACTAATGTACTTCTTGTAGAAGGATTAGCGCATAACTTATTGTCCATAAGTCAATTAAGTGACAATGGTTATGACATAATCTTCAATCAAAAGTCTTGCAAGGCTGTAAGTCAGAAGGATGGCTCAATCCTATTTACAGGCAAGAGAAAGAACAACTTTTATAAGATTGATCTTTCTGATCTTGAGAAGCAGAAGGTGACTTGTCTTATGTCTGTTTCTGAAGAGCAATGGGTCTGGCACAGAAGATTAGGACATGCTAGTTTGAGAAAGATTTCTCAGATTAACAAACTAAATCTGGTCAGAGGTCTCCCAAATCTGAAATACAAATCAGATGCTCTTTGTGAAGCATGTCAGAAGGGAAAGTTCTCCAGACCTGCATTCAAATCTAAGAATGTTGTCTCTTCCTCAAGGCCGTTAGAACTTCTGCACATTGATCTGTTTGGACCAGTCAAAACAGCATCTGTCAGAGGGAAGAAATATGGATTAGTCATCGTAGATGATTATAGCCGCTGGACATGGGTAAAGTTCTTAAAACACAAGGATGAGTCCCATTCAGTGTTCTTTGAATTCTGCACTCAGATCCAATCTGAGAAGGAGTGCAAAATCATAAAAGTCAGAAGTGATCATGGTGTCGAATTTGAGAACAGATTCTTTGAGGAGTTTTTCAAAGAAAATGGTATCGCCCATGATTTCTCTTGCCCTAGAACTCCACAGCAAAATGGAGTTGTAGAGCAAAAGAATAGGAATCTGCAAGAAATGGCCAGAACCATGATCAATGAGACCAATATGGCTAAGCACTTCTGGGCAGAAGCAATAAACACTGCATGTTATATTCAGAATAGAATCTCTATAAGAACTATTCTAAATAAGACTCCTAATGAATTGTGGAAGAACAGAAAGCCCAACATTTCATATTTTCATCCTTTTGGATGTGTGTGTTTTAGTCTGAATACTAAAGATCATCTTGGTAAGTTTGATTCTAAGGCATAAAATGTTTCCTTCTTGGATATTCTGAACGCTCTAAAGGCTACAGAGTATACAATATTGAAACATTGGTTGTAGAAGAATCAATCAATATCAGATTTGATGATAAGCTTGGTCTTGAAAAGCCAAAGCAGTTTGAGAATTTTGCAGATAAAGATATTGACATATCAGAAGCTGTAGAACCAAGAAGCAAAGCTCCAGAAGCTGAAAGTCTCAGAAGCAAAGAATCAGAAGATCAAGTTGCTGCATCTTTAGAGAATCTCAGAATTTTTGAAGAGCCAACAGTCAGAAGATCTTCTAGAAACAAGCTTAGTGAGAAGGGAGAAGTGGTAAGAAACAAAGCCAGACTGGTGGCTCAGGGATATAGTCAGCAAGAAAGGATTGACTATACAGAAACCTTTGCACCAATGGCCAGGTTAGAATCTATTCGCTTACTAATTTCTTTTGCCACTCAGCATGACATCACTCTGTATCAGATGGATGTTAAGAGTGCCTTCTTAAATGGTAATATAGATGAGGAAGTCTATGTCCACCAACCTCCTGGTTTTGAAGACTTTAAGTCTCCAGAACATGTTTTCAAACTTAAGAAATCATTGTATGGATTGAAGCAAGCTCCCAGATCTTGGTATGAAAGATTAAGTTCTTTCCTTCTGGACAATGGTTTCACTAGAGGACAAGTGGACACGACTCTTTTCTGTAAAACGTCTAATAAGGACATTTTAATTTGTCAAATTTATGTTGATGATATTATTTTTGGAACATCTAATGCTTCACTTGGAAAGGAGTTTGCTAAGTCTATGCAGGCCGAATTTGAAATGAGTATGATGGGTGAACTCAAGTATTTCCTTGGGATTCAAATCAACCAAACTTCTGATGGAACTTATGTTCATCAAACGAAGTATGTGAAAGAACTTCTGAAGAAGTTTAATCTTTCTGAAAGCAAAGAAGCCAAAACTCCTATGCATCCAACGTGTGTTCTAGGTAAGGATGAGGTAAGTAAGAAGGTAGATCAGAAGTTGTACAGAGGTATGATTGGATCTCTTCTATATTTAACTGCTTTTAGACCTGACATTCTATTCAGTGTTTGTTTGTGTGCTAGATTCCAATCAGATCCTAGAGAATCTCATTTAACTGTTGTTAAGCGAATTCTGAGGTATCTGAAAGGTACTACTAATGTTGGTTTAGTCTACAGAAGATCTAAAGAATACAACTTAGTAGGATTCTGTGATGCTGACTATGCTGGAGATAGAATTGAAAGGAAGAGTACTTCTGGAAGTTGTCAATTTCTTGGAAGTCATTTGATCTCCTGGTACAGCAAGAAGCAAGCTACCATAGCCCTATCAACAACAGAAGCAGAATATGTTGCTGCTGTTGGGTGTAGCACACAAATGCTCTGGATGAAGAGTCAGCTAGAAGATTATCAGATATATGAGAGTAACATTCCTATTTTCTGTGATAATACTTATGCTATATGTTTATCTAAGAATCCTATCTTACATTCCAAAGCTAAACATATTGAGATTAAACATCATTTTATGAGGGACTATGTTCAGAAGGGTGTTCTCTCTTTGAACTTTGTGGATACAGACCATCAATGGGCTGATATCTTTACAAAACCCCTTGCTGAAGATAGGTTTAAGTTCATTCTGAAGAATATCAGTATGGATTTATGCCCAGAATGAGAAGATGAGAAGATCTTATGTATGGGTATCTTCTGAAATGCGTTAGGATTTTATGTTTATAAGAAGTTCTGATAATGATCAATTAGAAGTTCTGATTCCGTTATTACTAACGTTTCATTATCTAAGTTGATTCAGAAGCTCTTTTAAAGCAAAACAGCTGTCACCAGTCTTTCTTGAAAAATGAACACGCGTTCACTATTTTTGGACAAGCATGCGTGCAGTTGAGGAGACGCCGCCCTAGGTAACTGTGCAAATCAGTTCATTTTGTCACTCTATCTCTCCTAATGTCATTTCTCATTAAATGCATATTAATGTTATGTTTTTTCTGTAATCATTTCTTTTTATTTTTTTTATTCTATTTTCTTTTATTCAAACCGTTTAAATAACCCGCTTCACTTTTATTTCATCTTTTTCGCTCTCTTTCTCTATTCTTGTGTCTCTCTCTCTTTGCATTTCTCTCTCAAACCCTAGTTTTTGATCTGTAACCAAGCACTTCGTCATGAATTCCTCATCAAGTTCCTCTAGCCCAGCAGAAAGACTCTCTTCCATTCAAATACTTCTCAGAAAGCATGGGTATGCCCCGTTGAAGACATGCACTATACCCATTGAAGATTTGGAAGTTCTGTGTGAGTCCGCTGTGGACTTTGAAAACCTAAGAGCAAATGGTTTTCAACCTGATGCAAGGATCTTAGAACAAGGATGGTCAAACTATCTTGATAGATTGGTTGGACCAATTTATCCTGACCTAGTGAAGGACTTATGGGTTCATGCAACGGTTACTCCAACTGCAATCATCTCCTTCGTGTTAGGGCATGAAGTTGTAGTTACTGAAAAGTTGATAAGGAAGTTATACAACCTGGAGGATGAAGAAGGTTGCACTGGTCCTCTTCCTGGAAGAGTTAACTGGTTTCAGGTTGAACATCAAATCTCTTATGCTACCGGTATTGAATCTCATAAAACTGGTACTTTGAGGGCGTTTTATGAGGTGTGGGCTGAAATTATTCTGGGTTCTCTTCATCACAGAAAGAAGTTATTCTCCTCCTCCGCCTACATCAGTCCTGGTCACAAATACACTCTCTTCTGCATTGGAAGAAGATTGGAACTCAACATTTCTCACATTCTGTTTGAGAATCTGAAGACATCTATTGTAGAGTCTAGAGATGAAGAACGTGCGAAGTGTCCTCACATTCCAAGAAATACTATTCCTTATGCCAGAATGATCTCTGATATTCTGACAGAAGGTAATTTGTTGGAATCTATAAGGACCACTGGAGCGTCCCAATTCCTTTGAGTTGTTCAAGGTCCTGTCTTCAATGGTGTTGATCTGTTCAGACTTGATCTCATCAGGAACGTAACTTCTGTTGGTACAAGCTTCCCAGACATTCTGTCAAGAAGAGTTCCTGTTGAAGGCTTTGCTACTATGTTTCATTTAGAACTTCACAAGGCTGTAAAGCATTACTTGGAAGCTTTTGTTAGGACTCAATCTGCCGTTGATCCTGCGTGGATTCGTGGTAGAGTGCTTCCTTCTCTTGCTGATCTTCAGAAGAAGGATTAGAAGAAGCAAGAAGCAAAGCTGAAGAGAAAGGCTGCAGAAGAAGCTGCTAAAGAAGCTAAGAGGTAGAAGGTCACTTATGATCCTCTTAAAGTGGATTCGTTTCGAGCTATAAGAACTGGTAACTTCTCCAGGCAGGTATATCAACCACCTCCTTCTGAACCTCAAACTTCTACCCAACCGCCTCCTTCTGAACCACAAAACAACTTCACCATACCAAATCCACCTCCACCATCTCTGTCTACACCTGTCTTGAACCCTACACCACTAAATATCCATCCCCTAACTCCTTCTGATATGCCATCATCATCAATCCCCATCATAAATATACCATCCTCATCAACTCAAATCACATATATTCCTTCCTCCTCAATCCTTCCCATAGATATTCCATCCTCTTCAACCACTGCACCTCCACCTCTTCTATCCCATCCCCTAACTACCAGAAAATCCAACCCTTACTGCCTTCTCTACCCTGACTACAAATTCACCTTCAACCCACCTGAACCTGAACCCCATATCTACCTGGAGATGTTCAAAAATGAAGTGATCAGTAGGCTGGATCTTTTGAAGGATGCTTCCTTCCATGGTCTTGATGATGTTTCCACAAGAAACCTCTGGAGAAGCTTTCGCCAGGATTTTCAAGTTGGAGCAATGGCTGTTCAGAAGAGACTAGTGGCTGCTGCTCTTGGCTATGCTGGTTATCTTCTTGAGGGTGATAATGGTATCTACTATCATCCCATCAGAAACAGGAGAGTTCTTGAGGAGAAGCAGTTTGTTGATGAACTTGAGGAAGTAAGAATTGCTGCAGCAATGGAAGCTAACCCTTGCAGAGAGATTGTGGTCTGGAGACCTCAGTATCCAGTTCTGCTTGGAGACTTCAAGTCGCTCTTTGACTTTCTGAGGAAGAATCCTTCTGAGAAAGACCCCAGCTTGGTCATTCCAGAAGTTGCTGATCCACCAAAAGTTGAAGGTCCTTCTGCCCCAAGGAATCTGGCTGCCACTCTCCAGGCTCTTGAGAATGGAGATTCTGAGATGCCTGCCGCAGAGTATGGAGATGCTTCTATGGAAGAAGCAAATGCTGAAGATCATCCTGCTGAAAGTATTCCTATTAAGGAAAATCAAGGTGATGGTCTGACTATAGAAGCTGTGGTTCAGAATGTTATCCTTCTGGACAGAAGTTGTGAAGCTTCTTCTGATGAACCTTCTCGTCTTGCAAGGACTCTGGAAGTTATTCAGAAGAACCAGGCTGAGCTATCTTCTCGCATGGATGAGCAACAATGGGATTCATGACATGCTGGCCAAGATCATGTCCAAGCTAGGGTCATCTTAGTTTTTGAGTCTTAGTTGTTTTCTTTGTTTGCTGCATCTGTTTTTCCTAGCATCCCTCTTGTACTTCTGTTAATTTCTCTCTTTGGCAATCAATGAAATTTATCTTTTCTTCTCTCATATTGTTTGTCTTGTTTTTCATCTGAATCTTTTATGTTTTTTATGTTATGACAAAAAGGGGGAGAAAGATGTGATAAATGATCTGGTTTATTTTATCAGTTGCTGGGAGAAAGGCTCCAAATTTCTAACAAAACTAGCAAGTTCTATGTCTTTGAGTGTTTTGCAGGAATTGAAGATCCTCTTTAAAAGCTCAACATGAGAAGCAAAGACATGGGGAAAAGCA
The DNA here is from genome assembly GCF_029867415.1 of Vicia villosa. Classification (NCBI taxonomy): domain Eukaryota; kingdom Viridiplantae; phylum Streptophyta; class Magnoliopsida; order Fabales; family Fabaceae; genus Vicia; species Vicia villosa. Next base: position 179,980 of record NW_026706040.1, read on the forward strand.
ACTCTGTATAAAAACAAGTTCATGGAAATTGAAGCAAGCTGAGTGCTACAAAGCTTCAAGATCAGAAGCAAGAAGGAAGAATGTTCTGATATTCTAACACATTCTTATTCCTTATATGTTCTAATGCATGTTTTTAGTTATAAAATATGCTCTGTAACATTACTTGTTTTTGCTCTGATACATAATTATATGTTCTGATACATATTTTATGTTCTGATTCATTCATGCTGACTTTTGTCGTTTAGCTTGTTCTGTAACATTTCAGGATGTAAAGATGCTCTGATGATGCTCTGGTACATTCAACAATATTCTGATACAATCTAGCATGAAATGATTCAAGAAGAAATTCAAGCTCTGAAGCTGTCCAATGGAAGCAAGAATCAGAAGCTGAATGTTCTGAAGATCGAAGAAATTCAAGTTCTGAAGCTGTCCTATGGAAGCAAGAATCAGAAGCTGTGAATGATCTGAAGATCTAAGCATATGTGATCGTCTCAACTGAAATGGAAAATACTCAGGGAAGTCCTTTATTAATTAAAATTCTTCCAGTATTTATTTCAGGGGGAGATTATTTATCTCAGGGGGAGATTGTTAATCTCAGGGGGAGACATATTCACACACTAGGTTTATATGCTTATGCTATAGCTGTGTAATTGTCTTTAGCCGTCTGATATTCTGATCGCAAATTCATATCATTTATGTATGTTTTTGTCATCATCAAAAAGGGGGAGATTGTTAGAACAAGATTTGTTCTGATCAATATTCTTAGTTTTGATGATAACAAGCATATGAATTTTGTATAAGATAATGTGGTACTCTAATTCTATGCAATTTCCATTTCAGGAATTATATAAAGAGTATGCACAAAATCAGCGCAAGAAGCACTGACTCAGAAGGTTCAGCATGCAACATCAGAACATGGTCTGGCAAGACATCAGAAGATGGTCAAGCAGAATCAGAACATGGGTCTATGGAAGCATCATAAGAACTTGAGATCAAAAGCAGAAGCACTGAAGTTCTCATGGTATCACGCTCAGAAGCACTTCAAGGTCAGAAGACAAGAAGATGCTCTGCACCAAGTTGTTTCACTTTGATGACATTCAAACGTTGTTTACACAAACATCATATCAAAAGCAAGTACTAGACTGGCAGGCTACTCTGACTGACAAAAGGAACGTTAGAAGCTATTAAAGGCAACGTCAGTAGACACAGCGAAAACAAGGCTCGAGGTAGTTGACAAAAGAGTGAAACATTAAATGCAATGCTGTACGGATTACGCAAAGCATTAAATGCTCCCAACGGTCATCTTCTCAAGTGCCTATAAATATGAAGTTCTGATGAGAAGCAAGGTTACAACTCACGAGTCACAAACTCTGAACCAACTTGCAGAAACGTTGTTCAACTCAAAAGCTCTCAAACTTCATCATCAAACTCACTACATTGCTGTTGTAATATCTTAGTGAGATTTTAGCCTAAACTTAAGAGAAAATCACAGTTGTGATAATAGCTTTATAAGAAGCATTGTAACTCTTAGAATTTGTTTACATTAAGTTGTAAGAACTAGAGTGATCAGGTTGTTGATCAGTATACTCTAGAAAGTCTTAGAAGGTATCTAAGCAGATTGATCCTAGAGTGATCAAGTTGTGATCAGGATACTCTAGAACACTTAGCAGTTGGCTAAGTGGAAAACCATTGTAATCTCGTGTGATTAGTGGATTAAATCCTCAGGTGAGGTAAATCACTCCAAGGGGGTGGACTGGAGTAGTTTAGTTAACAACGAACCAGGATAAAAATCATTGTGCAAATAGTTTTTATCTTACAAGTTTTAAAGCTACACTTATTCAAACCCCCCCTTTCTAAGTGTTTTTCTATCCTTCAGATTAGTCGGGTTCGCACAAGCCTAAATGGCCACGAGATGACCTTGGCCTAGTTGGCGTCATTGTCCCATTAACCCTATTCACGCAAGTGTGTTAACGCCGAGTATAAAATGCCATCTTGACACATGAGCCCATCAGGCGAAAGCCTAGTGCTTAGTCTACTTCACTTTAATAGAGGTGAGTTACCGCCATGTGTTAGCCTACTTGGCCTCATGACCCCCACCATATCGAGCACGCAAGTGTGTTAACGCCAAGTGGGAAAATGCCTCAAGACCCTCACAGGCACACTGCAACGGTATCTCAGGTGTGAGCCCATCGATCTACGATCGGGGCTGTCCCATTGATCACGAAGCCCGAGACGACTCATTGTTCACGAAGCCCGAGTCATAAAGCAACCTATTCCGCTGCCCATTTCGATTCAAGCATACACAAGCACGACATAAGTTGAATCATACAATACAAAAAAATCCGGATGTTTATCCAAAACAGCGGGTCATAGTAATCCATCTCATAGTATTTCATTCATCTATATAAACAAGTATCCAAGGATAAATACATTATCATATTCCGATTTTTTGCAATGCACATATACCTAGATAATTGAACGAAATCACGATAATGCGTGTCATAAAACACTACACATGTGACATACAGATATGTACTATTAGTCAAGGAGGAGTCCGGTTCTAATCATGGAACCAAACTGCACTCATGGGGATAAAACAAAAATTATATTACCAGCAGTATCTGCTAAGCGGCATGGGTCCGTTTAGCGGGCTCGCGATAAAACTATTTTTCATAAACAGCATCCGCTAAGCGACCTGTGTCCGCTTAGTTGATCATCTGTTTTGCAGAAAAATGCAGAACACATCAATTCTGCCATGGGGTACCCTAACCCCCTTACTTCACCTGCATGCAACCGGTTAGAGCAAAACTAAACACCAAATAGCATGAATAATTCACAAAGCATCACATAAACAGCTTAGTATCATAGATTATTCAATTGACTCACAATCCCTAAAACCCCCAAAAGTTCTCAAATGTTAAATCCCCATTCCTAACTAAGGACTCACCTTTCTTAAATGGAGGTTGAGATGATATACTTGCACACATTGAACTCCTATCAATGCCAAAGCTTCACCTTCATCTTCATCAAACCCGTAACCACACTTTGGCTCACTTTCAGCATAGATCACCCAACTTCAAACTTGTTTATCTCCATAATTAAAGAAGCTATGAGTATAGATTAATATATCAAATCGAAGGAAATTTCGTGTAAAATCCAAATATTTTAAAATTACCTGAATCAGAGTTGTGAGCAGAAAGTTATGGCATGTTTTGTGAGGGTTGTACCATGGTTGCGAAAATGAATTCTTCTTTCCTTCTTTGTTTCAAAAAGCTATTCCTTCTCTCTCTCTCCCTCTCTCTCTCTCTCTCTCTCTCTCTCTCTCTCTCTCTCTCTCTCTCTCTCTCTCTCTCTCTCTCTCTCTCTCTCTCTCTCTCTCTCTCTCTCTCTCTCTCTCTCTCTCTCTCTCTCTCTCTTTCTCTCTCTCATAAATTTTGATTTTTGAAACACCAACCCTCCATACATGCCCTATTTCACATGCACTCTTGTTAAATGTCCAAAATGTCCCTCAACTAAGTGACATTTACACTTTTTCCATTTAGTTTGTTTCCAACTAGGGATGTCAATGGGGCGGGGCGGGGCCGGGGGACACTTCCCCATCTTTTTCCCCGCCATCAAATTCATTCCCCGTCCCCGTCCCCGATCCCCGTCACGGGGGAATTTCTATCCCCATCCCCGTTCCCCGCGGATCCCCGTTCCCCGTGGGGATCCCCGTAGATCCTACATTTATTCATTAATATTTTATTTTTTTAAAATGTTTATATTTTCTATAAAAATAAAAAGCACAAAGAATTCACATATTTATTCTGTTATTAAAAAAATACTAGTATTTGACATTTATTATTTTTTATAAAAATACTAATGGAACACAAAATAATAATATTTTTTTATAAATTTTTATAAAATGCTATAAAATTCAACAACATGAATTATAATACTTTTTAAAGTAACAATATGCCTAAACAACTAAAAAAATCCAACAACATAATTATGTTTAAAAAACTATACTTCATCAAAACTAATAAGGGATAATTGTAAAATTTAGCATCATGAGTATGCTTGAAAAGCTAAAAAATACTTCATAATAAGTCAACTAAAAGCAAAAGTCAACATATCTCTATTTGCTCAATTGATAACACACGTAAAGTAAAAATATCAAAATACTTAAAATAAAGTTACATATAAATAAACTAAAATATTAAGCAAAATATCCAAACAAGTAATGATCAATCATGTCTCTCTTTCCAACTTCTCCTTGCAAGGTCTTCTTCCTCATTCCACAATTAGATATGACTTTCTTTTTCCTATGAAAAGTAAACAATCAATAATTATATTTACTTAAAAAATACTTTAAAAACTAAAAGGTAATCAATACTAACATGTAAATTACCTTATTATCATCATCATCATCATCATCATCCATATCTTCATCCACACATTCGAATTGAGTCAACGTTTTCGAGTAACCTAAGAAACAAATAGCTAAATTAAAATTTAAAAATCCTTTTCAATTAATCTTGTAAAAGATAAAAATATATTACCTTTTATATCTTTTCGGATCCAATCTTGAGTGCACATCAAAGCCTCTAAAGTGTCTTCCTTCAACCTACTACGTTGTTGACTTAAAACACGACCACTAGTACTAAAGGCGGACTCTGAAGCAACGGTAGAGATAGGAATTGCTAAAAAGTCCCTTGCAATCTTTTGCAAAGTTGGAAATTTCAAACCATTTTGTTTCCACCATCCTAAGATGTCAAAATTTTCTTTTTTTTGTTTATCAAGCAAGACACCATCTTCCAAGTAGGAAGTAAATTCTGACTTGACATTTGTAGTTGAATTATTCTCCATCACATATTCCGAATAAGCCTTCTCCCAATCTTGACTTGTGACATCAATGTCATCTACCAATGTTGATGCACCAACTTCACTACTTGTAGGAACCATATCATTATTTGGTTGGTATTCTTCAACTAAATCTTCACACATTTGTATTACCTTTTCCAATTCTTTGGGAGCATTATTCCCATACATAAGTGGGAAGAAGCAATTCAACAAAGTTATTTTATATCTAGGATCCAAAACAGCCCCTATTGCCATCACCCCATTAATCAAACTCCAATATTTGTCAAACTTCACTATCATACTTCTTGCCATACTTTGTATAGTATCACTAGAAGAATCTTCCCACTTTCTTAAAGCTAATATTATTTGACAAACTTTGGGAAAATAAATGTTTGATGTTGGATACTTAGTACCCGAGAACAACTCAGTGACACTGAAAAACAATTTCAACTTGTCACAAATTTCTCTTGCCATTTTCCAATCTTCTTCACTTGGTGCACACTTATATTGGGAATCACGGCGCTGTTTTAAACGTTTAAAAACTTGTTCGTAAGGCAATGCAGAAGCAAGCATTAAATAAGTAGAGTTTCATCTTGTTCTACAATCTTGTGCAAGCTTCTTTTCATAAGTCATGTTCAATTGATTACAAGTTTCTTTAAATTTCTCCTCCCTCTTTGGTGTTGCTACCCAAAAACCGACACTTTCCCTAATCTTTTCAATTGAACTAGAAATTGTTTGCATGCCATCTTTCACTATCAAGTTTAATATGTGGGCGCAACAACGCATATGAAACAATTTCCCTTTTAAAATAAAAGAAGAAGGTGACATCTTATCAATCAAATGGTCAATCAGAGCATCATTGGTGCTACAATTATCAACGGTTAATGTTGACAATTTTCTATCAATATTCCAATCCATCAAACAATCTACCAAAAAATCACAAATGACCTCAGCAGTATGTGGCGTAGGGACATAAATGAACCTAAAAATAAATTATAATAAATATCACATAAAATAAGTATACTATAATAATAACGTAAATGGAAGGGAGAAATTACCTGATGATTCGATTCTGCAAAATCCAATTTTCATCAATGTAATGAGCTGTAACAGACATATATCCTTTGTTCTGGTTGCTAGCAGTCCACATATCAGTAGTTATTGCAATGCGGCTTTTATTCTTTGCAAGTATTTTCATTTGCTTTGACTTCTCACTTTCATACAACTTCATTATATCATTCTTCATGGTGTTGCGAGAAACTATCTTGAACAAAGGTTGAAGAGAATGGCTATAATTTCTAAAACCAATATGGTTAACCATCATGATGGGATATTCATGCAATATAATCATCTTCGCGAGTTCATTCCTAGAAACATCTTGATTAAATGTATAATTTCCAACCACAAATGATTCATGTCTGTTTCCGAATTTTTTTTCTGTCACTTTAAGCATGGCTTGTTTTGGACCTCTCTCTGTGCGTTTTGGACATATGCTAATATGATCAAATAAATGTTTAGTACCATTTTTTGTATCACCACCAATTTTCTTATCACAAGATTTGCATATAGCCTTCCAAATGCCTCCTATTTTTTGCCTTTTAAAATAGGGCCAAGCATCTGATTTTAATCCCCTTTTGTTAGGACTTGTAGTGGGTTCAACAGGAGCTTCAGGATCTTGATTTTCTATATTTATTTCATTTGGAGTAGATTGAACTTCCTGTGTGAGTGAAACTGCATTACTTTCTATAGGAACTTCATTCCCTTCCAAAGCAACATTAGGACTATTAGATGATTGAACTTCACCAACCATTCTTTTACCAAAAACCTGACACACACAAACACAAATTTTAAAAGGCTACATGGAAGTAGAACAAAAATAATAAATATATGAAAAAATAATAAATAAATAAAATAGTAAATACATGAAATTCACACAAAAAATAATTAATAAGAAAAATCTTATATTTCTAAATATATGATGCATTACACATATTTCTAAATATATGAATTATATTTCTAAATATATTATGCCTTATTTACGGTAACTTTTCAATTAGAAATAATAACATATATTAATTAATTATATAAATTGATAATACATTTATTTAAGTATATACATGATATATTTACTCGTGTAAAATAGGATATATGATTTTTTTTTATGGGTGATAGCATGATATAAGATATTTGATTTTTTTATTGATGCATTACACTTAATGGCTTTGATCTTATAATTAGAAATATAAGATAAATGATTTTTTTTTTATGGGTGATAGCATGATATATTATTGTTTATACTTATATGTTATTATTTCATTAATAATTAGAAATATAAGATATTTGTTTTTTTTTATGGGTGATAGCATGATATATTTATTTATTAAAAAAGTAATATTTTTTTGTTTAATATAAAAAATTAAATTATAGTGTGATATATTAATAAAAAATAGGAAAAGTATATTTTAATATTTTTTAAGGAAAAACTGATGACATTATTTTAATTACAAATGCATAGTATAGTTAAAAAATGAACACAAAAATATTTAAAAGGAGATAAAAATGAGTAATTTTTTGATTATTTTATATTTTTTAATATGCAAATGATTTGATAACTCTAAAATTTCTAAACAATTTAATTTAACGTTAATCAAAATAATCAACTTTTCCTATAAGCAATTACATGAACAGGTTTATGAGAATCAAGGAGAAACAATCTACTTTTTTCTATAAACAATAATATAAACAGATTTATGAGAATCAAAGAGAAATAATCTATTTTTTCCTATAAATAATTACATGAATAAATTTATGAAAATCAAACCTTCTTGATGAAATTGTAAGAGCTGTGAATAATGGAAGCACACCAAATAGAAGAGATGATGGACGGTGGTAAGCCCTGGCACTAGCAGAGAAGATGGAATTGGAAGAGAAAGATGAATGGAGATTTGACTGGAGAAGAAAAAAGGGAGTCTAACGTCTGAGACTCTAAATGTCTAGCAGAAGAAAATGAAACGCTTCAACTTTTTTAGAGTCTAATATTTACATTTCTCTCTCTTAATAAATACATGAATATTTATTTATTTTTATAAATAAACATAAAGGAAATGACTAAAAACCCTAATATAAAATATATATTAAATTAACTATATTAAAATAATAGGCGGGGCGGGGTCCCCGCGGGGCGGGGGATGTATTCCCCGTCCCCGTCCCCGAAATGCTCTCGGGGGAATTTTTCTCCCCATCCCCGCCCCCACGGGGGAAAATTCCCCATCTTTGGGGCCCCGAACGGGGCGTTCCCCGCGGGGATCCCCATTAACAAGTCCAAACTGACATCCCTATTTCCAACTAATCTTCTTCCATCCCCACTAACTATTTCTCAATTAGAGATTAATCCATAATTCCCTCTTAGCAATTTTTATATATATATATATATATATATAATCATGCTTAATATAATATGGGATATTACATTCTCCCCCCTTAAATAGAATTCGCCCTCGAATTCCTTACCATCACCAAGAAACAAAAACCTAGCGACTTCTTCCAACGAGGGGACAAGATGCTCTTACATTCCTTATTCAGATAACCTTACTACTCTGCCTGAGGGTCATCCCATCCGAGGAGACTTAATCTGCCAAAACTGGTGTCCCACTGTTCATGATCAGAAACTCTAATCCTCACACAAGACGTCTATTCAGATACTTCATCTTGACATACTTGGGAAAGGTCCTTCCAAGTTCCTAGACCTTCACTGCTATATACTAAATCTCCATGACTCTAGAAACCCCAACAATCCATTCTTGTCGAATATCCTTCGTTCCACTCTTTGCTTATTTTATCCTTGCTCATCATAAGTTACCTATTTTCCTCAGCTTCTTGAATAACTTCCCATTCAAGAATTCCTGCCACAATGTTCCATTCTGCGATGATACCTCAAAATACTCCTCACCCGAGTCCATACAGTGTCATCCAGATGATTGCCAAATTCCTTAGTCTTAATTTCTGATTCCCAAAAGCTTAGGTGGACTTGTTCCAAGTTTACCTTGACTCATGCAACTGGGTCTTCTTACTTCAATTCTCACTCCAGTTTAAGCATAATCACTATCACTGCAAGCTACAAAAGTGTAACATTCTGCAACTATAACCTCGACATTCGACAACTTCACACAAGATTCTACTGATGAAAGATGAACCCTAACAGTTACCCTGCAACCATTGTCCACATCTTCATGCACGCTCATAAGTGCACAAAACATAACCGCGAAGAACCTACGCCAAAAGAAATCCTTCACTTGTATTCAGCATTCCAGCTGTCACGATACTCTTCTAAGATGGCCCATCCACAGTACTTCTCTAGATTATGGAGGATCCTTGAGAGACTGTGGCGAACTCATCATTGCTTCTTCGAGTTTCCCTTAGGAAGATACTTCCATCCCAAAATAAAGTCCCACACGTCTATTCCTAACCCAGACTTATCTGGTTCTTCCTTTATCCGTTGCGCTACTCTGATTCCAACAAGTCACATACTTTTGAAATCCTCTGAGTCGCGCTATATCCACAAACCACTTAGTCCCGTTACTATTCTAAGCTTTACCCAACTCCTTAATAGCAACAGTCCTTCCACGGAATTCTTATAACACACCACATGACAGGACATTTAAACACAGTCGTCGCCAACTACCACTCGAGGTTGAGTACCTCCTAAAACCAAGTCTCTACTCACTATAACATTATAGGTTAGGTCCATCTAACACAATTTAGGCACCCGCTTCATTTCCATGACGTCGAAAGCCGATTACTTACTGACTTAGAAGTTCGTCTTATCCTACAAACCTCTACATCAGACAGCTCCTATGATCAATCTTCTAACTTTCACAACTTATGTGGTTTAACCGATACAACGAACCCTTCAAAATCGCACTACAGTCGTGCATATTCTGTCATTTTTACATAGCTTCCTCCCAACCATACTCATCACCCTCTTACTGCAACAACACCTCTGATAATTCATGTGACATATCGATATAACAATCCTCCCACAGTCACATTTCATTCTCATAGTCACCTATTTCCTTATCCGTCTCCGAATTTGGTGTTAAGCTGACTACTTCACCTGCATCCCCCAATGCATCCTTTCGGCGGTTTAGATGTAGCTACAATGCAAGAATTGCAATTCGCACCTTGAACCTCTCTCTTATAGATTTCTTAGCACTTCCCAAAACCAAAGATGTTTATGCTTCACCAAAATTGACACACCTTCACTCATAGTATCTACAGACACTCTTCCAGATATGTTACACATCAAACTAATCCAAGATACCATCCTGCCTATTCTATCACTGGTCGCCAATGATACATGATAGCCAATCAATATGCTAACCAGGATATCATGATCACACAAAAGTCTTATACTAGCCATACGTACACAACTGCCAACTCAACACCTCACGAAACGAGGGCGTCCACAAGGTACAATCTGACACTAAAAATTCTAGTATCTCAAACGCGATGTCGTACTGGATGTTATGACATCCACAATCAGACAGATTAAAATGTTAAAATAGAAGTGCATAATGTCATACCCCAAATTTTTCCTACCCTTATTTAGCTGGCTTGCAACCCATAAGCACACATCCATCTAGGTCATACCATTGCATGCATCCATATCATTGATCCTAGATCAGAAGGAGAGATTTGAAGCCTAGTATGGGATGCCATCATCTTGCCCAAGATCTTTTGAAATCAGGGTTTCTATCCAATTCATGGCACTAGTGGGAAGGTACAAGTTCAGGAGTCATCTGATTACCCTGATCATCCTAATGAAGGTTTCCTTGACCAAAGTCAACCAGTTGACTTTTTGGTCAAGATTTAATCAGGAATTGGCTTTATGAGTGAGAGACTTCCATATTGAGCATGTGGGACAGTTCATTTGACAAGGGTTGATTGGTCAAGGTTTAATTACAAATTTCATCAATAATCAGAGAAAATCAGAATAGTTGACTTTTGGGTCAAAATCAGGTCAAGCACTAAAATATTGGCTTTTGGTGGAAAATCAGTCAAGAAAAGTCAAAGGATGGATAAAATCAGGAGTTTGGCAAAAGTTGCCAAAAATAGAAAAAATCTAAAAATGGAAAGTTGTGAAACTTAGAAAATATTTGGCTCTTAAAAAACATGATGAACAGTCCACTTCACAGCACTATTACACGTGGCATTTGGCACTTTTTAGAAAAATGGTCAACACCAATGTTGTTCATCTCATCGAGATGAACAATTCTCCAGTTGGAAGTTTCTTCATTTGAAGCTTATATTGAGAGATAAAGTGGTTTGAAGTTGTGTAAAAGTCATTTGAGCCAAGTCACAATTCAGGTCATGAACCAGGTCATGACCAGGCATTTCATCAAACATGTGGTATGCCAAATTTCAAGTTGATCTCAGAGATATACAAGTGTGCTATGAATGGAATGTTGGTATGCATCTACTCTCCTCCATGCCCTCTACCCAATGAAACAAGAATGAAGCAAATTGAGTGTGTGTTGAACCATTTATGAAGCCTCAAAGTCATGCCTTCATCAAGTCACCACTGCATGGCAAGCTGGGCCAGGTTCCTAAGGCACGCGCATGCATTTTGCCAAACAGGTGGCGTGCCATTTTGAATAACAATTTTAAAGCTCTATAAGTCTCCATATGGATCAATATTGATACTAAGCCACTCTCTACCATGTCCTATATCCAGTGATCTCAAGATCATTTATTTTGGATATATGATGAGTAAGGCATGAGGCCTTAAAGTGAGGCCCTGAACAAGTCGTGTTTTTTCCGAAAGCACAAGCCCAGAGTCAGGTTACGCGCGCAGGTAATGTCCAATGGTACATCATCACTTTGCCAGCAACTTTTGAATAGGTTATAGGTTTTGTCTCTCAAACTTCCCAACATCAAACCTCACCTATTCCATGCACTCTTCATAATGAGCTCAAGAGGAGATTGAATGGCGAAGTGGAGCTTGAGATATATATTCATTAAGATGGTAATGTGAGCACTGGTCTTGACAAAACATTTGTATTAGAGCCCATGCAAAAAGCGTACCAAGCATCACTATTTTATATTGAGGCCATGCATTTCTGAATATGTAGGAAGTGTATTGAAAACTATACCATAGTTGCCAACACCTTGCTCACTAAGCTTAGAAGAGCAAGGTCCCACTCCAAAGATGCCACCTTAAGACACACGGACCTCACTCTATATAAGAACAACTACACATTCTCATTTTCTCACTTTCTCAAAATCTTTCACCACTCTCATTGCTCTCTCTCTCTTCCCTTCCGCCTCTAACCACCACCCTAACAAACTCCGACAAACAACTCCGGCCACCATAACCTCATCCTCTAACCGATTCCGGCCACCATAACCGTTCCTTCTAACCACTTTCGGCCTCCGTGATGGCCTTCATGTTTCGGCTTCTACTGGTCTGCACTACGCTTCGTCCTCTCCACAGATCAACTACAAGCTTCGCTTCCGGTCTACACATACTTCACCACCTTCACTGAATCACCATGGCTACGCCGTTCTGAGCTTATATCTCAAGAAACAAAGGATACATTCACTTCGCCAAGAATCAAGCTCGGAAGGAGACTCATAGCATAGCTGGCGGAGCAGAGATAATCTCTCGGACCTCCTCTCATCATCATCAAGAACTTGCCTCAAGTAAGTACTCTGAACCTCTCAGCATGCTAGAAATATGTGATAGGTCATGTAGCATTTGTGTGCCTTTTCTGTTCTTGGATTTTGATTCGGTTAACATGAAATGACAAGTGTTAGAACGTTTAAGCTTGGTTAGGTTATGTGGATGGTTATAGACGTGACGACGTATTTAGCTTATGTTCCGATGCTAGTTATTCATGTTAGGATATGAAAAAGCTATTCGGTTTGAACATTAGAAGGAGAATTAGATGAAACTAAGGGAGGATCCGAACTCAGTGATGAAATCCGAGTAAGATAGTGGTAGATTCGTGATTTTCTGGGTGTTTTGACGGCGAAGCCACGACGGAGTTCTTTGGAGAAGATGACTGGATCATCTCCAGCGCCGGCGGTGTGCATGCAAACTCAGGTTCTGTCGTTAATAGGTGGCGCACTGCTATTGGTCTTCTTCCCTAATTTCTGTCCGTTTTTTGTCTTATTATAATCATTGAAATATTGTAGGGCGCGTTCTGATTGGCCAGGCACTGTTTTTGTTTTATTCACTTAACTGATACTATGCCTAATTGATATACATGTTCAATGTCACGCTGCACATTTATCTCTCACATGCTGAATAACACAAAAAAAAAATGAAATAAGGTGAAGCAATTTATGATGCTGAAGGTGGTGGACCGAGGCCATTTAGTTTTGGGCCCAAGGATCAAGTTCTGGAACCATACTCCCCATTTACTAATACACCACACGCTTAGTGAATCTGGGCCTTAGCGCCCTTGCTATTTCCACACCCCTGTTTAAGCCTAGTTTTTTGCTCATATACTTTCAGTTCATTTAGAAACTACTGATTACACCCCCTGCCTGTTAGAAATAGTTTTTATTTTAATCTTGTTTTCCATTTACTTTTAGTTCATAATTCTCTTTTCTTCAAATAAAAAAATACATAAAAATGTTTCTAGATATTTTAGAGTGTTTTGATTTTTGTGAGTAATTTGTGAATATTTTTGTGAATATTTTGTGAATATCCTTGTGAGTTTGTTGGTTGTCTTTTACCTTTAATAGCTTTAATAAATCATTTTGTTTTGTATGTGAATTTTTAGCTTTAATTCCTTTTGTAAATAAGTTGCTAATTAATTTAGGATAAATAACAATTAGGCTTAGAAATTAGGCTAGTCCCCCACTCTTTTCATTCTTTTTCCTTTACAACATTAAAACATCTAACAAATACTCAAATAAAATCCCTTTAAAAAATACAAAGAAAATACTTAAAAAACATTAATAAAAAAGTGAAAATCATTAAAAAGGGAATGGAAGCTTGAATCTCCCTTGCTTTAGGGAATCATTCGAGTGCTTGGATCTCCCTTGCTTTAGGGAATCATTCGGACGTAAGTTCCCAAATTCTAAAAGACACAAACCAAAGAGTAACTCGAGTTTCCCTTGCCTTAGGGATTTCCCGAAACACTCAAACTCTCTCTCTTCTCTCCTTTCTTAAGGGCATTGTTATCTCCGCTCTATTGCATCCTAGGCTGTCCCCTTATGCAAGAGCGCGAGCGTTAACTCCGCCCAACTAAAAAACACAAAAACAAACAGAAAATCTTGAGCCAAGCTTCGGTAACTCTGATTCCTGAAAAGGATACGTAGGCAGCGGGGTAGGGCCCGTGCGAGTACAATTCTTTATTTTCCCTACATTTTGTATTCATTCGCATTTAGATTTTAGACATAGATATACACCCTTTAGATAGAAACAAACATAGGTGGATACCATCGAGTACGATGGGCGCGAGGGGTGCTAACACCTTCCCCTTGCGTAACCGACTCCCGTACCTAGATTCTCTGGTTGCAAGACCCTATTCCTTCCTTTGTTAGGTTTTCTGATATTCCTTTCCCTTATGGGATAAATATATTGGTGGCGACTCTGTTCAGTTTTCGCGAGGGTGCGACAGCTGGCGACTCTGCTGGGGATGTTGATAGACCTGTGCTGGTCCATTCTTAGCGAGTCGATCCTAGCCTTTGTTTGTTTCTTTTATTGGGTGTTTCTTTGTTTGTTTTTATGTTTACATCTTGTATATATGTTTGCATATCATTTTTATTTTCTGCTTGCATATCATGTTTACTTTCCGCATGCATCTGGACTATATTATGGGTCCCCGTGGGGGCCACATATTTTTCTGCTTTGTTTTGCAGGTGGGGGGTTTTTGTGAGGTAAAAGGCCCACTACCCAGGCCAGTGACACATAGGATTAGCGTGGATGCTCATGTTGACTCCCGTAGCTCTTGCTATGATCGAGCTTGACATGGGGTACCACAACTAGGCGAGGTTCTTTCATGGAACACTGTGTCTGGCACGCTTGTTGCCTCAAACACTTTGTACTCCGTGGGAATTGTAGACCCTAGTGACCATTAGGGACCACTTGTCCGTGTCTAGACTACATACCTGTGAGATTGGGGTGGGACAGGAAACCTTGGCTCCTACATACCTTGGCTTCTTCAGAGTTGAGGTCGGACCTTTATTTGGTCTGTTCTCATGGTGCTTGATATTATGGTATTCTAAAAAGGCGTCGAACCTTTGATCTTGTGACATTTGGCCTGTACGGAGGTTTGATATTAGTCATTCAGAGGATTGTACAGTGGTTACTAAGATTATAAGGACCTTGATCCCATGTTGTTGCATCGCATAACATTATTGCCTTATCCACTTCATTTATGGGAGATCCTAAAGTCTATTTCAAAAAAAAAAAAAAAAAAGAAAAAAGGAAATAGAAAAGCGAAAAAAAAAGAAAAGATACTCTATACAAAATAAAGCTTAGATTCCAAAAGAAAAAAAAAGAAGAACAAAAGTGTATGAAAAGACTTTAGGATCTCTCATAAATGAAACATGCATTCATACTATCATGCATTTCATGGTTCTTTCAAAGACTTATGGGACCCTTCCTATCCAGATTTCAAGATCAACAACAGATTTGACTTCTCGCTGCCACAACTCCAAGATTAACTATGGAACAACTCCGTGAGGAAATGGATGAGATGAGGGAACAAATGGGTCATCTTATGTTGGAGATGCAAGACTTGATCCATAATCAGGATGCACTAAAAGAGGAAAACAGTCAGTTGAAGACTCAAGTGAGCCTGGTTATGGAAGTTCTGAAAACGGTACTAAGAAAAGAAGGTGATGTTGTCCCTGCTGCTGCAACAGAAATTGTTGACTCCTTTTCTTCAATAGGATCTCTTTCCATTCATGGGATGCCTCAGGGAGCTCTCCCTCAACTCCAAGTGCCATTACTTCCACGTCAACTGGCTCATATTCCTAGAATGAATCGAGGGGGCCAAATGTGTGGACAAAAACCTAAGATGCCTCAGAGGGTTCTTGATCCGATCCCCATGCCTTATTCTCAGTTACTTCCCCGCTTGCTGGAACTTCGGTTGGTTGAGCTACGCGATTTATCCATGCCTGAAAAGCTTCCCCCCAATTTTGATGCCAATGCTCGATGCGAGTTCCATTCTGGGGCACCTGGCCATGATATTGAGAATTGTAGGGCGCTGAAGCATCAAATTCAAGATCTCATTGACTCAAAAGTGATTTTGATCACCTCCGAGGGCATGAGTGTTCAAGGAAATAGGGTTCCATCTGTGGTGGAAGGAAAGGTTGATTCATACTTCTATGTCGGATCTACTTCAAATCAGAAGCACAATGCACCGTCTTGGATTCGGATCTTCCACTTTATCAGTCTTTGATTGTTTCCCAGCCAAATCAAAAAGGGAAGACACCTGAACAAATTGGATATTTGAATCATCACCAGCAACAGGGTCCACAAATGCCGAGGAGACCACGAAGAAGAATTGACCCAATTCCTATGACCTATAGTCGACTACTTTCTCATTTACTCAAGGATTCTTTGGTCCAACTAAGGGAGTTTAAGCCCCCTCCAACACCGATTCCTCAAGGATATGACTTAAATGCAAGGTGTGAGTACCATTCTGGGACATCTGGACATTCAATTGAGGATTGTAATATTTTGAAACACAAAGTCTAAGATCTCATTGACTCCAAAGCAATATCATTCACTCCAAATGGCCTGCACATAAAACGAAGAGTTCATGCATAAGTGAATGTCCGTATTCCATAAAGTATCACCAAAAAAAAAAATAATAATAATAAGCCCAAATGGAGTCAAGGCTCCTCAACTATGGCAATCATCATTTCATTTCCGTATTCTCATTTCAGTATTTCCTATTTTGTAGAAGGCCACTTCCTTGTTTGAACTCGTTGGTATGATAATAATGAAAACACCAAAATTCTCGAGCAACTTTGTCAGAATCTTTTTCAAAAAGTAATCAAGAATGTTTTGTAGAAGCATCTCTCATTCTCAAGGTTCTTGTGCTCAGTTGTATCCGTGGAGGTTGGTGTTTCAGTTGGTGTTTGAGCTCTCCTTGCAACAAGTAGCTTCTCTAAGTTTGGTGACCACGCAAGGTTCCTCCATGTTTGATGGCAAATACTTCTTCAATGAATATGCTTGGGGCTCCCGCACGAGGGATAAGCAAGACGTACTCTTATCTTGAGCATTGCATCACTCGCATTGCTCGAATCCCTAAAGCAAGGCAAAAGTTTACAACTCTTGGGTAACTTCGTTGGAGTTCTCTTTCGAAGTAATCTGAAGTATTTGGAAGGAACTGCAGAAAGTATTCAAGCTCAATAAGTCCAGACGGAGCCAAGTCTCCTCAACAATGGCATTCATTTAGTTTCTTCATTGCATTCTCATTTGTAACGTTTCATTGATTGTTTAAGCATTGCTAGCATGTAAAAACTTGTTAATTTCTGAATGAAAATCATAATACATTGTTTATGTTTGTCTTGAAGAAATCCATTCGTTTTCTCTCATAAAATGTTTTTGGCATTACAGTACCAACTTTACTAATTGCTTGCTGAGGCAAAAAGCCGAGGGAGAATGATGAAAAATAAAAAAAATGCAAAATCTCTAATCGTGTGTTTTTGAATAAAAACCTTACTGAGGATGTACAGGCATTGTTTCAAATTCCCAAACACGGGAGATATAAGGGAGATAGACCCTCGATAACCCCTTTGAGCCTTGAAGTAGGAGTTTCTTTTTTAATCATAAAGACCATTATTTTAACCTTGGGGCAGGGTAGTGTTCATTTAACTTGATTGAGTGTTCAAAACTCACCAAAAAGGTATGCATCTAAGGATACAACAATGGTTATCCTTCCAAAGGTTGAGGAATGTCAAAAACGCAATGATTATCCTAATTCCATCAAGAGATCAAGAGTTGACGGTATCACAATGGTAATCCTTCATCAAATCAAAGGAACGAGGCAACCACAATCTTTCAAACAAATCGAAAGCAACGCAACATCACACGACTTGTTCAAAAAAAAAAAAACAAAAGAAAAAAGAGAGCCCGCTAAGTCAACAACACGAAAATAAGTGACTTAGGCAAAAGTTAGGGCATCCCGCTGGACTTCAAAAATTTACAAAAGAATTTGTCCAGGAAAAAGTTAGGGAAACAAAAAAGAGAAAAGCAAAGAAGCGAAAAACATCAAAAGAACAAAGTCGTGTGATCAGACACCAAAAATGAAAGATAAGGTGACTGCCATGTCCAAAGAAGCTCATTGATTCTTCAACCGTCTCAAAATTCCTTGTGAGGGATGAACGCTCATGTTGAGTTAACTGAACATAGGATTGGAGAACATCATGAAGGGGGTGGGTACAAATAATTTTGAGCCTAAAAATCCTTTGTTTCCAAAACCGTTAACCCGGCCAAGTTACAACCCTTAAAAGTCCTAATTGAAGTAGGGTTTATTTTGAAAGCACACTCCGATGAGATAGCGTTTAACTGACTCCCAATGAAGTGAAACCCATATCCATGTTGGTATCGTATGCTTGCTTTATCTTCCATATGCAAAAATCGAGGTTGTGTCAACTAGTGATTCAGTCACAAGAGGTCGCAACCTCATTTCACAAAAAAGTTTCTTAAAAAACTTCAAGACTAACATACGCTTTGCATTAGAATTATCATTCTTAGAATTAACATTCTCTTGCATGCAAAACATCTGCTTAAACAACAAGGAAACCTTCGAGGATGAGAATCAGTGAGCAACTTGATCATGTCAAAGCACAAGAGACTTGAGAACTCCGAGAAGTAAAAGCTAATCATCTCAAATGTTGACCATCAAGGGGCAAGTTATCTAAAGAACTCCGTTGGGCATGAACAATTAATGCATTCTTTGATTACTCTGTGGGGAAGAGTTTGAAGACTCCGTTGAGCGTGGTAAAGTTGTTTCCATGTTTGTTTGACTTCAAAACAAAGAAAGCTTGGGGATTCTAGTAAGATGTACCTAATCAGGGGCAATTAAGTCGAGGTTTGACCTCTCAAATTCAGCATATCTGGGGCAATCATGTCGACAAATCTCTTCAAGCTTTGATCAATCTGGGGCAATCATGTCGATAAATCTCTTCAAGCTTTGATCATTCTGGGGCAATCATGTCGAGGAATCTCTCTTGAGCTCAACCAATTTGGGGCAGTTACGTCGAGATTCGACGAATCTCTCCAAGGATCCCTTAGGGCAAATTCCTTCGTAAGTCACAAAGCTTGGAGCACAATCTTTTGAGTTATATCGACTCTCCCCGACCATAGGAGTTTATTTCTCCTAGAAATTTGGTCCCCTCCCAAGCATAGGAGTTTATTTCTCCTGAGAGTTTGTTCCGTCCCTCAAGCATAGGAGTTTATTTCTCCTAGGAGTTGTTCTACTTCCCCCATCTAGGCTTCTTATCTGGATCTCTCATCCCCAACATGGTGAATCGAGGGAATCTCCTCAAGCTGAAAATCCTCCAAGCAGTGGCACATGGTGAGAAGTCAGAATTTTTTCTTCAAGTCAAAGAAGGAGCATCTTACAAACACAAAGTCCAATATCTATTGGCACCTCCACATGGTCCTTAACACTAAGGGGATTCTCCCTGGTGTTTACCTCACTAATGCCTTTATTTGGCACTCTGCATATAGTATCCATTGCATATAACATTGCATCCTCAAAAGCGTAGCATATCCATCAAAATGGAGCATTACGCCATACAAAAATTCCAAACATGCATCAATGCATAAGCCAGTTTGTATGTGCCCAGAAGGTACGAAATAATATATATCCCCGGAAGAAGCCTCATTTTCTCCCTCCAGTGTGGATCGGATGCAATGTCTTTCTTCGTTAGAATCGTTGTCTCCGAGGTTATTTCCCGTATGCTGCGTGCATATTAGAGTGTGAATGAGGGTGGGCATTCAACCCATCTCATTTTTCAATCGTTTGAATAATCATACTTGGTGTGTGGCAATTCGAACGATTTCCGCTCTTGAAGAGTTACACCCCGCCTTTTGGCCTGAGGGATTAATGTAATTCTTATGCTTCGCAAGCATCAAAATCTCCGTAATTTCCAGTGGTTACTGTCATCTTCTTGTCGAGTCTAGTCGTCACTAGTCTTGTTGTGGTTATTTCCCGTGTGCTGCGTGCAGATTAGAGCGTGAATGAGGGTGGGCATTCAACCCATCTCATTTTTCAATCGTTTGAATAACCATACTTGGTGTGTGGCAATTCGAATAATTGCCGCTCTTGAAGAGTTACACCCCGCCTTTTGGCCTGAGGGATCAATATAATTCTTATGCTTCGCAAGCATCAATATCGTCGTGATTCGTCAGTGTACCAATATCTTTTGATCGAGTCTAGTCGTCACTAGTCTCCGTGGTCGCTTTCCCTCGTGCGGACAAAATTTGCAGGTCCAACCCCCGTGTTGTGAGTCCTTTGCCTTCCGTCCTGGCAAACCCTTTCAAAGCCCAGTTCCCAACCTGGCAAACCCTTTCAAAGCCCAGTTTCCAACCTGGAAAACCAATTCAGAACCAATTTCCTTCTCCAAACCTCGATGTTGAGTCATAGATCGCACGAGATCTTTTCCTTCCTGTCCTGAAGATCGTACGAGATCCTCCCCTGTTGTCGAGTCGATGTTGAGTCATAGATCGCACGAGATCTTTTCCCTTTTAGTCCTGAAGATCATACGAGGTCTTCTCCCGATGTTGAGTCATAGATCGCACGAGATCTTTTCCTTTCTGTCCCGAAGATCGTACGAGATCCTCTCCTGTTGTCGAGTCGATGTTGAGTCATAGATCGCACGAGATCTTTTCCTTTCTGTTCCGAAGATCGTACGAAATCCTCTCCTGTTGTCGAGTCGATGTTGAGTCATAGATCGCACGAGATCTTTTCCTTTCTGTCTTGAAGATCGTACGAGATCCTCTCCTGTTGTCGAGTCGACGTTGAGTCATAGATCGCACGAGATCTTTTCCTTTCTGTCCTGAAGATCGTACGAGGTCTTCTCCCGATGTTGAGTCGTAGATCGCACGAGATCTTCTCCTTTCAGTCATTGTCTCATATAACCATTCTCTTTGAAAACTTGTATTGGCACCTCGGCTATGTTACATGCTACCACCATTCAAACCCATTACTCACTATAAATATTTCCACCAGAAAAACAAAACCAGATTCTTTTTCCCCAGCAGATATTAAAAGAAAAGTAAGGATAACACTGACACCATCTTTTCAGGACAAATTTCAAGTCTTGGATATTTAATCTTCTGCTACCTCGAATGTTCGAAAGGCTAGCGCCAATCTCACCTTCAGGTTTAAGACGATTAAATAGGGGCAGCTGTCATACCCCAAATTTGTCCTACCCATATTTAGCTGGCTTGCAACCCATAAGCACACATCCATCTAGGTCATACCATTGCATGCATCCATATCATTGATCCCGGATCAGAAGGAGAGATTTGAAGCCTAGTATGGGATGCCATCATCTTGCCCAAGATCTTTTGAAATCAGGGTTTCTATCCAATTCATGGCACTAGTGGGAAGGTACAAGTTCAGGAGTCATCTGATTACCCTGATCATCCTAATGAAGGTTTCCTTGACCAAAGTCAACCAGTTGACTTTTTGGTCAAGATTTAATCAGGAATTGGCTTTATGAGTGAGAGACTTCCATATTGAGCATGTGGGACAGTTCATTTGACAAGGGTTGATTGGTCAAGGTTTAATTACAAATTTCATCAATAATCAGAGAAAATCAGAACAGTTGACTTTTGGGTCAAAATCAGGTCAAGCACTAAAATATTGGCTTTTGGTGGAAAATCAGTCAAGAAAAGTCAAAGGATGGATAAAATCAGAAGTTTGGCAAAAGTTGCCAAAAATAGAAAAAAATCTAAAAATGGAAAGTTGTGACACTTAGAAAATATTTGGCTCTTAAAAAACATGATGAACAGTCCACTTCACAGCACTATTACACGTGGCATTTGGCACTTTTTAGAAAAATGGTCAACACCAATGTTGTTCATCTCATGGAGATGAACAATTCTCTAGTTGGAAGTTTCTTCATTTGAAGCTTATATTGAGAGATAAAGTGGTTTGAAGTTGTGTAAAAGTCATTTGAGCCAAGTCACAATTCAGGTCATGAACCAGGTCATGACCAGGCATTTCATCAAACATGTGGTATGCAAAATTTCAAGTTGATTTCAGAGATATACAAGTGTGCTATGAATGGAATGTTGGTATGCATCTACTCTCCTCCATGCCCTCTACCCAATGAAACAAGAATGAAGCAAATTGAGTGTGTGTTGAACCATTTATGAAGCCTCAAAGTCATGCCTTCATCAAGTCACCACTGCATGGCAAGCTGGGCCAGGTTCCTAAGGCACGCGCATGCATTTTGCCAAACAGGTGGCGTGCCATTTTGAATGTCAATTTTAAAGCTTTATAAGTCTCCATATGGATCAATATTGATACTAAGCCACTCTCTACCATGTCCTATATCCAGTGATCTCAAGATCATTTATTTTGGATATATGATGAGTAAGGCATGAGGCCTTAAAGTGAGGCCCTGAACAAGTCGTGTTTTTTCCGAAAGCACAAGCCCAGAGTCAGGTTACGCGCGCAGGTAATGTCCAATGGTACATCATCACTTTGCCAGCAACTTTTGAATAGGTTATAGGTTTTGTCTCTCAAACTTCCCAACATCAAACCTCACCTATTCCATGCACTCTTCATAATGACCTCAAGAGGAGATTGAATGGCGAAGTGGAGGTTGAGATATATATTCTTGAAGATGGTAATGTGAGCACTGGTCTTGACAAAACATTTGCATTAGAGCCCATGCAAAAAGCGTACCAAGCATCACTATTTTATATTGAGGCCATGCATTTTTGAATATGCAGGAAGTGTATTGAAAACTATACCATAGTTGCCAACACCTTGCTCACTAAGCTTAGAAGAGCAAGGTCCCACTCCAAAGATGCCACCTTAAGACACACGAACCTCACTCTATATAAGAACAACTACACATTCTCATTTTCTCACTTTCTCAAAATCTCTCACCACTCTCATTGCTCTCTCTCTCTCTCTCTTCCCTTCTGCCTCTAACCACCACCCTAACAAACTCCGACAAACAACTCCGGCCACCATAACCTCATCCTCTAACCGATTCCGGCCACCATAAGCGTTCCTTCTAACCACTTCCGGCCTCCGTGATGGCCTTCATGTTTCGGCTTCTACTGGTCTGCACTCCGCTTCGTCCTCTCCACAGATTAACTACAAGCTTCGCTACCGGTCTACACATACTTCACCACCTTCACTGAATCACCATGGCTACGCCGTTCTGAGCTTATATCTCAAGAGACAAAGGATACATTCACTTCGCCAAGAATCAAGCTCGGAAGGAGACTCATAGCATAGCTGGCGGAGCAGAGATAATCTCTCGGACCTCCTCTCATCATCATCAAGAACTTGCCTCAAGTAAGTACTCTGAACCTCTCAGCATGCTAGAAATATGTGATAGGTCATGTAGCATTTGTGTGCCTTTTCTGTTCTTGGATTTTGATTCGGTTAACATGAAATGACTGGTGTTAGAACGTTTAAGCTTGGTTAGGTTATGTGGATGGTTATAGACGTGACGACGTATTTAGCTTATGTTCCGATGCTAGTTATTCATGTTAGGATCTGAAAAATCTATTCGGTTTGAACATTAGAAGGAGAATTAGATGAAACTAAGGGCGGACCGAACTCAGTGATGAAATCCGAGTAAGATAGTGGTAGATTCGTGATTTTCTGGGCGTTTTGACGGCGAAGCCACGACGGAGTTCCTTGGAGAAGATGACCGGATCATCTCCGGCGCCGACGGTGTGCATGCAAACTCAGGTTCCGTCGTTAATAGGTGGCGCACTGCCATTGGTCTTCTTCCCCAATTTCTGTCCGTTTTTTGTCTTATTATAATCATTGAAATATTGCAGGGCGCGTTTTGATTGGCCATGCACTGTTTTTGTCTTATTCACTTAACTGATACTATGCCCAATTGATATACATGTTCAATGTCACGCTGCACATTTATCTCTCACATGCTGAATAACACAAAAAAAATGAAATAAGGTGAAGCAGTTTATGATGCTGAAGGTGGTGGACCGAGGCCATTTAGTTTTGGGGCCAAGGATCAAGTTCTGGAACCATACTCCCCATTTACTAATACACCACACGCTTAGTGAATCTGGGCCTTAGCGCCCTTGCTATTTCCACACCCCTGTTTAAGACTAGTTTTTTGCTCATATACTTTCAGTTCATTTAGAAACTACTGATTACACCCCCTGCCTGTTAGAAATAGTTTTTATTTTAATCTTGTTTTCCATTTACTTTTAGTTCATAATTCTCTTTTCTTCAAATAAAAAAATACATAAAAATGTTTCTAGATATTTTAGAGTGTTTTGATTTTTGTGAGTAATTTGTGAATATTTTGTGAATATCCTTGTGAATTTGTTGGTTGTCTTTTACCTTTAATAGCTTTAATAAATCATTTTGTTTTGTATGTGAATTTTTAGCTTTAATTCCTTTTGTAAATAAGTTGCTAATTGATTTAGAATAAATAACAATTAGGCTTAGAAATTAGGCTAGTCCCCCACTCTTTTTATTCTTTTTCTTTTACAACATTAAAACATCTAACAAATACTCAAATAAAATCCCTTTAAAAAATACAAAGAAAATACTTAAAAAACATTAATAAAAAAAGTGAAAATCATTAAAAAGGGAATGGAAGCTTGAATCTCCCTTGCTTTAGGGAATCATTCGAGTGCTTGGATCTCCCTTGCTTTAGGGAATCATTCGGGCGTAAGTTCCCAAAGTCTAAAAGACACAAACCAAAGAGTAACTCGAGTTTCCCTTGCCTTAGGGATTTCCTCGAAACACTCAAACTCTCTCTCTTCTCTCCTTTCTTAAGGGCATTGTTATCTCCGCTCTATTGCCTCCTAGGCTGTCCCCTTATGCAAGAGCGCGAGCGTTAACTCCGCCCAACTAAAAAACACAAAAACAAACAGAAAATCTTGAGCCGAGCTACGGTAACTCTGATTCCTGAAAAGGATACGTAGGCAGCGGGGTAGGGCCCGTGCGAGTACAATTCTTTATTTTCCCTACATTTTGCATTCATTCGCATTTAGATTTTAGACATAGATATACACCCTTTAGATAGAAACAAACATAGGTGGATACCATCGAGTACGATGGGCGCGAGGGGTGCTAACACCTTCCCCTTCCGTAACCGACTCCCGTACCTAGATTCTCTGGTAGCAAGACCCTGTTCCTTCCTTTGTTAGGTTTTCTGATATTCCTTTCCCTTATGGGATAAATATATTGGTGGCGACTCTGTTCATTTTTCGCGAGCGTGCGACACATAAAAACAGTAAAGAACACATCAAATTGTTCACCCAGTTCGGTATACAACAATACTTACTCTAGGGGCGACCAATCCAGGGAGGGAATCCAATATAAGCAGAACAATTTACAACTCCTCACTTAAGAACTACCCAATGTAATTCCAATCTATTCTTAGACCTGGGTATCTCCACTAATTCCCCCTCAATCACAACAGTGATTACAAACAAACATTAAACAAATTAGTGAGAAGACACACTTCAAAAACACACCTTGATCTACTTAAAAGCTTTAATCAAGAGACACACATTCGTGCTTAAAAGCTTAGAGTGACAAAGTACAAAAACAACCTACTCCAAAACAATCATCAAGAGACAATTGCTTGGAGTACAAGAGACTAAACACACAGACACAGAACTACGGTTCTTCATAATTAACAAATCTCTCTCTGTGTTCCAAATTAGGATTGCAGTCTTCTTATATGCAGCTCTTGGGCCTCGGGCTTTCCAAGAACCAAATTAGGGTTAACCAAGTCAACCTAATTTACACGTCATCAGGTTGTTACAGAATGTGCTGTTAACGAAATCTTCTAGGAGAAATATTCAGCACACAATAAAATGTTTCCTAAATTGTAGATTGAGAGAAATCAGGAAACATAATAATAAAACATAACTCCTACTGTCAGACATGGATGTCATGACATCGGTCATGACATTCACTAACAAAAACCTGTATTAGCTTAAACATGTGCAGCCTGCATAACACAATATAAATCATGTCATGACATCTGTCAAGACATTAAACACCCATGTATGTTTTACCACAAATGCACCCAACATGAAAACACCTACAATATCCCCCCTTTGGCAAATTTCTGGCTAAAACAACATGTCACACCATATCAGAGAAACACTTGCAGCAGAAAGCCCACAACCTTACACAATCAGAGCTAATACAGTATATCATACCACATAAACAGTCATACACTACTACTACCATCAATATGCATACGTCAACCACAGTTACTGCTACTTCTACAGCGATACCACATGAGCAGCTGGCAAGTATAATAGAAATAAACTGTTATACTACACACATTCAAACATGTAACACCCCAAATCTATCCAACGAATATTTAATAAAATCAGAGTGCGAAAATTCAACATACAATTGGGATGTCACATTCAACATAAAACAACAAACAACTTAATCACATATATCATAGATACATAGCACATAACTCGGATGAACCGATAAAACCTGTTTACTCTTTTAAAAAATAAAACAACTTTTATTAATAATAATAATATCAATTATTCAACTTCACTTCGCATAATATTTCTATTAAACTAAAACAACTTCACCAACATCATATTACTTCATAAATTCCACTTAAAAGTTAACAACTTATAGTTATAACAACAATTAAAAGACAATCGTTCATCCCCCCGAGTGCTACGTATCAGAGCAAGACCCAACTCAAATTAACAGTAACTAAAGACTTCATAAAATCACTTCAAACTTTCACCGCTATCTTGAGTACCTGTCCATTTCCCATGGTAGGGAAACATCATTCAGAAGGGGTGAGATATCCAACAATATAAACAAGCGTATGATAAATAATATATTAAGATTAGATCATACGATTTCACCACTTCATACTTATTAAAACAACAGTTATAATAACAAATAGCAACAACGGTTATAATAATTATTTACCAACAATAAGTATAATAACAATTATCAGCAACAAGTATAACAACAACAACTTATAACAACAACAACAACAACGTAATAACAACAGCAACGTAATAACAACAACAACTTTAAATGCGACTCAACTGTGCAAATGCATGTGGTACCATTTGGAGTAAAACTCCCAACTTAAACATATGCAAGGTTATCGAGGCATTTCAACAAGGCGTAAGCCTTCAACGTGGTGCCCTTAAGGCCAAGGCATAAGCCTTCAACTTTTCAACGTGGTGCCATCAAGGCCAACTTAAACAATGCAAATGTATGCATGCAACAACAACCACAATGTCACAACACAACAATGCAACAACCGCAAACAACTTAATTAACCTTGGTCATAAGACCTGCAACTTAATCAACGCATCATCAATAACTTAAACAACATTGGTCATAAGACCTGCAACTTAATCAACATATCAACAACAACAACCAGAACAGCAGCAACGAAAACAACAACTTAAACATGCATCAATTGCATCAACTTAATCATTACAAAACAGCCCCTAAACATCTAGGTACTAATTCTTCAATTCTACTATTCGTTAATTCTATTATTAAATCCAATTATGCAACTAATTTAGCCTGCTACATATATCATCGTTATTACTACTGCTATTTCTTCTTCACACCAATTCCATCTTTATACAAAATCCATTAACTACATATCTCATCACTAAGAATCATCACTATAATTTCTACTAATTAAATTAATCAATTCCAACGGTATAATATTCTAATTAATTTAAACCAATTTCTTCACTAATAATAATTATAATTCTTCTCAAGTTAATCCTACTAAGGCTTGATCCCAACAACCAACATAAAACATCATCAGCCAGAACCTCTCTTTTCTAACACTCGTATAGCACGCGTCGCGAACCTCTCTTTGCGCCGCGAACACCACATAAACCTTCATTTCGCGCCGCGTCCAAACCTTGGCACTTACCTGCGCTGACAGCATCTTCCAACAAAATTAAAACTCAATTTTCTTCCTTCGATTCCAGTACAATTCAATTTCGACCATCACAGGAACATAGCAATATTATAGTTATACTCCACCAACATCTAGCAATTTTCTACAACTAATTCCTCAATAATAATAATTATAAACCCTAGGTTAATTTCTCACAATCATTGATTGAACTTTTATAACCTTATTCACCGACGTCAATCAATTTCAACATTCAACAATACAATCACAACACACAAAACAGAGGCAATCATACGACCATAACCCCCACATATCATTCATCATAATTCCGTTTATAGAGCTAGAACCCCACCCTTACCTTGGATATGAGATTGCTTTACTCTCCCGGTTGCCATAGCTTATGCCGCCACTTCCAACTTTTCTCTGAAAATCTTTTCTAACAACGTGCAGAGACGCACCAAAAAGCTGTTCGGAAATCGCTTTGTCAGACGGACTTAAAATTATCAAACCGAAAATCGCTCCGGTCAGAAGTTACCTCTACGAGTCTAGAACGTTGTGTCCAAGAACCGCGACGATCCAACGGTTGGATTGGGAGAAACGCCCGTTTTACTAAGGTGTCTCACTGTAGAAACTTGTTGCGAAAATTGGACTTCCTCTAGCTTTTCTCTTCCGCCATGGCTCTCTTCTTCACCTCTCCTCTTTCTCCAACTTTTCTTCTTTCTCCACGTCTACTGAGACCTAACTTCTCTTCTTATTTCCTTTATTTTATTATAATTATTATTATAATTATAATCTTCATTTGGGCTTACTAATTAACACCTCCATGATTGCTATCACCAACGCAACGTCTAAGCCCACTTAAATAAAACACTCTCATAATCCATAATATTAATTCTATTATTATTTCTCTCCACCAAATTGACTAACTACCGACTATAAAATAAATCGTCCGAACCACCAACTCAACATATTCAATATCATTCTCTACGGCTTAAATCAACTTAAATTAATAATAGTCCATTATAGTAATATTATCTCTAATATTATTTTCCGATTAAACCGACTAATTTCTTGATCATTAATTTATCCGCCCAACACAACGTATAATTCCAATTACGCCTCTTATAATAATGTCAATAATTCTAACTTCGACTAATTCCAACAAATAATTTCCTTATACAATTTAATTAAATAAATAATTAAATTCCGGGTGTTACAACTCTCCCCCACTTAGAATATTTTCGTCCTCGAAAATTCTATCCACCAACTCCTACCTCAACTTCATTCCACATCATCATTTTGTCAGGTCACTCCCATAATAACCTCAAAGTAACCAATTTAATCAACTTCGTGATATCTCAGGATATCACTCGCCACCTACGGTAACCAACAACAACATTACTGCAACAACGACTAAATTATTATAATACTAATCTGACAATATAACTTGACCGATAACCACTCAACTCATCATTAACTAATGACTTACAAGAAATCCTATTTCAATCAGCACTATTTACAAGGAAACACAACACTTTGGCACATCACGCTTCAGCTGCGCAACTCTGATCATCCATCTTAATTCACCGTCCTCATTAGAGTTTCTATTAACTTATAATTTACAAGCTTTACACGAGCCTCAATTTTTTTCCTCAACATTAAACGCTTCCTGCATCATCGAGATAGTAAAATAAGTATATAACATCCAATACAATTCCGTCTACTATCAACAAGAGATTAAAGGTGATCAAGTCCTTAATTTGTCAATAAATATCCGACAATCGTAATGGAGTATAACCATTATTACAAACTACAAAATGTTCCTTCAGAAATTGCACTCACACCACCAAAAGCATCATAGTTCAACATCTGCAAAACCATCTGAATCCGCTAACACCGACGTCTTATAACTTCCTACTACCACACGCCTTGTGATACTATCAGAACAAAATTCCCTTGTGCTATCATCATCAGCACTCCTCATTCTTGAAGTTATGCTCTTCGTACTTCTAACAACTGCAACAACTCTTATAATTACTTACTAACAATCCATAACAAGATCTATAATAATCCTACATTTAATCATTGTCCCTTCGTCAACAGTTGACACGACATCTACTCAAACAGACAATTTCATTTCTTTCCAACATAATCCTGCCACCAATAAATTTGTTACAGATGCTGCCACTATTTTTATAAGAAAATTCATGTCGTTAGCTTTCCAACGCTTCAAACGGAACTCAAATCGGACGTCTAGAACTCCAGTTATGAATTTTCGAAGTTTCACAACGATTCAGAAATTTTCCTCCGTTTTGCTTACGGAAATTTCACTCAAAAACTCATTCTCTTCAACTTAATCACTTTCCAGACAGTCCTTAACATAACTCCTCGCTCCCAAACTTTTTATAACTCGAGAGCCAATTCTTTCGGCGAACTTCAGTTTCTGAAACACCAAGATAACAATCCTCTCTGCAACTTCCAACTAAAACACATCTGAGAAGCAACGCTTCTCCCCCAGTTTGCTCAAACTAATACCTGCAACAACCAGAAAACAACAAGTACTGACAGTGTTTCACACACTTGTCGCGTACAGAGGAATAAACAACATTAGACGACTCTGGCCGGACAGACCGACCTGCTCTGATACCACTAATGTAACACCCCAAATCTATCCAACGAATATTTAATAAAATCAGAGTGCGGAAATTCAACATACAATTGGGAAGTCACATTCAACATAAAACAACAAACAACTTAATCACATATATCATAGATACTGTAGCGGTAAAAATGTGACTCGACGCGTTTTCGCGCATTCGAAGTACAACAGAGTCGCCACCGAACTTTATTTATTCCAAGAAGGAAAGGGAAAATATCGATAAAACCCACAGATAAAAAGAAAACGGATAAGATGGTCATCGCAACCAAATTTAGGTTCGGGAGTCGGTTAAGCAAGGGGAAGGTATTAGCACCCCTCACCTCCATCGTACTCGATGGGACCCATTTAGTTAATCTTGTGATTGATTGTTAGCTTATATCTACTTGCGTTATTTATTAGGTTGGAAAGAAGGAAGAAACAAAATAAGATTTTTTATTATTGTGCTCGCCAAGACGTTTGTATCTTGTGCCT
This sequence comes from Vicia villosa, assembly GCF_029867415.1. Taxonomy (NCBI): domain Eukaryota; kingdom Viridiplantae; phylum Streptophyta; class Magnoliopsida; order Fabales; family Fabaceae; genus Vicia; species Vicia villosa. Next base: position 211,055 of record NW_026706040.1, read on the forward strand.
ACGTATTCCCTAGTGCAATGGGAAAGTCAGAGCAATCGTAGTTCAGGCTAAAACTACAAATTTGTTGGTTGATTTTAGCGAGGGGTACTCGATCGCATTCAAACAATACTATGCGCACATGGGTAGTAGATTGTTTGCATCACTACAAGAATGGATGACTAAATCGAGATTAGGACAAGATTTTGGCCATCATCGCATTCGAGTGGAAAACTTTTGATCTTCACATGTGGAAGTATAATTGCATTTGAATTGAACGAGTATCTCGTTTATAAAAAAAGGTTTTAGAATTAGAGGGTGTGAATAAATTTGAAGTTGTTTGTTAAGAGAAATCAAACATCTAAACAAAGGCTTAACGGCCATCGTCTAAATGCTCGAAAGAGAAAATTGTACAAGTACGTACAACCCCCTCGTAGGTGATGAAAAAGATTGATTTGAAGAGTTGAAAGACATTTAATTGGATCCAAGTATTTAAACAAAGGCTTAACGGCCATCGCTTAGAATACTCGAAAGAAGAACTCGCTAAAACAAGTTTTTTATGAAGTCTTTTAATGGAGTCTACGCGCTCAAACAATGGCTTAACGGCCATCGCTTAAACACTTGAAGAACAACTTGTACAAGTACTTACAAACCCTTCTTCATTATCCATTATAGACTAAATTTGATTTGATTAAAAGAAAAGCGTTTTTGTAAAAAAGAGTGAGTTAAATAAATTTTTAAGAAGTCTTCAATGGAGTTTAAACATTCGAACAATGGCTTAACGGCCATCGCCTAAATGTTTAAAGAACAAATTGTACAAGTACGTACAAACTCTTCTTTCCATTATAGATAAAATGATTTGAATGTTAAAAGAAAAGCGTTTTTTTGTAAAAAAAGGTGAATTAAATCGAGTTTGAAAGAGTCTTTAATGGAGTCTAAACATCCAAACAAAGGCTTAACGGCCATCGCCTAAATGTTTAAGAACAATTTGTATAGGTACGTACAAACCCTTCTTCTCCAATTAAAACTCAAGACTCGATTCAATTAATTAAAAAAAAAAAGCTATTTTTGTATCATTTTGAAATATTTGGAAAAAATTCTATATGTACAAAAGAAAATATATTTTTGTCTTTTAATAAATAAAATAAATAAATAAATATATTTTTTTGTGATTTTTATATGTAAAGAGTTCTAATAATAAAATGTTAATTGTTGGTTATATACATAACCAAGATAATAGAAAAGATAATAAAAAATAAAGAAATGGGCCATGGGAGGTGCCAAACCCGGATGGAGGGTGTAAGGCCCAAGGAAACATTAAAACACACAAAAAAAAACACAAACACATGGGTGGACCGGGTTGACCCGAATCCGAACCCTTATGACTGAAATGAAACGGGTTGAAAACCCTAAATTTTCTCTTCCTCTCCTATCGCCTCTCACTCTCTCGTACGAATCTCTCACTCTCTTACGGTTCACTCGATTAAACTCTCAACCTCTCTCTTGATTTGTTCGCTCGATTTGGATCAATCATGGATGAATATAGTATAACAGCAAACAAACATGTTAAACCCTCTATCCCCGAATCAATCCCTAAAGCCCAGTTTCATTATGAGTAGCAGAGATTACAAATTACAAGATGGAATTTAAAGTGTAAATCAAACAGAAACAACAAACCCAGGTACTTGTTCTTCTTCGGTTGCTTCCTTCTTCGTCTACTAGCTTCTGAATCCGCTACTTGCCTCTTTGTTTCTTTTTCTGAATCGTTTTTGTTGCTTCTGTATGTATGCTTTTGTGAGTGTGGTGAGACTGAGTTGAATATTGCTGTAGATGAAGGTTTTACGGTTTGGCGAACTCAATGAAGAATGGGTATATTTTTCTGGCTTTGATTTGTTGTAGGTTATGGTGTATGATGATGTGTGGAGGCTGTCAGTGATGATTTATGGTGTTGAGAGGTTTGTGTGGTATGCACATAGAGTATTCTGGGCAGAGTTTTGTGAGGCTGAGATGTTGAGGGTTTGTAAGTGAAAGGGTAAGGGATTGGTAAGCCGAAGTTTAGTGTAGTATTGTTGGTGTATGAAGGGGTAGTTTGGTTGAGGTTTTGGGAGATTGAGCAGAGGTTTTGTTTGTGAATTTCGTGGCTTTTGGAGGAAGAGTTCTCTGTTAGATTAGTGAAATGTGGCCTCCCCTTCTGGCTTGTGTTGAGTCTGTTTTTATAGCTGAGATTAGGGTTTGAATCTGAATTTTGAGATGAAAATTGGGGGGAAAATTGAAGAGTTTTTGAACAATTGTGGTAACTGTTTTGGTCCTTTTTGTTATGCAGGTTTGTTGTTTCAATTTGATGCAAGATTTGGCTTGTTTTGAAGCTTGTCTTGGAGTGACAGTGCAGCAGGAAATTTGGACAGAAGTGGACTGGTTTTGGAGCAGCAAGGTGCAGGGTCAGTAGGCATGCTGTGTGCAGTTGTATGGAGCAGAGTTGTGGAGCAGAACATGAAGACAAACTGTAGGCGTGGGATAGCAGGATGCAAGATGAAGACAAATTTTTTGTTGTTTATTTTCTGTACTATTTTTTTTGTGTAAAGTGGGCTTCTAACCAAATGGGCCTACACTAATAAAAACTCTCTCTTTTTTTTTATATACTCTTTGATTAATAAAAAAACCTAAATAAAAATCTAAACCGAAAATAAAATAATAACAAAAATTAATCTACAATTATCTAAAATCTATGGAATAAAATAACTCGAATAAAAATATGCAAAGATGTGAAAATGCAAGCTATTTTTATCGACTTTATCAAAAGTCTATTTTTTCAGAATATGCAACGATGCGATGTTCAAAATGATGAATATACATGAAATAAAATGGGACAAGCCAACTATGAATGAAATATTCGGGTCAAAAATTGGGGTGCGACAGATGCCCCTATTTAAGTTTCTTCTATCGAAGATGTGAAGAGACTTAAATACAAAGTACACAATTTTTGTCTTAAGATCGCCGCGACAATGCTTATGACATGAATGCAATTGACACTTTTTTGAATGCAATATGATATGAGACACTCTGAATTCTGTGGAGGGACAAGGCGCCACAAAAGACAAACTGTTGATGAAGAGACTTGGAAATGAGGGATAAAAACGCTAGGTAAAAAGATAGTAGGAACGTCTAAGGGTGGCATTAGACGACGTCAATAATCAGATGAGTTCAAGAGCGACGTTGAATGAGGTGAAAACACTTTACTAGGGATCGTGGCATCCAATTACTCGCTTTTGGATGACAACAAAAACATGACATTAGATGACTGGCTTTGAATGGCGGTGAAAGGTTATGACATCCGATAACAGGCTTTGGATGACAATGAAGATTTATGACATCTGATAACAGGCCTCAGATGGCAATGAAAGATTATGACATCCAATAACAGGCTTTGGATGAAAGAAAGATTATGACATCTGATAACAGGCTTCAGATGGCAATGACATCCGATAACAGGCTTTGGATAACAATGGAGATTTATGACATCTGATAACAGGCCTCAGATGGCAATGAAGGATTATGACATCCAATAACAGGCTTTGGATGAAAGAAAGATTAAAATGACATCCGATAACAGGCTTCGGATGACAACGAAGGAAGCATGACATCCGATAACAGGCTTCGGATGATAAGAAAGAAGATTTATGGCATCCAATAACAGGCTTTGGAGAGCAACAAAGAATGACATCCAATAACAGGCTTCAGATGGCAGAAAGATTATAAATCCAACGACTAGCTTTGGATGAAGGGCCAAACAACGTTTCGGTAGATGCCAAGTAAGTTGGGCTTTGATGACAAGATAAAGTGTTGATAACAACGAGACCTCGAAAGAATGCAAATGAGTATGAATATTGTTTCGATGCATGATATTGAATTTCTCTATGCATGATATGTGAATGATTAATGTAATGCATTTAGTTATGACAACTGAGGTAGAATCTTTTGTGAGGGTAGATTGGGATTTTGATTCCTCAACACAAGAATATTGCCTAATCTGCTTTTGTCACACCGACGATCCTTTTGAGAATGACTGATAAACTGCTTGGGGATTGCTGAGGATGAATGCCCCTGACTGATTGATTGTTACCTGATCATTGCTTCAGTCCTTTTGAAATGAATGTCGGGAATACATGCCCCAGTATAAGTCTTGAATAAAGGCCCTTGAAGTAACGTGCCCCTGATAGGATCACTGATCAAGTCTCTTGATTGTTTGAACTTCCTTGAAAGATAAGTACTCGCAAATGAAATGTTCGTTCAAAAATGGTAATTTTAATGCAATGCTCAAAGCATATTTTGAAATCAAAATCATTGTAGGAATGATATTATTGATGTAAAGCAAATGAATTTTAGACATTCAAAATGATGGATAAAGCAAAAGGAATTGCAAAGATCTTTAGGAGTCAAGTTAACGCAACCTTGTTATAGTATGCTTTCAAAATAAACCTTGCTTCAATTAGGTCTTTCGAAGGTTGTAACGTGGCTTGGTTCACGGTTTCAGAAACAAAGGATATAGGCTCAAAGTATATTTGTATCCACCCATTCTTCGTGATGATCTTCAATCCTACGCTCAGTTAAATCAGACTATGCATTCAGGTTCCAAAAGGCTTTTGGAATTGCACCTGTGATAATGATGATGGTTTAAAGTCCAAGGGAATCTTTGAGATGGCAGTCACTCCTTCCTTTTGATAGTCACAACGCCTTATTGTTGTTCAAGGAATTTATTGCCCTAACTTTTGCCTGAACTGTTTCATTTTAGGATTACAGTCAACGGGATGCCCCAATTTTCCTAAGTCTCCTTCGTAGGTTTTGACTTAGCGGGCTCTTTTTTTTTTTTTGAAATATTTTTTGTATTTGAAAGATAGTGACTGCCTTGAAAATGATTAATGATAACCATCTTGGTCACTCTTGATCGAAACCCTTATTTAAAGGTTTACTTAATGATTATCTTGAATTTGAATGCACAGGTAAATAACTGAGAACTACCCTGCCCCAGGTTAAAATTGAGGGTTTTTTCGTTTAAAAAAGAAACTCCAACTTCGAAGGCTCAAAGAGGTTGACTAGGGATTAACTTCCTTATTCCTCCAGTGTTTGGGGATTGAAACAATGCCTTTACATCATCAGCAAAGTTCTATTTGAAAGCATACAGTTCAACTACTTGAGTATTTTGTTTTCATCATCCTCCCTCCAATCTTTGCATAAAACACAAGTTTGATAAAGAAAGTCAACAAGAGATATATTTTTTGTTTTTTTGAAAGATAAAGTATAAAGATAAACACCATGGATGTAAATGAATCGACTCAAATATGTAATGCTCATTTCATTAAAATTAACATTCAAGAACAAACAAAGTTCAATGCAGTACACAATACAAAATAAGGAAATTGCAAACAGAAGGAAACAAGGCCTAGTGACTAATCAGTGACGAGGAAGATCGATCATGTCTGAAACACTAGTAACTTGTCATTCTTGACCCAGTTGATTGATCTTCTTCTTGTTTAAGCTCTTCCATAGTTTACTGAAACATAATTCCAGTCCCAAGTGTTGAGAAACCAGCTTGGCAGTGGATAAACAACTGTGAAGATGAAGACAGACGATATGAAATGGCAACTTGAATGTATGAATATGGATGCATGAAATTTTTTGTTATTTTTATGCAAAGATGTATGCCATGTTATGTCATGTATGGTTTACATGTAATGGATTTCAAATCATATGGAATAGAAATATTATGATTTCTCTGCATAAAGTGGCACACAATAGGATAGTTCTAAGGTTTTTATGACAAGGTTCTAGACACGGTTCTCAGAGTTACAAACTCCTTTTGAAAACTCAGTCATCTAGTAAATAACTTACCACCCAACTGTGTTTTCAAATGAAGCCTATTCTGAGTGTGGTTTTCGCACTTACCCACGGTAATAGTTACGTTACGCAAGTTGGGCGCGAAACCACCATTTCCTAAAAGTCATGGTTCAAGGGTTTTTCTAAAGGTCCCTAGAGTTAGCGATCCAAATTGAAAACATCATCGCTCAAGTAAATAACTTACTTAACCAAAGACATCTTCTCAAAGGACCTACTCTAGGCGGGGTATTAGTACCTCCCACTTGACACTACGTCAAGCAAGTTTAATACTAAACCACCATCTTATCTTATGTGTTTCTTGAGCTCGGGTGTAAAGCTTTGTCCACAAGGTGCCAATAATCAAAAGATTCTAACAACACAATAAGAAAAGAAGCAATAAAGGAAATAAATAAGCAAATAAATAAAGCTAACAATAATACAAGAAAGAAAAAAAAAACTAAACTAGGGTTGACTCTCTTAGGTTATCCCCAGCAGAGTCGCCACTTTCTGTAGCGGTAAAAATGTGACTCGACGCGTTTTCACGCGTTCGAAGTACAACAGAGTCGCCACCGAACTTTATTTATTCCAAAAGGAAAGGGGAAATATCGATAAAACCCACGAATAAAAAAGAACGGATAAGATGGTCATCGCAACCAAATTTAGGTTCGGGAGTCGGTTAAGCAAGGGGAAGGTATTAGCACCCCTCACCTCCATCGTACTCGATGGGACCCATCGAGTTATTCTTGTGGTCAATTGTTAGCTTATTATCTATTTGCGTTATTTATTAGGTTGGAAAGAAGGAAGAAACAAAATAAGATTTTGTTTTATTGTGCTCGCCAAGACATTTGTATCTTGTGCCTACGTATTCCCTAGTGCAATGGGAAAGTCAGAGCAATCGTAGTTCGGGCAAACTACGAAAAGTTTTGTTGATTGATTTTAGCGAGAGGTACTCGATCGCTTTCAAATGGAAATACTACGCGCACATGGATATGATATCACTACAAGAATGGATAACTAAATCAAGATAAGACATGATTTTGGCCATCATCGCATTCGAGTGGAAGATGTTAGATCTTCACATGTGGAAGTATGTTCGTATTGAAATTGAATAAGTGTCTCGTTTTATGAAAAAAAAGTGTTTTAGAATGTAAAAGGGTGTGAATGAATTGAAAGTTTTTTTGTTAAGAGAAATCAAACATTTAAACAAAGGCTTAACGGCCAACGCCTAAATGCTTGAAAGAAAAAATTGTACAAGGACGTACAACCCTCTCGTAGGTGATGAAGATGATTTGATGAGTTGAAAGACACTTAATTGGATCCAAGTATTTAAACAAAAGCTTAACGGCCATCGCTTAAGATACTTGAAAGAGTGTTTGTTGAATTGATTTTTATAAAGTCTTTAATGGAGTTTAAACATCCAAACAAAGGCTTAACGGCCATCGCCTAAATGTTTAAAGAACAAATTGTACAAGTACGTACAAACTCTTCTTTCCATTATAGATAAAATGATTTGAATGTTAAAAGAAAAGCGTTTTTTGTAAAAAAAAGGTGAATTAAATCGAGTTTGAGAGAGTCTTTAATGGAGTCTAAACATCCAAACAAAGGCTTAACGGCCATCGCCTAAATGTTTAAGAACAATTTGTATAAGTACGTACAAACCCTTCTTCTCCAATTAAAACTCTAGACTCGATTCAATTAATTAAAAAAGGCTATTTTTGTATCATTTTAAAATATTTTGGATAAATATTAAACATACATCTAGAAAAAACTATCTTTGTGATTTTATAAAAAATCTAACTTTTAACTAAAAAAACTACTTATCATTATTTTTATATAAAAAAAAGAAAAGAGAAATTAAATAAGAAAATAGTAAAATATAAGTATATTGGGCCATGGGGGTGTGTCCCGGATTGTGGTGTGGGCCAAGAAGAAAAAACAAACAAAAGACATTTGGTCTCTAAGCCTGATTCAGAACCGGATCGGGTATAACCCAAACCCAATTAAACACAGAGGTGGATTTAGAACCCTAATAGTTCCAACCGCCCCATTTCAAAATCGTGAAACCAATCTCTCTGTTTCTCTGGATACAACTCTCTCGTTGAAACACAACACAGCTATAACAACAATCTGTTTCTCGCTCTCTCAACAATCTCTCTCAATCTCGTTTCACGCTCGCAGCGATTCAATGAACAAACAACAACAACACAAAAACTCTCCTCCTCTCAATCTCTCGTTTCACTCTGCAATCTGTCTCAACGATTCGGTGAAATAACAAATTAGAAACTCTCTTTCTCTCTCGCATTCGACAACAACAAAAAGGGCTTTGAAAGAAAAACGCTCACGATGTTTTCTATGAACAACAACAAAACTCAACCTCAAACCCTCTGTTCGATCACGATTCAAGCAAGCACAAGCAAAGATTCAAACACAAACAATAACCTTAAACCCCAACATAACCCTAAACCCCATGATTTCATTATGATTCAGAAATAATTACATGAAGGAAATTGAAATTTAAAGCACAAATTGAAAATAGCACAGAAAGAGATTATGAACCCAGGTACGCTCTACACTTCTTGATGCTCTTCTTCTCCTGTGTGTTGTTCTGCTGTGTACTCGTTGTGTAGGTTGTTGATGTTAAAATAGTGAGTGTGTGGTATTCGCGTGAGAGTTTGAGCAGAGTGTTAGGTTAGGTTTGATGGTTATGAGTTGAGAAAGTATTATGAGTTTTTGGTGAGGTTGCAAGTGTGTTGTTTGAGCAAGATTGATTCGAGTAAAAGTAATGGTGTTGGTTGCAAGTGTGTTGTGAAGAGATTTGAGTGGTATGAAGGTGTAGAGTTTTCTGGGCTGATTTCAAAATGTGTAAGGTTCGGTTACTGTGAACAGAGGTTTTGAGAGTAATTGTGTTTTTCAAAATGTTCTCCCCTATGTGTGCTGTGAATCTCTCTTCTTATAGATAGAATTGGTGAATTTTGGGGGGAAATTGGGTGTGTTTTCAAACAATTATGGTAAGTCTGTTTGTTGCTTTTTGATGCAGGATTTTGTCTTGCTATTTTGATGCAATCCTTGGCATGCTGTGTGCAGCAAGTAGGTTGTGCAAGAAGACAACTTTGGTGGACTGATTTGCACAGTTTGAGCTGCAAGGGTGCAGTCTTGTTTTGGACAAATCAAAGAGAGTGGCGTGGGATAGAGAAAACAAAACACACTTTTTTTTGTACTGTCTAAAAAAACTGTAATAATAATAAAAAAAAAGGACCTTAGTGTGAAATGGGCCTAACCCAAATACACACTTTTTGTTATACATTTTTGACTAATGATGACAAAAAAAACTAAAATAATGTGAATACTAATTAAATTATTAAACTAAATGAACTAAATTAAACTTAAGTTTTTTTTAACAATTTTAATTAAAAGAAATCAAATACTATTTACAAATGCTAATTTAATTATTAAAAGAAAAATTAATCTCAATACTAACTTGACTATTAATTTAATATGATACAAAAAAACAAATATGTAAGGTGCAAAAGTCGATCACAACTCAGATGCGACGAGATTAGTAAAATAACTGAGCCAGTGGATTTCACGAACAGTCAATTATTAATCAGAACACAACCAACACAAATGAATTGTAAAAAAAGTAAAAAAGACTAGGTCAAAAATTGGGGTACGACAGATGCCCCTATTTAATTATCTCGAGCCAGATGACATGAAAGACTTATGTCTTCGTGGTATCAAATGGCGAAGGAAAATGTGACTCGACGCGTTTTCGCGCATTCGAAGTACAACAGAGTCGCCACCGAACTTTATTTATTCCAAGAAGGAAAGGGAAAATATCGATAAAACCCACAGATAAAAAGAAAACGGATAAGATGGTCATCGCAACCAAATTTAGGTTCGGGAGTCGGTTAAGCAAGGGGAAGGTATTAGCACCCCTCACCTCCATCGTACTCGATGGGACCCATTTAGTTAATCTTGTGATTGATTGTTAGCTTATATCTACTTGCGTTATTTATTAGGTTGGAAAGAAGGAAGAAACAAAATAAGATTTTTTATTATTGTGCTCGCCAAGACGTTTGTATCTTGTGCCTACGTATTCCCTAGTGCAATGGGAAAGTCAGAGCAATCGTAGTTCAGGCTAAAACTACGAATTTGTTGGTTGATTTTAGCGAGGGGTACTCGATCGCATTCAAACAATACTATGCGCACATGGGTAGTAGATTGTTTGCATCACTACAAGAATGGATGACTAAATCGAGATTAGGACAAGATTTTGGCCATCATCGCATTCGAGTGGAAAACTTTTGATCTTCACATGTGGAAGTATAATTGCATTTGAATTGAACGAGTATCTCGTTTATAAAAAAAGGTTTTAGAATTAGAGGGTGTGAATAAATTTGAAGTTGTTTGTTAAGAGAAATCAAACATCTAAACAAAGGCTTAACGGCCATCGTCTAAATGCTCGAAAGAGAAAATTGTACAAGTACGTACAACCCCCTCGTAGGTGATGAAAAAGATTGATTTGAAGAGTTGAAAGACATTTAATTGGATCCAAGTATTTAAACAAAGGCTTAACGGCCATCGCTTAGAATACTCGAAAGAAGAACTCGCTAAAACAAGTTTTTTATGAAGTCTTTTAATGGAGTCTACGCGCTCAAACAATGGCTTAACGACCATCGCTTAAACACTTGAAGAACAACTTGTACAAGTACTTACAAACCCTTCTTCATTATCCATTATAGACTAAATTTGATTTGATTAAAAGAAAAGCGTTTTTGTAAAAAAGAGTGAGTTAAATAAATTTTTAAGAAGTCTTCAATGGAGTTTAAACATTCGAACAATGGCTTAACGGCCATCGCCTAAATGTTTAAAGAACAAATTGTACAAGTACGTACAAACTCTTCTTTCCATTATAGATAAAATGATTTGAATGTTAAAAGAAAAGCGTTTTTTTGTAAAAAAAGGTGAATTAAATCGAGTTTGAAAGAGTCTTTAATGGAGTCTAAACATCCAAACAAAGGCTTAACGGCCATCGCCTAAATGTTTAAGAACAATTTGTATAGGTACGTACAAACCCTTCTTCTCCAATTAAAACTCAAGACTCGATTCAATTAATTAAAAAAAAAAGCTATTTTTGTATCATTTTGAAATATTTGGAAAAAATTCTATATGTACAAAAGAAAATATATTTTTGTCTTTTAATAAATAAAATAAATAAATAAATATATTTTTTTGTGATTTTTATATGTAAAGAGTTCTAATAATAAAATGTTAATTGTTGGTTATATACATAACCAAGATAATAGAAAAGATAATAAAAAATAAAGAAATGGGCCATGGGAGGTGCCAAACCCGGATGGAGGGTGTAAGGCCCAAGGAAACATTAAAACACAAAAAAAAACACAAACACATGGGTGGACCGGGTTGACCCGAATCCGAACCCTTATGACTGAAATGAAACGGGTTGAAAACCCTAAATTTTCTCTTCCTCTCCTATCGCCTCTCACTCTCTCGTACGAATCTCTCACTCTCTTACGGTTCACTCGATTAAACTCTCAACCTCTCTCTTGATTTGTTCGCTCGATTTGGATCAATCATGGATGAATATAGTATAACAGCAAACAAACATGTTAAACCCTCTATCCCCGAATCAATCCCTAAAGCCCAGTTTCATTATGAGTAGCAGAGATTACAAATTACAAGATGGAATTTAAAGTGTAAATCAAACAGAAACAACAAACCCAGGTACTTGTTCTTCTTCGGTTGCTTCCTTCTTCGTCTACTAGCTTCTGAATCCGCTACTTGCCTCTTTGTTTCTTTTTCTGAATCGTTTCTGTTGCTTCTGTATGTATGCTTTTGTGAGTGTGGTGAGACTGAGTTGAATATTGCTGTAGATGAAGGTTTTACGGTTTGGCGAACTCAATGAAGAATGGGTATATTTTTCTGGCTTTGATTTGTTGTAGGTTATGGTGTATGATGATGTGTGGAGGCTGTCAGTGATGATTTATGGTGTTGAGAGGTTTGTGTGGTATGCACATAAAGTATTCTGGGCAGAGTTTTGTGAGGCTGAGATGTTGAGGGTTTGTAAGTGAAAGGGTAAGGGATTGGTAAGCCGAAGTTTAGTGTAGTATTGTTGGTGTATGAAGGGGTAGTTTGGTTGAGGTTTTGGGAGATTGAGCAGAGGTTTTGTTTGTGAATTTCGTGGCTTTTGGAGGAAGAGTTCTCTGTTAGATTAGTGAAATGTGGCCTCCCCTTCTGGCTTGTGTTGAGTCTGTTTTTATAGCTGAGATTAGGGTTTGAATCTGAATTTTGAGATGAAAATTGGGGGGAAAATTGAAGAGTTTTTGAACAATTGTGGTAACTGTTTTGGTCCTTCTTGTTATGCAGGTTTGTTGTTTCAATTTGATGCAAGATTTGGCTTGTTTTGAAGCTTGTCTTGGAGTGACAGTGCAGCAGGAAATTTGGACAGAAGTGGACTGGTTTTGGAGCAGCAAGGTGCAGGGTCAGTAGGCATGCTGTGTGCAGTTGTATGGAGCAGAGTTGTGGAGCAGAACATGAAGACAAACTGTAGGCGTGGGATAGCAGGATGCAAGATGAAGACAAATTTTTTGTTGTTTATTTTCTGTACTATTTTTTTTGTGTAAAGTGGGCTTCTAACAAAATGGGCCTACACTAATAAAAACTCTCTCTTTTTTTTTTATATACTCTTTGATTAATAAAAAAACCTAAATAAAAATCTAAACCGAAAATAAAATAATAACAAAAATTAATCTACAATTATCTAAAATCTATGGAATAAAATAACTCGAATAAAAATATGCAAAGATGTGAAAATGCAAGCTATTTTTATCGACTTTATCAAAAGTCTATTTTTTCAGAATATGCAACGATGCGATGTTCAAAATGATGAATATACATGAAATAAAATGGGACAAGCCAACTATGAATGAAATATGCGGGTCAAAAATTGGGGTGCGACAGATACATAGCACATAACTCGGATGAACCGATAAAACCTGTTTACTCTTTTAAAAAAATAAAACAACTTTTATTAATAATAATAATATCAATTATTCAACTTCACTTCGCATAATATTTCTATTAAACTAAAACAACTTCACCAACATCATATTACTTCATAAATTCCACTTAAAAGTTAACAACTTATAGTTATAACAACAATTAAAAGACAATCGTTCATCCCCCCGAGTGCTACGTATCAGAGCAAGACCCAACTCAAATTAACAGTAACTAAAGACTTCATAAAATCACTTCAAACTTCCACCGCTATCTTGAGTACCTGTCCATTTCCCATGGTAGGGAACCATCATTCAGAAGGGGTGAGATATCCAACAATATAAACAAGCGTATGATAAATAATATATTAAGATTAGATCATACGATTTCACCACTTCATACTTATTAAAACAACAGTTATAATAACAAATAGCAACAACGGTTATAATAATTATTTACCAACAACAAGTATAATAACAATTATCAGCAACAAGTATAACAACAACAACTTATAACAACAACAACAACGTAATAACAACAGCAACGTAATAACAACAACAACTTCAAATGCAACTCAACTGTGCAAATGCATGTGGTACCATTTGGAGTAAAACTCCCAACTTAAACATATGCCAGGTTATCGAGGCATTTCAACAAGGCGTAAGCCTTCAACGTGGTGCCATTAAGGCCAAGGCATAAGCCTTCAACTTTTCAACGTGGTGCCATCAAGGCCAACTTAAACAATGCAAATGTATGCATGCAACAACAACCACAACGTCACAACACAACAATGCAACAACCGCAAACAACTTAATCAACCTTGGTCATAAGACCTGCAACTTAATCAACGCATCATCAATAACTTAAACAACATTGGTCATAAGACCTGCAACTTAATCAACATATCAACAACAACAACCAGAACAACAGCAACGAAAACAACAACTTAAACATGCATCAATTGCATCAACTTAATCATTACAAAACAGCCCCTAAACATCTAGGTACTAATTCTTCAATTCTACTATTCGTTAATTCTATTATTAAATCCAATTATGCAACTAATTCAGCCGGCTACATATATCATCGTTATTACTACTGCTATTTCTTCTTCACACCAATTCCATCTTTATACAAAATCCATTAACTACATATCTCATCACTAAGAATCATCACTATAATTTCTACTAATTAAATTAATCAATTCCAACGGTATAATATTCTAATTAATTTAAACCAATTTCTTCACTAATAATAATTATAATTCTTCTCAAGTTAATCCTACTAAGGCTTGATCCCAACAACCAACATAAAACATCATCAGCCAGAACCTCTCTTTTCTAACACTCGTATAGCACGCGCCGCGAACCTCTCTTTGCGCCGCGAACACCACATAAACCTTCAGTTCGCGCCGCGTCCAAACCTTGGCACTTACCTGCGCTGACAGCATCTTCCAACAAAATTAAAACTCAATTTTCTTCCTTCGATTCCAGTACAATTCAATTTTGATCATCACAGGAACATAGCAATATTATAGTTATACTCCACCAACATCTTGCAATTTTCTACAACTAATTCCTCAATAATAATAATAATTATAAACCCTAGGTTAATTTCCCACAATCATTGATTGAACTTTTATAACCTTATTCACCGACGTCAATCAATTTCAACATTCAACAATACAATCACAACACACAAAACAGAGGCAATCATACGACCATAACCCCCACATATCATTCATCATAATTCCGTTTATAGAGCTAGAACCCCACCCTTACCTTGGATATGAGATTGCTTTACTCTCCCGGTTGCCATAGCTTATGCCGCCACTTCCAACTTTTCTCTGAAAATCTTTTCTAACAACGTGCAGAGACGCACCAAAAACCTTTTCGGAAATCGCTTTGTCAGACGGACTTAAAATCATCAAACCGAAAATCGCTCCGGTCAGAAGTTACCTCTACGAGTCTAGAACGTTGTGTCCAAGAACCGCGACGATCCAACGGTTGGATTGGGAGAAACGCCCATTTTACTAAGGTGTCTCACTGCAGAAACTTGTTGCGAAAATTGGACTTCCTCTAGCTTTTCTCTTCCGCCATGGCTCTCTTCTTCACCTCTCCTCTTTCTCCAACTTTTCTTCTTTCTCCACGTCTACTGAGACCTAACTTCTCTTCTTATTTCCTTTATTTTATTATAATTATTATTATAATTATAATCTTCATTTGGGCTTACTAATTAACACCTCCATGATTACTATCACCAACGCAACGTCTAAGCCCACTTAAATAAAACACTCTCATAATCCATAATATTAATTCTATTATTATTTCTCTCCACCAAATTGACTAACTACCGACTATAAAATAAATCGTCCGAACCACCAACTCAACATATTCAATATCATTCTCTACGGCTTAAATCAACTTAAATTAATAATAGTCCATTATAGTAATATTATCTCTAATATTATTTTCCGATTAAACCGACTAATTTCTTGATCATTAATTTATCCGCCCAACACAACGTATAATTCCAATTACGCCTCTTATAATAATGTCAATAATTCTAACTTCGACTAATTCCAACAAATAATTTCCTTATACAATTTAATTAAATAAATAATTAAATTCCGGGTGTTACAAAACAGATCAACACAAAATACAAGATAAGTATATCAGGATTGTTGACCACACATACTTGTTGTTCTGGGGTGACATTACTACTCCCCCTGTTTTTCCATAAAAGTTGCCAAAGCAAACAACTGTCTTCTAATTTTTTTTTAATGAAATTTATGGTTCCTCATAGATGCAGACTCCTAACTTGCTTCGCAAGTTTTCAAAATGTGTTGCATCAAGATCTTCTTTCTTAGTGCCCTCATCAGACATGCTGTTAACTCTAGCACCTTTACTAGACGTACTTGTACCACCACCTCCTTTATCAGCATCAATACTACAACCTTCAATGTCAATGTCATTGATATTGTTAGGAACATTATTAGGGACATTGTTATTATCTTTAGGATCATTTTCAGACTCCTTGGTTAAGTCCTCAATTTTCAAATCATGCACCATTTTTAATTGTGCATCATTCGGAGTCTTATTAGGACTAGTTACCTCAGTGTGCATATTTAGAGAATACCATGCTTTTGAAGAGAAGGAAGGTGATTGTTGAGACATCTCATTGAAGTGAGTGAGTTTTGAGCAATACTCAGTGGGAGAAGAGCAATTTGAGATCACACGATAGTTGTTGTAGAAGGATAGCAACTGAAGAATCCTTTTGTGAACTGGGGAAACTCTCACATCTAACTCATTTGTGAAAGTATTAACAACATCTAGATCAGTGGCCGTCTGCTTCATTGTAATATTTTTGTCCTCCATAATATCTTTGATGTAGAGATGTCCAATGATCTTGCAGGGCATAGTTATGACATCCCCCTCGACATTCTGCTTAGATACACTTTGGTGTATCCAACTTAATTTAGACCAGTCTAAGCTTTTTGTTTGAATCATACCCATCATCAGATTTACATCTTCAATTGTGATAAGAAAAATCATGCTCTCCTTGCTTTCTTGATTTCTCAGGTTGATTTGTGAAGCATTTACTCTTTCCATCTAGATTTTTGATGCTTGGTATTGTCATACCCTAATTTTGACCCCCCTGAGATGTCACACCTCCAAACATCTCATCAAACTCAAGACAGGTACTCAGGGCAGTCACTTGTTTGTCTGATACCCAATCGAGGGTGCTCAAGGATAAAGGAGTTTAGGCAAATGATCAATCAATATGAGAATAACCTCTAATACAACCATGGGAATCAAATGATTCATTTATCCACCTATGTTGATTAGACATCAGTCATCAGGGCTCAGGTTTGCTCAGATCACCAGACTAGGGTTTTGGGCCCATCAAGGACTAAGATCAGGGACCACATTTGGGAAACCCTAAAAAGCCCCAGGGCATCACTCAAAGGATTCAATCATATTCAAATGATCCATATAACAATATCCACTAAGCATTGTACTTCAATTCAAGATCTACAATCATCAATTTCATCTGGTCGACAATTAGGGTTTCAGACCTAATTCACCTGGACAATTAACTTTTAATCAGGACATGGATCCAAAACTCAAAACATGACACAAGAACTTCTATTACCTCAATATAATCCATTCATATCACTCATTTGAGGAGGAGAACTTGATTCATTACCAAAGTCCAATATTTCACTTCATCTGGAAAAAGTCAACTGTACAAGATCACCTTTGACTTGTAAGATTATTAGTCAAACCATGAATTTTAAGGATCAATATCATCAACATATGATTATTGAAGTCATTTGACCAAAGAAAATCAAGAAAATCAATCAAGAATAAAAAAGTCAAAGATTGACTTTTTATACTTAGAAATTTTTCTAAGTGTTTAAAGGTCTTTTTTTTTTCAAAACTTTGGAAGGGAATATCCCAAAATTTCAAGTACAAACTGAAAAAAACTTCCAACATCAAAGTTGTAGATTTTGATCCAATGAACAACTTTGTCACATATGATGTTTTGGCTAGAAATCAACCATTCAAGAGATATGGAGCTTCAAAGTTGTTGCCTTCATGAAACTAGCAAAAAACTCTAGTTTTCTTCAAACTTCATGCCCATTTTTCACAAACTTCCCAATTGATTTTGAAGAAACTCCAAACTAATGAATTGAAGTACATGTTAAGGGCTTTCCAAATTGTGCTCAACCTTCTCCAAATTCATCTTGAGCTAAGAGATATGATTGATCAAAGTTAGGCATTTGAAGTGAAATTATAGGTCATGCCTAAGTTTAAAATTTGCAATTTTATGCAAGTGCTTACACTAATTGGTGCCTCTAAACCTCAGAAACCTTGCAAGGATAGGAGAGAATCGTTTGCATCATTAAACAAATATTTGAAGGGAATATTCCAAAACCAAAACATGTGATTATGTAATGATTACATTTTGAGAATTTATGGCCAAGTGGTGAATCACCAAAGGAATCTCTTCCCAACCAATTGGAGCTCATTTCTGCATCATTATTGTCCCCTAAGATCAAGCAAAACCGACGGCTAGGGAGAAGTATCAAAGAGCTCAGCATTGCACTTCGGATATTCTTTGAATTTCTTCATGGCCAAGAAACCAAAACTACTTCACTAAGCAAGCTCACTCTCCCAAACTACTCTGCACCATTTGCCTATAAATAGAAGTGGATACCTCAATAATAAGCACACCAAAGCAACTCTAATTCTTGCTTTCTCCTTCTCTCCCTCTTGCTTATAGTTTTCAAGAGTTCTTTGGCAAGAAGAATCGAATTCTTCAAACCAGAGCTTTTCTCTTGAAAGTAAGCTTTCTAACATCTCAAGGAGGTTCATTAGAGGTGATCCAAGCACCCGGATCACTTCTGTAAGTGCAAGAACACCATAGTCACTTTCATTTTGGAGCTCGAGCAGTTGGAGGTCTGTAGAACAAATTAGAGGGTGTCAAGCAAGTCTAAGCATTCAAACACATTCCTTAGGGTGTGGTGAAGCTATCCAGATGGTCGCAGCTCATCTGTAAGTGCAGAATCACCATCTTCCATTTCTACTTGAAGCTCAAGCAATAGGGGTCGAGTAGATTAATTCAGAGGTATTCAAAGCAATTTAAGTGCCCAGATAGCGTCAACAAGGTCCCAGGAAGCTTTTGCAATCATTCATTCAAAGCCAGAAGCTCTCCACCATCACCACGACCTTCAGATTCAGAGGTAAGTTTCTGAACTCCATCTCTTTAATTCGTGTATCCTTTGTGTTAAAACTCAATACCAATCCATTCAGCATCATGAGAGGATCAAAAACCCTCTATCACCATTCATTTATCCTTTAGCATCATCAATTAATTTTATTTTTAAATTTTAGGGTTCTTCACATATCTTGATTAATTCAGTAGATATAGTTAATATAAATTCATGTTAGTTATATATCTGGAACCGTGAGTGAATTTGGAGCAAGTTTGCTCTTTACATCTTTTAAAATGGTTGAGATTTGAGAGAGTTGGAAATTCAAAAATGGTGGAGCTTGAGGTTGAAGACGAAGATGGTGAAGCGCGTCATTTTCAAATTCTCAGGGGCAAGTTTAAAATATATTTATTGCAAGGTGTATTCTAAACGAATACATCGTTTAGCTCACTTGGTCACATGTGCTCCTTGTTTCTCTTGCCATAAGGTCTGGGGTTCGATCCCCCCCCTCAGACCTTTTTATTTCATTTTTTTCAAAATAAACTTTGGTTTTCACATATAACCAAACACGCCCCTCTTTAGTCACACTGAGCGTGTAGCTCAGTTGGCTTTGTTTTGTGTGATGACCATAAGGGCGTGGGTTCAAACCATGGTGGAGACAAAAACCTTTTTTTTTATCACTTGTTCATTCCAATTTCTTCACAACTTCACACAATTAATTCACCTATCAAATTAAGTCATTTTCACTTGATTTTTCACACACTTCTTATTTAATATACCTATTTTGAGAATATACCAAAAAAATCATAAAAAATATATTATTTTAATATGTTTTAATTAGGTTTAAAATCACATATCTTTAAGTATCTTTTAATACTTTAAAAATATAATTTTCACTTGATTTTCAAAACCTAATCTCTTGTATATATTTTTGAGTTAAAACCCTAATTATTCAGGTCTTAATCAGGTATAGACTTTGTCTTTACTCTAATTAAGTTGATTTTCTGTCAATTTCCAAAAATTGTATTTACAAAACTTTATCTCTGTTTTCAAAACATTCTTTTGGTATTTGAAGGGCATTATTCCCGGCGAAACTCTTCAGATACCTATGTGACCTAAGGTCCATCTTCACTTCTTCTGTTTTCAAAAATCTTTAACTGTTTATAACAAATATTCAACTGTTATCAATAAACAATCAAACTGCTGGTAAGGCTTTGTACATCATCTTCAAAGGCCTCCACTCCATCCAGGTTAGGCTTTATAGCTTTCAATTTACAATCTTCATTTAAATTACTGTCAAATATAAATTGTATACATATATTGTTTAGAACTACGTCTGAGTGTAAACCTTAGGACAGTTAAACTATATATATATATATATATATATATATATATATATACATATATATTATAGGACTATGGCCTAGGATTGAGAATGTCTTCCCGGTGAAGGCTCTTTCCTTAGAGATCTTTAGTTCAAACCCTCAAGATGAATTATTCCCGGTGAAACATTTTGAAAAAAGCCTTAGAACCCAAATAGGACACATCCACCCAAGAGGAATTATTCCCGGGGAAACCTCTTACTCATTTGCTTAGAGCCAAAATAAGTTCAAAACCACATAGCTTTCTCTTGTGCTATAACAAGGACCCTCGATGACCCTCGATTAGCCTCCTCTTGGGCTTCGTACAAGGACCCACAGGCTTCTTAAAAGCATTCCCAGCTTACTCTTGAGCTTGTATACAAGGACCCGTCAGGTTTCTTATAAACATAGGAACAGGTCTTTAGTTACCTTTTAGCCTACTCTGGTGAGCTTCTTCTACTCTTTAAACCAGACTTTTACACAAGCTAAGAATGTCTCAATCTCAGTATTGAGTATACCTTTTGGGATGAGAGACATGGACAGTCTCTGTCACCCTTATCCCCATTAATCTTCCTCCTTAGCAGAGTCTAGGTTCCATACCTGTCCATCCTCAGTCAGTGTCAGCCTTAATCTTGGGCTTTAAACAAGAAGTCTCAAATAGTTAATCATTCTGCCATCATCTAAATCCCCTGGAAAGGGTTAGCCTCCAACACTCCTCCATTTTTAAAAAATCCCCTGGAAAGGGTCAGCCTCCATTCACTATTTCATTTTTAACAAAATTCCCTGGAAAGGGTCAGCCTCCATTCACTTCTTCATTTCAACAAAATTCCCTGGAAAGGGTTAGCTTCCAAAAATTAAGCTTTCAAAAGATAAACTCTCCAGCAGAGTAAACCGCTGGAAAAGTTTAGCCTCCAAAATCAGTCCTCTAAAGTCATAATTCCTTGGAAAGGGTTAGCTTCCAAAAATTCAACTTTTAAAAGATAAATCTCACTTAAGGTCAGTCTCTGTCAATAAAAACCAATCTCCCGGTAGAGTCTACTTTAGGTCAATCATCCAAACAAATCCCCAGTAGAGTCAATATTCAAACCCGGGTCTTTCATTCATCAATCCTTGCTTAACAAAAGCACAATCCTCAGTAGGGTCAACCTTTAGCCTCCAAACAATAGGATAATCCTCAACAGAGTAGTCCCCTCTGAGTCAAAAGATCCCACACTGGTAGATCTTTCCCCATTAAACAGTCAGCCTCAACCTTGGGCTTTGTACAAGGCACATACTCCCTTTAGAGTCAAAACCCTACTCCTAGGTATTCCCCCCAGAGAGTCAGCCACAACCTTGGGCTTTGTACAAGGCAGATAATAGAGTCTCCCCAGTGAGTCCTTCACTATCAAGTAGCCACAACCTTGGGCTTTGTACAAGGCAGATAAAACCACATTCCCTGTGTCAAAGATTCCTAATCTCTAGGATCTTTTCCCCATAGAGTCATCCATACTCAGTTTCCTCAACAGTCAGCCACAACCTTGGGCTTCATACAAGGCACAAAATAGAGTCTTCCCTAGCAAGAGTCAGCCACAACCTTGGGCTTCATACAAGGCACAAAATAGAGTCTCCCTAGGTAGAGTCAGCCACAATTCTGGGCTTTGTATAGAACACTAAAAAACCTTTCAATCATAAAACAAAATAAACACTCTCTAGCTAAAGTCAGCCTCAATTCTGGGCTTCATACAGAACACAAAACTTCTTAGTTTAAGTTAATTTCCAGTGGAGTCATCTCCCAGAATCATTAAAAACAATCAAAAAGCCTCAAGCTTGGGCCTCATTCAAGCCAGCTAAAAATCAAATCTTTCAAACAGTAGATAGACATAGTATATCTTTATAGGGAGATATTTCTCTTATCTCACCATAAACAAACAATCATTTCAAACAAACAATCATTTCAAACAAATAATCATTTCAAACATTCTCCCATTTAGGACTCGTGAAAGGCATGCTCTGGCAACACACCCAAACTTGTACAACTTTCCCTAATTTGGTTGAGAATCTTTCATTCAAGAGACATGTGAATGTCATACTTGATCAACCAAGTAGTGTCACTCTCTTAATGAAACAAATTCAGCTTTTTTGTCACTTTAAAATGTTTGTGGTGGAATAGTAGAAATATCTCTCTGTAAAGATGATTTTATGTCTCTTTACTGTAAACAGAGATTTAATTCAAGCTTCAACCTTGAGCTTCAAAAAAAGGAACCAAAAAAAATAATTTCCCTAATTAGTTCCCCGAACTACAAAAAGCTCTGACTTTCATTAGGGATATGTAGGCATGAGGTTCACAAGGAATCTCAGCGAGCTAATAAAAAACCAAAAATAGTCAGTCAGTCTGTCTTTTTTAATTCAATTCAATTTTCCCTCCTAACACAAAGGAGAAACTTTCCCAATCATTAGCAACAAACACAAACACATAGACACAGAGAAGGTTCCCGTAGAGTACTACGGATATGTAGGGTGCTTAAAACCTTCCCTATGTATAACCGACCTACCGGACTCTAGAATTTCTAGTCTAGATGAATCCCCGCACTTGGCAAACTCCTAGGGTTTATTTGAGATATTTTTCCCCTTCCTCCTCGTAGGATAATTAAAAAGTCCGTGTGCTATCGTAGGAAGAACTGAAATAAAATTCATCCCGCAACGGGCGCATTGTCCTTCCAAATTCCGCGTGAAGGGTCTAGCGTACCGTCCTCCCAAGTGAAACGGGGAGGTAAAAAAAACGACACTACAAAAAAATGGCGACTCTGCTGGGGAAAGTAATAACCTTGGTTTTTCATCCAAACCAATGGTTGACCTGTTCTGGTCCAGCCCCCAATAAGGAATTAGGGATGCCAAATTCCCCCTCAAACAAGAGAGGTCCTGCCTAACCTCTGTGTCATTTCATGTGTTTGCTGCATTTATACTTGTATATATTTTTATGTTCTGTATCGGGAAAGGGCTTGATTCCCCCTTGTGGTGAGAAATCCTATACCCGGATTTGAGTGCAACATAAGATAGGATGGAGGATGCCTTCTCGGTGAAGGCCCTTTAATCTGGGTTCCTAAATCTACTCGTGGGATTTGCGTGACTGGTTGTGATTAACTGCGCCAATGCATTCCGAGACTCATTTGTACCAGGAGGACCTAGAAACCCATTAACCCCACTTAAAGCCTTTTTAGGACGTAGAGCGGTGATTACGAAAGTAATTGTCATGCAGATACTACACTTAGAGAAAACTCTCTTACAGATACCAATCAACGTATCTTTAAGATTGAGCAAAAGCTCTGAGAACCCCTAGAACCCGTTCTACAGGTAAAAAGATCCTTATCCTTAGTTTACCCTGGGGCGAGGTTTGCGTTGTAACTCCATGAACACTATACCCTTCTACGCCATGTTTGTTTAAAAACTCTTGTGTGCGCATTCATGCATTCATTCATCATAATAACTAAAAACCAAAGAGTCTTTTTCGAGTCGTTTTTCAAGGAAATTAAATAACGAACGTTTTGAACTTCATAGAAAGAGAGAAACAGAGAAAGGACTTAAGGATCTATACCATGGATTACGGAAGAAAGAGAGCTAGGAAATACACCTTCAAAATTCCTAAGGTCGAGGAATTTGAAAAGCTCAGAAAACTGGTGGTCAACCCCCAGGCTTTCAAGGAGAAGTATGGAAAGCTTCTGCCTCTTCTCAACACCAACATTGTGGATGGGATCCTTCCCATTTTGGTACAGTTTTATGATCCAACGTATCACTGCTTTACCTTTCCAGATTATTAACTCATTCCTATGTTAGAGGAGTACTCTCGTCTGATTGGAATACCCGTGTACGCGCAAGATCCGTACTCCGGTTTGGAAAAGAATCCTGACGACATCATCATTGCTGCAACTACTCCCTTGAACGTAGTCGACATCAGAACTCATATGGTGAGTAAAGGAGGAATTCAAGGATTACCCTCCAAGTTCCTGTTGGATCAAGCTCGGCACTTCATCAGCATCCAAGATATGAGCGCTTTTGAGGACATCTTGGCATTTCTTATCTACGGATTGTTTTTGTTTCCTAACATTGACAACTTCGTTGACATCAACGCAATTAAGATCTTCTTAATTGGAAATCCAGTTCCAACCTTGCTTGCGGATGCTTATCACTCTGTGCATTCACGAAACCTGCAGCAAGGAGGATTAATCACATGCTGCGTACCGTTGCTATACGAATGGTTCGTCTCGCACCTTCCAAAGTCTAGCACTTTCTGGAACATGAGGGATGGCCTTCACTGGTCACATAAAATCATGTCCCTCACTCATTCGGACATTGATTGGTGTAGTCCTGACAGCGACGAAACTAAGATCATCTTCAGTTGCGGAAGTTATCCCAACGTACCCCTTATTGGAACTAAGGGAGGAATCAGTTACAATCCAGCTTTAGCCCGTCGTCAATACGGCTATCCCATGAAAAATATACCAAGTAGTATTCAATTGGAGGGTTCGTTCTTCAAGAATATTGACGATCATGGTAACATGCTGAAGAAGGAAATTGTCCAAGCCTGGCGTCTTTGTTCACAGCAAAGGGAGAAGATTGTTAGGAAAACATCTTTGCATTTCCCTAAATCCTTACCTTCAATGGGTACGCGTTAGGGCATTCAAGCTCAGGATGCCATATCAGCGTCAAGAACCTATTCCCCTAAGGGAACCAATATTCCTTTTCTCCACCGATGTTGAGAAACTACAAGCGGCATTAAACAAGGTATGCCAAGAAAGGAATGCTTGGAGAAACAAGTATCGAATCGTCAACACGGAAAACGTTGAGATTCAGAACATCCTAAGAAGGAAGGGTGAGTTTCTAGAAGTACTCGATCGACAAGTGACACAATCCTCACTTTCTCATCATATCCCTCCTGCTTCCTGGATCATCGATCAGCTTACGTTAGAGAACGCTTAGCTCAAGAAACAGAAGAAAATGTTAGAATGTGATGTCGGCTCTTCGTTAAAGTTTTAGAGTCCTCTCTCTCTGTTTCTCTGTATTTCCCTTTTCAAAGTGTGTAAAAGACGGCGTTTTCGCTTAATTAATAAAAAGTTTGATGTTTCATAACGTAATTATGGTGTCTCCTTGAAAAATATTAACTTAATTACACATCATGCATCGCTTTAGTCGTACGGACTCACACGATAATTGTCGCGGATCTAATAGTCACTTTCCTTTCTCCAGAAAGAGAGGAGGAGAAGGAGGTGAACAAAGGCATTCAAGCTGTCGCATTCATACAACACTCATTCAAGTCGTAAGAAAAGAATGGACGACTTAGGGCAAGAGAATGGAGAACTCAGGGAAGATGTCACTACTCTCAAGGAATCTGTTGAAAGGCTCAATAGTATGGTAGAAGCCCTGGTGGTTGCACAAAGATAACCTCCACCAGAAGAGCCACAAAGGATTGTGGTTTCCGTGATTGTTTCTACTCCTATTCCTCAGTATACCATGCCGCCCAACTGACCTTGGGGCATGCCGTATAACTTTATTCCAGACGGGTACATACCCCCAGTTTCTGAAGTTCCAAGAGTTACAATGGATATGCATCCACCGGAGGGTTACAAACCTCTAGAAATTGAAGTTCCAAGAGCAACGGCAACGGGATATGCGCAACAGAACGCTAAGATACCAAGATCTGCCGTCATGGCTTCTCCACAGCCGATTGTGCATACTTTTCCTCCTGCAGGCGGACAAGTGTATCATCACGCTCCCAGTGAGGATGCTGACGTGTATGAAAGATTGGACGAGTTCCAGGAACAGTTTCTGTAAATGCAGAAGGAACTCAAGACTCTCCGAGGACAAGATCTATTTGGAAAGAATGCTGCAGACCTCTGTCTGGTTCCAAACGTTAAGATTCCTCACAAATTCAAAGTACCAGATTTCGAGAAGTACAAAGGGAATTCATGCCCACAAAGTCACCTCATGATGTACGCTCGAAGGATGTCAACTCAGACTGATAATCAACAATTGCTCATTCATTATTTTCAAGACAACCTGACTGGTGCTGCACTCAAATGGTACATAAACTTGGACAGTTCAGAGATTCGTACTTTTCGAGACCTCGGAGAGGCCTTCGTCAAACAGTATAAGTACAATCTGGATATGCTCCCGACAGAGATCAACTCCGGGCCATGACTCAAAAGGATAAAGAGAGCTTCAAGGAATACGCTCAGAGATTGCGTGAAGTTGCTGCTCAAATTTGTCCTCCACTAGAAGAGAAAGAAATGACAAAAATTTATCTCAAGACTTTAAGTCCATTTTCCTATGGACGAATGGTTGCCAGCGCCCCCAGTGACTTTACCGAGATGGTAAACATGGGCGTATGTTTAGAAGAAGCAGTTTGAGAAGGACGCTTGAACAAAGAACCAGAATCTTCTATTGGTCCTAGGAAGTATGGAAGTTCTTTCCAGAAGAAAAAGGATCAAGACGCCAGCAGTGTCTTGCACAAAGCAAAGAAGAAGTTTCAACCTCAAGTTGCTACAATAACTCCGGTTGTTAACTCAGTGCCAGCTTATCGACCCCAGATTTCGCAACAACCATTTCAACAAAAGTCACAACAACCTCAACAGCAGGTTTGACCTCCAAATTACAACAATCGGGCACAAAGGTATCCTCCTTTTGACCCCGTACCAATGCCGTATGCGGAATTGTTTCCAACTCTACTGGCAAAAGGAGTCATTCAGACAAAGAGTCCTCCAAATCCTGCAAATGAATCATCACCATGGTTCAAGGCGGACCAATCTTGTCCCTATCATCATGGGGCACCAGGTCACAACATTGAGAATTGTCTCAATTTCTAGGTCGATGTTCAAAGATTAGTGAAGAGCGGAATGCTATCCTTCAAAGATACTAATCCCAATGTTCAAGCAAATCCTTTGCCGCAGCATAAAGAAGCTTCAGTGAATCTGGTGGATCAACACCCCAATGTCATTCAAATCTACGATATCTGTCAGATAGGGGAAAATCTCGTCAAAATGCACACTAGACAAGCTGGGTACGGTCATGTGCCACCTCACGACTACTTCACATGTGAAATTTGTCCAAAGAATAATAAAGGATGTATTGTAGTTCAAGCTGCATTACAAGAACAAATGGACTTAGGATGGATTCAACACATCCGAGTCAAAACTGAGTACGACGTCAACATGGTTCAAGGATGTCTAGGAGAATACAAGATCTACAAAGTTGAAGATCTCGAAGGATCGGTAGTCAGGTTCCATAAGACTTTAAATGGACTTGCCTACTTTGGAACGAATTTCCATCCTTACAGTAGATGCATAATTTGTCGAAGAAATTCACGAGGTTGTTTGCGCGTCCGCAACGACATTCAGAAACTGATGGATGACAATACCATTATAGTTCTTGCCAACAGGGAAGATGACGAAGTCTTTACCGTATCTCCTCATATTAATCAAGTTGAACCAATGCAAGTCAAGTATGACAGCAAGAAGATAGCAATTGCTCCATTAGTCATCTACTTACCAGGTCCTGTACCGTATGAGTCCAACAAGGCTATACCATACAAGTACAAAGCTACATTCATTGAAAATGGTAAGGAAATACCATTACCGTCTGTTGTCAACATTGCTGACATTAGTCGAGTCACCAGAAGTGGACGAGTTTTCAACAGAACAACAGAAAATGTGGAGAAGCCTTCGGAAGAAGCACCACATAAGCAAGACAATCATTCGACCAATGCTGTTCAAGCAAAAGAAAATGATGAGATCTTGAAATTAATCCAGAGGAGTGAATACAACATTGTAGACCAGCTGCTACATACTTCGTCTAGGATATCTGTGCTTTCCCTTTTATTTTGTTCTGAAGCTCATAGGGAAGCTCTACAGAAAGTTTTGGAACAAGCTTTCGTAGAACCTAGTGTTACCGTGGGAAATTCAACAACATCGTTGCCAACATCTCCGCAGGAACTAATCTAAGTTTCTGTGACGAAGATCTTCCTGGAGAAGGAGTGGACCATAACCTTCCACTCAACATCTCAGTCAGCTGCATGGGTGATGTCCTCACAGGAAACCTAATAGACAATGGATCCTCTCTCAACGTCATGCCCAAATCAACATTGTCAAGATTATCCTTCAAGGATTTCTCGCTAAGGGACAGTCACGTCATCGTCAAAGCGTTCGATGGATCGAGGAAGTCAGTTTTTGGAGAAGTAGATCTTCCCATAACTATTGGACCTCATACTTTCAAAATCATTTTCCAAGTTATGGATATCCGGGCAGCATACAGTTGTTTGCTAGGTCGCCCATGGATTCATGAGGCTGGGGCAATTACTTCCACACTTCATCAGAAACTGAAGTTCATACGAAATGACAAATTGGTAACCGTATGTGGAGAACGAGCTCTAATCGTCAGCAACCTGTTATCATTCTCCGACATAGAACCAAAAGAAGTCGCTGGAACTAAATTTCAAGCACTTTCCTTGGATAAGGAAAAAGGAAAGGAGAAAGCAGCGTATATTTCTTCCTACATAGATGCAATCCAAGTTGTAAAGGATGGCACTACCAGTGGTTGGGGGCATATTGAGATTCCTACCAACAACAAAAACAGAACAGGAGTTGGTTTCTTTCCAACATCATCAAAGGCTATTCCAGGAATTGAGGTAGTTCTTCTAATTCAAGAAACTTTCCGCAGTGGAGGTTTTCTTCAACGTGTTCAACAAACAGTCAATACCATCGGTACGGAAAACACTGATGAAGAGGAATGGCTATCCTATCTCCACAGAGCAGGATACGTCTCCCTAACAGAGTCTGGTTCGCCTTACTGTTATCTAACTAAAGGATCTGAAAGTAAGACTCAACCAATGAGTGACGAAGTTACCAACAACTTCACCAACAGAAGTCATGGTTCATCAGAAGAAATTCCTCCTATCCCCGAAGAAACCTGGGATACATTAGGAGAACCGAGCGGAAAATTCGACTACATGGTGAAATACTCTGCTCCTGAAAGTTCTAAAATCTCCCTTGAAGACATTGTTCCGACTGGATGGAACATTGATTATGAGTACCTCACTCAGCCAAAAGAGATATACAAACCTTGCTATTCATCATCATCAACTGGTGAAGTCATCATTGAGGATTATATCCCCAAGCTACCCACAGAGGCTACGGATCTAGAGTATACATACCTAGTCAATGCCATCTTGGGAGAAGAGCAAGACCAAAATATAGAAGAGGATGATCTCGAAAGTGTCTCCGACAACGAGTCTCTCCATTCAGAAGATTGGAAGTTTCCTCAAAAGAAAATCCAACATACTCCACTTGGAAATGGGTATGCTCACACCGCTCAGTCTGCTGAAGCGGAAGAAGATCGTCTAAGTGTTGCAAAGACAGTGGTTGGTAAATCAAGACCTACCACAAGCTAGCTTAAGCCTAAAGTGCCAGATTACATAGTGCACAATGGGGTTCGCCACTATTGGACGGCTGTTGAAGTTTCGACTGTTGTTCGCACTCCTAAGTAGGAACTTTCACCGTTATTTTCTCCTCTCACCTTAGCCCATGGTGATGAGATGTTTCATAGGGCTTTGCATTTTACTATTTCTTAGGAAAATGTCCCTCTTTGCTTCGCCCAAAGCAACAGAGTTTTGTTTTATAGGGTTTTTGTTTCAAGAAGTGACTGTCGATTAATAAAAATGTCATTTTGTTCCTTCGTTAGTTTTTCCCTTTTCTTTTTATCGGAAATTGGTTATCCTAAAAAACACCCCTAAAAACATCAAACTATTCCATTAACTGCATACATCAAGTCTTCCCTCGTTGTCTAAATAAAAATCATCATACATATGCAGATTAATCATAAAACACCCCATTGAAACGTACGATCGTATGACTTCTCCAAGCTTTGGGTTTCCTGTATTCGAGGCAGAGGAAGAAGAAGACGAAGAAATATCAAAGGAAATTTCACGGTTACTTCAACAAAGGAAGAGGCCGTTCAGCCATACAATGAGCCTCTAGAGATCATTAACCTTGGTTCTGACGGAAACAGAAAAGAGGTTAAGATTGGAGCTTCGCTCAGTTCAGAGATCAGAGAAAGTTTGATACAACTGCTCAAAGAATTCTCAGATGTCTTCGCTTGGTCTTATCAAGATATGCCAGGGTTGGATACTAGTATAGTGGAGCATCACTTACCGTTGAAGCCAAAATTCCCTCCGGTCAAGCAAAAATTGAGAAGAACTCATCCGTAGATGGCCATGAAAAACAAAGAGGAAGTTCAAAAGTAAATCAGCGCTGGTTTCCTCGTCACTTCAGAATACCCTCCATGGTTAGCTAACATTGTTCCCGTTCCTAAGAAAGACGGAAAAGTCCGCATGTGCGTCGGCTACAGATATTTGAACAAAGCTAGCCCTAAGGATGACTTTCCTCTACCACATATTGACATGTTGGTTGACAGTACAGCAAAATCCAAAGTTTTCTCATTCATGGACGGATTTTCGGGATACAACCAAATCAAGATGGCGCTTGAAGATATGGAGAAAACAGCTTTCATCACCCCTTGGGGAACGTTCTGCTACCGCGTTATGCCTTTTGGACTAAAGAACGCAGGGGCAACTTATCAAGAGCCATGACTACACTTTTCCACGACATGATGCATAAGGAAGTTGAAGTCTATGTGGACGACATGATTGCCAGATCAGAGAATGAGGAAGATCACATACAGAATCTGACAAAGTTATTTCAACGCTTACGGAAGTTTCAACTTCGCCTGAACCCCAACAAGTGTACCTTTGGTGTCTACTCAGGAAAACTCCTTGGTTTCATCGTCAGCAAACGAGGAATTGAAGTATATCAAGATAAAGTCAAGGCAATTTAAGAAATGCCTTCACCCAGAACCGAGAAACAAGTTAGAGGATTTCTTGGACGTCTGAATTACATCTCGAGATTCATATACCTCATGACTGCAACTTGTGCTCCAATTTTCAAACTTCTACGGAAAAATCAAACTTGCGTCTGGACAGACGATTGTGAGAAAGCGTTCGACAACATTAAGGAATATCTGCTCGAACCACCCATCTTGTCTCCTCCAGTGGAAGGAAGACCTTCGATAATTTACTTAACCGTCTTAGAAGATTCCATGGGTTGTGTCCTTGGACAACAAGATGAGACAAAAAGAAAAGAGCATGCCATCTACTACCTGAGCAAGAAATTCACTGACTGTGAATCCCCCTACTCCATGCTCGAGAAAACCTGTTGTGCTTTGGCCTGGGCTGCCAAGTGTCTCCGCCAGTACATGATTCGACATACTACTTGTTTGGTTTCCAAGATGGATCCAATCAAGTACATCTTTGAGAAGCCTGTCTTAACCGGGAGAATCGCCCGTTGGCAGATGCTGTTATCAGAATATGACATTGAGTATCACGCACAAATAGCCGTGAAAGGAAGCATCCTAGATGAGCACCTGGCTCACCATCCACTCAATGGTCATGAATCAATCAGTTTTGACTTTCCGAACGAGGACGTCATGTACCTCAAGATGAAAGATTACGACGAGCCACTACCAGACGAAGGACCTGAGATAGGATCCCAATGGGGCTTGATCTTTGACGGAGCTGTCAATGTTTATGGACGAGGAATTTGGGCAATCATTGTTAACCCTCGAGGTACCCATATTCCTCTTACCGCCAGATTAACTTTCAAGTGCACAAACAATGAGGCCGAATATGAAGCTTGCATCATGGGTCTCGAAGAAGCCGTGGATCTGAGAATCAATCACTTGGATGTATACGGAGATTCTGCTTTGGTCATCAATCAAACTAAAGGAGAATGGGAAACACTCCAACCTGGGCTAATCCCTTACAAAGACTATGTGAGAAGATTGTTACCATTCTTCGACAGGGTAGATTTTCATCACATTCCTCGTGAAGAAAACAACTTGGCTGATTCATTAGCCACACACTCTTCCATGATTAGGATAATTCATTGGAATGACATACCTTAGATCGATGTCATGTGCCTGGATAGGCCCGCTCATGTTTTCACAGTAGAAGCAATCATCGACGACCAACCGTGGTATCACGACATCAAAAACTTTCTTCAAAGGCAAGAGTACCCTCTTGGAACATCAAAGAAAGATAGAAAAACTTTGAGAAAGTTAGTTGGCAGATTCTTCGTGAATGAAGATGTTCTGTACAAGAGAAATTTCGACATGGTCCTGCTCAGATGCGTTGACAGAAAAGAAGCAGAAATACTCATGAGAGAAATACATGAAGGTTCCTTTGGTACTCACACCAATGGACACACCATGACAAGGAAAATATTGAGAGCAGGATATTATTGGCTGACAATGGAGTCATATTGCTACCAGTATGCAAAGAGGTGTCACAAATGTCAGATCTACGACGATAGAATTCATGTGCCACCATCTCTTCTCAACATACTCTCTTCCCCTTGGCCTTTCTCCATGCGGGGAATCGACATGATTGGAATGATCGGGCCAAAAGCGTCCAACGGACATCGCTTCATCTTGGTAGCCATAGACTATTTCACCAAGTGGGTCGAAGCAGCTTCATACGCAAACGTCAGAAGACAAGTTGTCGTCAGGTTTATCAAGAATCACATCATCTGTCGCTACGACATTCCTAGCAAGATAATCACTGACAATGGGTCAAATTGGAACAACAAAATGATGAAGGAACTTTGTGAAGAATTCAAGATTGAACATCACAACTCGTCTCCTTACAGACCAAAGATGAATGGAGCTGTGGAAGCAGCTAACAAAAACATCAAGAAAATCATTCAGAAAATGGTCATCACCTACAAAGATTGGCATGAAATGCTCCCGTTCGCTCTTCATGGTTACCGTACATCCGTACGTACTTCGACTGGAGCAACTCCTTTCTCCCTTGTATATGGCATGGAAGCAGTCCTACCCATAGAGGTTGAGATCCCATCAATGTGAGTCTTGATGGAGGCAAAATTAACAGAAGCCGAGTGGTGTCAAAGCAGATTCGATGAGTTGAACTTAATCGAGGAAAAGCGCATGACAGCTTTATGCCACGGACAGCTATATCAACAAAGAATGAAGAAAGCTTTCGACAAAAAGGTTCGACCTCGCACAATCAAAGAAGGCGACCCAGTGCTCAAAAAGATTCAATCTTTTCTCACAGACTCTAGGGGCAAATGGACTCCCAATTATGACGGCCCATACGTGGTCAAGAGAGCTTTCTCGGGAGGAGCCTTAATACTCACGACTATGGATGGAGAAGAATTCACCCGTCTTGTGAACGTCGACGCAGTCAAGAAATACTTCGCCTAAATAAACAAAAGAACAGCTCGCTAAGTTGAAAACTCGCAAAGAGCGACTTAGGCAAAAAAGAGCGTCTCGGTGAATCGAAAACCCGAAAGGGCGATTCAGGCAAAAATTAGAGACATAAAAAATATATAATCAATCCCGGTAGACTTAAAACCTGAAAGGGGTAGTTTACGCAAAAATTAGGGATATATGGCAAGTAACTGTGTTCAGGACAAACTTGATCATCCAAAAAATCCATAGTGGAATATTCATCATCAGTAGGTCATCTTCTACGAAGCACGAATACGTCGCGATTCAAAGTGGAAGGGAAAGATAACGGTCGTCACGTTTCAGCGTAGTCCTTTTCCCGAAAATTACCAATTTCCAACTTTGTAAATACTCCATGGAATCCAGCCTTTGGCTGATTACCATTCCATAAATAACAATTTGAGGCTTGTGCCTTTTCTTTGCAATCGAGTCTTATTCAGTTTCTTAAAGTGTATTTTTTAGGTCTGATAGTCATTTTTCTTGAAACAAACATTTTCAAAAATAAAATGAATTTACTTGCAAAATAAAAGGTGAAATTTCTTTCTAAGGTTTACAAACAATAGGAAGAATGCAAACAGTTGCTCCAAGAACGGTTGAGACTCTGGGGACAAATTTCCCTAGGAGGTCGCTTTGCGAACATCTCCCGACGACAGATCTTCACTTCAAGTCATGTCACTAACTTCAGACAGCGGACAACCGGTAACCAAGTATCCCCAACAGAGTGCAAACTACATATTCCAAGAAGAAGACATCTTCTGATCATCAAAAAAATTAAGTCGTATTACAGGATTTAACATCCGCGACAATTCTATTCACATTCACTTTACATTTTATAATCTTCATAACATTCATACATTCTTTACGGATCATATCACATGACTGCACAGTTGGCATAGTCTAGTTAGGCTTTGTTCCTGTTATTGCTCGAGTCACTTGGACATATACTCAAGTTTCCCCTGCGAGTCGTGAAAGAACATTCTTCTTCATGATGACGGTTCATACACCAGGATTTTGTCATACCCTAATTTTGACCCCCCTGAGATGTCATATCTTCAGGCTTCTCATCAGATCAAAACAGATACTCAGAACAGTCACTTGTTCATCCGGTGCTTAATCGAGGGTGTTTAGAAACAAAAGAGCTCAGGCAAAGGATCAGTCAATAAAAGGGATGGTCTCCAACACAAACATAGGATTCAAAAACTTAATTTTATTCACCTATGATTGATTAGACACCCAGTCATTTGAGCTCAGGTTTACCCTGGTCACCAGACTAGGGTTTTGAGCCCATCAAGGGCTATAATCAGGGATCACATTTGGGAAACCCTAAAAAGCTCCAAGATATATATCAAAGGCTTCAATCATCTTCAGATGATCCATATAACAACATCCATTGGGCATTACACTTTAATTCAAGATCCACAGTCATCAATTTCATCTGGTCGACAATTAGGGTTTTTGACCTAATTCACCTGGACAGTTGACTTTTAATCAAGAAATGAAACCAAAACTCAAAACATGGTTCAAGAACTTCTATTACCTCAACATAGTCAATTCATATCACTCATTCGAGGAGGAGAACTTGGTTCATCACAAAAGTCCAAATTCTGACTTCATTAGAAAAAGTCAACTGTACAGGATCACCTTTGACTTTTAGGGTTTTTAGTCAAACCATGACTTTTAAGGATCAATATCATCAATATATGGTTATTAAAGTCATTTGACCAAAGAAATTCAAGAAAATTCACCAAGGATCAAAAAGTCGGGAATTAGGGTTTTTAAGGGCATTGTGGGAACTCAAAATTTCACCTACACAACTCAAAAAACTTCCAACATGAAAGTTGTAGATCTTGCAAAATAAAACAACATCTTACAATGCAACTTTTTTCAAGAAATCAATCATTTAAGAGATTTGGAATTTGGAAGCTTTAGGTCATAAAAACTTAAAAAAATTTCTAAGTGTTTTTAACCTAGTTTTCTTCTAAATTTGAGCCCATTTTCACAATTTTTCCAAATGATTCTAAAGAAATACCAAACTAATGAATTGAAGTAGATGTTTAGGGTTTTCCAAATTGTGCTCAACCTTCTCCAAATTCATTTTGAGCTAAGAGTTATGCTTGTTCAAAGTTGGCCTCATGAAGGAAAATTATAGGTCATGCATCATTTTGAAACTTTGCAATTTTGTGCATATGACCTCACAAATGGATGCTACACGACCCATAACACATTTGTAAATATACCATGCATTCATTTTCACCATGGCATAAGGATTGAGGAAGATTTCCAAAACAAGAACATGTGATTATGTAATGATTACATTTGGGAATTTATGGCAAATTGATGAATCATCAAAGGAATCTTCTCACCAACCAATTAGAGCTCATTCTGCATCAGAAATGTTCCCTAAGATCAGATGGAATCAATGGATAGGGAGCTAAACTCGTTTTGGCCATCATTGCATTTTGGATATTCCTTGAATTCCTTCATGGCCAAGAAACCAAAACTCCCTCATTAAGCAAGCTCACTCCCTCAATCTGTACAGAACCATTTGCCTATAAATATAAGTTCTCTCCTTCATATTAATCACACCAAAGCAACTCAATTCCTTGCTTTCTCCTTCTCTCTCTCTCTCATGCTTATGGTTTTTCAAAGTTCTTTGGCAAGAAGAATCGTTTTCTTCAAACCAGAGCTCTTCTTTGGAAAGTAAGCATTCTAAAATCTCAAGGGGGGTTCATTTGAGGTGATCCAAGCACCTGGATCACTTCTGTAAGTGAAGGAACACCATTGTTGCTTTCATTTTGGAGCTCGTGCAGTTGGAGGTCCATAGAGCAATTCAGAAGGTGTCAAGCAAATCCAAGCATCCAAACACGTTCCTTAGGGTGTGGTGAAGCTATTCAGATGGTCGCAGCTCATCTGTAACTGCAGATTCATCAACCTCCATGTTCACTTGAAGCTCAAATCGAAGGGGTCGGGTAGAGCAATTCTGAGGTATTCAAGTCACAATAAGTATTCAGTTAGCATCGCTGAGTCCCAAGGAAGCTTTTAGGATCGTGCATACAAGCCCAGTTGTTTTCCATCAAGCTCACGACCTCCATTTTCAGAGGTATTTTTTCAAACTCCAACTCAATTATTCAAGTACTCTTTCTTGTATATCTCGATACCAGTTTGTTCATCATCATCAGAGGATTGAAAACCCTCTGTCATCATTCATTTATTCATCTTATGCATCATTTATTTTTAAAATTATGGTTTACATGTTCTTCGTGTTCATACTGAAATTCGTTAGTTACACTTAGAATAAATTAATTCTGAACCCATGACCATGTTCCTCGTCCAAAAACGAGCAAAATTGATGTTTACATCATACCATTTGGTTGAGAAACCAGAGAGTTAGAAATTTGAATTCTCACGAGCTCAAGGAAGAAGATGACTATGGTGGCGCGCAAATTTGAATCTCCTGGGACTTTTTAAAATATAATCAATTCGTTGCGTTTGTTATACAAAACTGAGCGCGTAGCTCAGTTGGCCAGGTTTTGAATGTTGGTCATCAAGGGCGTGGGTTCGAGCCTCCCTAGGGCCAAAATCATTTTTTTATCACTTTTCTCACTTATTTTCTTCACAACTTCAACGAATTATTTCACCTATTAAACTAAATCATTTTTACTTCATTTTTCACACACTTGTTAATTAATATATATATATATATATATATATATATATATATATATATTACGAATAATAAAAAAAATCACAAAAATATTATTTATTTTGTATATTTTTATTAGGTTAAAAATGATATTGTTTTTAATTGTTTTAAATATATTTTAATACATGTTTTCATTGAAATTTCAAAACCTAATATCTCATAAATATTGTTAGTGATAAAATCCTAAACATTAAGGTCTTAATTAAGTATAGATATTATCTTTCCTCTAATTAAGTTGACTTTTGTCAAAATTCAAACTGTTTTCAAACTTCAAAGTAAACAGACGATTGAGGTTTTCAAACAACAGAACCTCGCATCTTCCCAACTGTTTTCACAACAGTAATCATTTCAAATCATTTTCAACTGTTTTTTTTCATAAACAGTAAATCATTTTCAAGTGGGCCTCTAATAGAGTGTAAGTCCCAACACCTTTTTCTTTTCATAGTTTGTTTTCAAAACTGTATTTACAAAATCTTCTTTTTGTTTTCAAAACATTCTTCTAGTATTTGAAGGGCATTATTCCCGGTGAAACTCTTCAGATACCTATGTGACCTATGTCCATCTTCACTTCTTCTGTTTTCAAAAACCTTTAACTGTTTATCATAAATATTCAACTGTTATCAATAAAACAACAAAATTGCTGGTGAGGCTTTGTACATACATCTTCAAAGGCCTCCACTCCATCCAGGTTAGGCTTTACAAGCTTTCAATTTACAGTCTTTATTTAAATTACTGTCAAATATAGAACTGTTTATATATTAGAACTATGCCAGAGTTTAAACCCTAGGACAGTTAAACTATATATATATATATATATATATTATAGGAATATGGCCTAGGATTGAGAATGTCTTCCCGGTGAAGGCTCTTTCCTAATTAGAGATTTTTAAAGTGACAGAAAAGCTAAAATGATGTTTCCTTAAGAGAGGGAGCCTACTTTGTTGATCAACTATGACAGCCAACATGCCTCTTAAATGAAAAATTCTCAACCAAATTAGGGAAAGGGTCGTACAAGTCTGGAGGTGTTGCCAGAGCATGCCTTTCACGAGTCCTAAATGGGAGAATGTTTGAAATGATGATTTGCTTGAAATGATTGTTTGTTTGAAATGATTGTTTGTTTGTGGTGAGATAAGAGAAATATCTACCTATGAAGATTAGCTATGTCTATCTATTGTTTGAAAGATTTGATTTTTTAGCTGGCTTGCATGAGGCCCAAGCTTGAGGCTTTTGATTGATTTATTGACTCTGGGAGATAACTCCACTGGGGATGGATTTAAACTAAAGAGTTTTTGTGTTCTGTACAAAGCCCAGAATTGAGGCTGACTCTAGTTGGAGAGTATTTATTTGGTGGATTTTATTTGGTGTTCTGTACAAAGCCCAGAATTGTGGCTGACTCTACTTAGGGAGAATCTATTTTGTGCCTTGTATGAAGCCCAAGGTTGTGGCTACTCTGGCTAGGGAAAACACTGTTTTCTGCCTTGTACAAAGCCCAAGGTTTTGGCTGACTTTTGAGGAAACTGAGTATGGATGACTCTATGGGGAAAAGATCCTAGAGGTTAGGAATCTTTGACACAGGAAATGTGGTTTATCTGCCTTGTACAAAGCCCAAGGTTGTGGCTACTTGATGATGAAGGACTGACTGGGGAGACTCTATTATCTGCCTTGTACTAACCCGAGGTTGTGACCGACTCTTAACTGGGGAAGTTATTGTTTGATGCCTTGTACGAGGCCCAAGGTTGAGGCTGACTCTTTGGGGAGTTTTACTCTACTGGAGGATTTATCTATTAAAAGACTGATTTTTGGAGGCTAACCCTTTCTAGGGGATTTTGACTTAGTTGGGGAAATTATCCTTTGAAAGAATGAATTTTTGGAAGCTAACCCTTTCCAGGGATTTTGGATTTAAAGGAGTGATTTTGGAGGCTAACCCTTTCCAGGGATTTTTAACTCTTTTTATTGACTGAGATTGGAGGCTGATCCTTTCCAGGGGATTTTAACTCTTTTTATTGACTGAGATTGGAGGCTGACCCTCTCCAGGGGATTTTAATGATGGCAGAAAGATTATCTAATTGAGACTTCTTGTTTTAAAGCCCAAGATTAAGGCTGACTCTTGCTGAGAATAAGCAAATATGGATCCTAGACTCTGCTAAGGAAGATTGATGAAGATAAGGGTGACAGAGACTGTCCATGTCTCTCATTCCAAAAGGTGTGCTCAATATGAGATTGAGACAATCTTAGCTTGTTTAAAAGTCTGGTTTAAAGTGGAAGAAACTCACCAGGATAGGCTAAAAGGTAACTAAAGACCTGTTCCTATGTTTATAAGAAACCTGATGGGTCCTTGTATACAAGCTCAAGAGGAAGCTGGAAATGCGTTTAAGAAGCCTGTGGGTCCTTGTACAAAGCCCAAGAGGAGCCTAATCGAGGGTCATCGCGGGTCCTTGTTATAGCACAAGAGAAAGCTATGTGGTTTTGAACTTATTTTGGCTTTAAGCAAATGGGTAAGAGGTTTCACCGGGAATAATTCTTCTTTAGGTGGATGTGTCCTATTTTTGGATTCTAAGGTTTTTGCCAAGATGTTTCACCTGGAATAATTCATCTTGGGGGTTTGAACTACAAATATCTAATTAGGAAAGAGCCTTCACCGGGAAGACATTCTCAATCCTAGGCCATATTCCTATAATATAAATATATATAGTTTAACTTGTCCTAGGGTTTACACTCTGACGTAGTTCTAAACAATATATAAACAGTTCTATATTTGACAGTAATTTAAATAAAAGACTGTAAATTGAAAGCTTGTAAAGCCCAACCTGGATGGAGTGGAGGCCTTTGAAGAAGTATGTACAAAGCCTTACCAGCAATTTTTGTAACAGTTGAATATTTATGATAAACAGTTAAAGGTTTTTGAAAACAGAAGAAGTGAAGATGGACATAGGTCACATAGGTATCTGAAGAGTTTCACCAGGAATAATGCCCTTCAAATACCATAAGAATGTTTTGAAAACTGAAAGAAGATTTTGTAAATACAGTTTTGAAAACATACTAAGAATAGAAAAAGGTGTTGGGACTTACACTCTATTAGAGGCCCATTGAAAATGATTTACTGTTTATGAAAAAAAAACAGTTGAAGAGAAATGCCATGATGCAAGGTTTCGTTGTCTGGGAACTTTGATCGTCTGTTTAATTCGGAGTTTAAAACAGTTTGAATTTTGACAAAAGTCAACTTACTTAGGATAAAGACAAAGTCTATATCTTGTTAAGACCTAAATGGTTAGGGTTTTATCACTAGAGTATTTATGAAAGATTAGGTTTAAAAAAATCAAGGAAAGCATGTATTAAGATACATTTAAAAATACTTAGAACACACCATTTTTAACCTAATGAAAATACATAAAATAAATCATATTTTTTATGATTTTTTTGATTATTTATAAAATAGGTATGTTAATTGATAAGTGTGTGAAAAATGAAGTGAAAATGATTTAATTTGATAGGTGAATGAATTAGTTAAAGTTGTGAAGAAAATAGAATGAACAAGTGATAAAAAAAGGTTTTTGTCTCCACCAAGGCTTGAACCCACACCCTTCATGTTACCAGCCCAAAACAAACACCACTGAGCCAACGCGCGCTTGGTGACAAGGTAACGGTTCCATTGCAATACATATGTTATTCAAGTGCATAGAAGCAAAAAAAGAAATAAAATCAAAAGGTCTGGGGCGAGGGGGATTCGAACCCCAGACCTTGGGCACGCGCAACACACAAACACTCTTTACCACTGGGCTATAACGATTTAGTCGTTTATAAAACGACCACCATTCAAAATAAAATAAACTTCAGCCCTAAATTTGAATTTTGCGCGCCACCACCATTGTCATCTTCAACCTCAAGCTCTTACATTTTTTAAATTCAGAACTCTCTCAATTCTCAACCATTTGCAAAGATGTAAAGACCAAACTTGCTCTAAATTCTCTCACGATTTCAAATATGTAACTAACATGAATTTATATTAACTACATCTACTAAATTATCTAAAATACGTAAAGAACCCTAAAATTTGAAATTTAAATTAAATGGCTATACTGAAGTATAAATGACTGATGATAGAGGGTTTTTAATCCTCTGATGATGCTGAGTGAAATGGTATTGAGCTTTAACCAAAAAGGTACACGAATTAAAGAAGTGGAGTTGAGAAACTTACCTCTGAAAATGGAGGTCGTGAGGATGATAGAGAACACCTGGGCTTGTATGAATGGTCCTAAAAGCTTCCTTGGGACTCAGTGATGCTAACTGAATACTTATTATGACTTGAATACCACATAATTGTTCTACCTGACCCCTTCAATTTGAGCTTCAAGTGAACATGGAGGTTGATGAATCTGCAGTTACAGATGAGCTGCGACCATCTGAATAGCTTCACCACACCCTAAGGAACGTGTTTGGAGGCTTGGCTTTGCTTGACACCTTTTGAATTGCTCTATGGACCTCCAACTGCACGAGCTCCAAAATGAAAGCAACAATGGTGTTCCTCCACTTACAGAAGTGATCCAGGTGCTTGGATTACCTCAAATGAACCCCCTTGAGATGTTAGAATCCTTACTTTCCAAAGAAGAGCTCTGGTTTGAAAAAAATGATTCATCTTGCCAAAGAACTTTGAAAAACCATAAGCATGAGAAAGAGAAGGAGAAAGCAGGGAATAGAGTTGCTTTGGTGTGTTAAATACCGAGGAATGCACTTGTATTTATAGGCAAATGGTTCTGTACAGATTGAGGGAGTGAGCTTGCTTAATGAGAGAGTTTTGGTTTCTTGGCCATGTAGGAATTCAAGGAATATCCAAAATGTGATCAATGCATTTTCGAGCTAGCTCCCTATCCATTGATTCCATCTGATCTTAGGGAACATTTATGATGCAGAATGAGCTCT
Organism: Vicia villosa; assembly: GCF_029867415.1. NCBI lineage: Eukaryota > Viridiplantae > Streptophyta > Magnoliopsida > Fabales > Fabaceae > Vicia > Vicia villosa. The sequence continues at coordinate 252,942 of NW_026706040.1, forward strand.
AATTGGTTGGTGAGAAGATTCCTTTGATGATTCATCCATTTGCCATAAATTCCCAAATGTAATCATTACATAATCACATGTTCTTGTTTTCGGAATCTTCTTCAATCCTTATTCTATGGTGAAAATGAATGCATGGCATGTTTGCAGATGTGTTATGGGTCGTGTAGCATCCATTTGTGAGGTCATATGCACAAAATTACAAAGTTTCAAAATGATGCATGACTTATAATTTTCCTTCATGAGGCCAACTTTGAACAAGCATAAATCTTAGCTCAAAATGAATTTGGAGAAGGTTGAGCACAATTTGGAAAGCCCTAAAAATCTACTTCAATTCACTAGTTTGGGGTTTCTTCAGAATCATTTGGGAAAATTGGGAAGAAAACTAGGTTAAAAACACTTAGAAAAATTTCTAAGTTTTTATGACCTAAAGCTTCAAAATTCCAAATCTCTTAAATCGTTGATTTCTTGAAAAAACTTGCATTGTAATATGTTGTTTTATTTTGCAAGATCTACAACTTTCATGTTGGAATTTTTTTGAGTTGTGTAGGTGAAATTTTGAGTTCCCACAATGCCCTTAAAAACCCTAATTCCCGACTTTTTGATCCTTGGTGAATTTTCTTGAATTTCTTTGGTCAAATGACTTTAGTAATCATATATTGGTGATATTGATCCTTAAAAGTCATGATTTTACCAAAAACCCTAAAAGTCAAAGGTGGTCCTGTACAGTTGACTTTTTTAGATGAAGTGAGATTTTGCACTTTTGTGATGAACCAAGTTCTTCTCCTCAAATGGATGATATGAATGGACTATGTTGAGGTAATAGAAGTTCTTGAATCATGTTTTGAGTTTTGGATCCATGTCCTGATTAAAAGTCAACTGTCCAGGTGAATTAGGTAAAAAAAACCTAATTGTCGACCAGATCAAATTGATGACTGTGGATCTTGAGTTGAAGTGTAATGCCCAATGGATATGGTCATATGGATCATTTGAAGAAGATTGAAGCCTTTGATAGATATCCTGGAGCTTTTTAGGGTTTCCCAAATGTGATCCCTGATTATAGCCCTTGATGGGCTCAAAACCCTAGTCTGGTGACCTAGGTAAACCTGAGCTCAGATGACTGGGTGTCTAATCAATCATAGGTGAATAAAAATGAAGCTTTTGGGTCCCATGATTGTATTAGAGACTAATCCTTCTATTGATTGATCCTTTGCCTGAGTTCTGTTGTTTCTGAACATCCTCGATTGAGCACCAGATGAACAAGTGACTGCTCTGAGTATCTGTTTTGATCTGATGAGAAGCCTGAAGATATGACATCTCAGGGGGGTCAAAATTAGGGTATGACAACATCATTTAATTTTAAAATTAGGGTTTACATGTTCTTCGTGTTCATACTGAAATTCGTTAGTTACACTTAGAATAAATTAATTATGAACCCATGACCATGTTCCTCGTCCCAAAACGAGAAAAATTGATGTTTACATCATACCAATTGGTTGAGAAACAAGAGAGTTAGAAGTTTGAATTCTCACGAGCTCAAGGAAGAAGATGACTATGGTGGCGCGCAAATTTGAATCTCCTGGGACTTTTTAAAATATAATCAATTCATTGCGTTTGTTATACAAGCTGAGCGCGTAGCTCAGTTGGCCAGGTTTTGAATGTTGGTCATCAACGGCGTGGGTTCGAGCCTCCCTAAGGTCAAAACCATTTTTTTATCACTTTTCTCACTTATTTTCTTCACAACTTCAACCAATTATTTCACCTATTAAACTAAATCATTTTTACTTCATTTTTCACTCACATGTTAATTAATATATATATATATATATATATATATATATATATATATATATATATATATATATATTATGAATATTCAAAAAAATCACAAAAATATTATTTATTTTGTATATTTTTATTAGGTTAAAAATGATATTGTTTTTAAGTGTTTTAAATATATTTTAATACATGTTTTCATTGAAATTTCAAAACCTAATATCTCATAAATATTGTTAGTGATAAAATCCTAAACATTAAGGTCTTAATTAAGTATAGATATTATCTTTACTCTAATTAAGTTGACTTTTGTCAAAATTCAAACTGTTTTCAAACTTCGAAGTAAACAGACGATTGAGGTTTTCAAACAACAGAACCTCGCATCTTCCCAACTGTTTTCACAACAGTAATCATTTCAAATCATTTTCAACTGTTTTTTTTCATAAACAGTAAATCATTTTCAAGTGGGCCTCTAATAGAGTGTAAGTCCCAACACCTTTTTCTTTTCATCGTTTGTTTTCAAAACTGTATTTATAAAATCTTCTTTCTGTTTTCAAAACATTCTTCTGGTATTTGAAGGGCATTATTCCCGGTGAAACTCTTCAGATACCTATTTGACCTATGTCCATCTTCACTTCTTCTGTTTTCAAAAACCTTTAATTGTTTATCATAAATATTCAACTGTTATCAATAAAACAACAAAATTGCTGGTGAGGCTTTGTACATACATCTTCAAAGGCCTCCACTCCATCCAGGTTAGGCTTTACAAGCTTTCAATTTACAGTCTTTATTTAAATTACTGTCAAATATAGAACTGTTTATATATTAGAACTACGTCAGAGTGTAAACCCTAGGACAGTTAAACTATATATATAGGAATATGGCCTAGGATTGAGAATGTCTTCCCCGTGAAGGCTCTTTCCTAATTAGAGATCTTTAGTTCAAACCCTCAAGATGAATTATTCCCGGTGAAACATCTTGAAAAAAGCCTTAGAACCCAAAATAGAACACATTCACCCAAGAGGAATTATTCCCGGTGAAACCTCTTACCCATTTGCTTAGAGCCAAAATAAGTTCAAAACTACATAGCTTTCTCTTGTGCTATAACAAGGACCCTCGATTAGCCTCCTCTTTGGCTTTGTACGAGGACCCACAGGCTTCTTAAAAGCATTCCCAGCTTCCTCTTGAGCTTGTATACAAGGATCCATCGGGTTTCTTATAAACATAGGAACAGGTCTTTAGTTACCTTTTAGCCTATCCTAGTGAGTCTCTTCCACTTTAAAACAGACTTTAAACAAGCTAAGATTGTCTCAATCTCAACTAGAGTACCCCCTTTGGAATGAGAGACGTGGACAGTCTCTGTCACCCTTATCATCACTAATCTTCCTTAGCAGAGTCTAAGATCCATAGTTGTTTATCCTCAGTCAGTGTCAGCCTACATCTTGGGCTTTAAAACAAGATGTCTCAATTAGACAATCTTTCTGCCATCATCCAAAAATCCCTGGAAAGGGTCAGCCTCTACACATTCCTTCATTTTAACAAAAACACCTGGAAAGGGTCAGCCTCCAAAATCACTCCTTTAAATCCAAAATCCCTGGAAAAGGTTAGCTTCCAAAGATCAGTCTTTTAATAAGATAATTTCACCAGCTAAGTCAAAATCCCTGGAAAGGGTTAGCTTCCAAAAAAAAATCAATCTTTTAATAGATAAATCCTCCAGCAGAATAAAACTCCCCAAAGAGTCAGCCTCAACCTTGGGCCTCATAACAAGGCATCAAATAATAACTTCCCCAGTTAAGAGTTAGCCACAACCTTGGGCTTTGTACAAGGCAGATAATAGAGTCTCCCCAGTGAGTCCTTCATCATCAAGTAGCCACAACCTTGGGCTTTGTACAAGGCAGATAAACCACATTTCCTGTGTCAAAGATTCCTAATCTCTAGGATCTTTTCCCCATAGAGTCATCCATACTCAGTTTCCTCAACAGTCAGCCACAACCTTGGGCTTTGTACAAGGCAGAAAATAATGTTTTCCCTAGTCAGAGTAGCCACAACCTTGGGCTTCATACAAGGCACAAAATAGAGTCTCCCTAAGTAGAGTCAGCCACAATTCTGGGCTTTGTACAGATCACCAAATAAAATCCATCAAATAAATACTCTCCAGCTAGAGTCAGCCTCAATTCTGGGCTTTGTACAGAACACAAAAACTCTTTAGTTTAAATCCACCCCCAGTGGAGTTATCTCCCAGAGTCAATAAATTAATCAAAAGCCTCAAGCTTAGGCCTCATTCAAGCCAGCTAAAAATAAAATCTTTCAAACAATAGATAGACATAGCTCATCTTCATAGGTAGATATTTCTCTTATCTCATCACAAAAAAACAATCATTTCAAACAAATCATCATTTCAAACATTCTCCCATTTAGGACTCGTGAAAGGCATGCTCTGAAAACACACCCAGACTTGTACGACCCTTTCCCTAATTTGGTTGAGAATCTTTCATTCAAGAGGCACGTTGGCTGTCATACTTGATCAACCAAGTAGGCTCCCTCTCTTAATGAAATATCATTTTAGCTTTTCTGTCACTTTAAAAATGTTTGTGGTGGAATAGTAGAAATACCTCTTTGTAAAGATGATTTCATGTCTCTTTACTGTAAACAGAGATTTAATTCAAAGCTTCAACCTTGAGCTTCAAGCAAGGCACCAAAAAATCATTAAAATCCCTAATTAGTTCCCCGAACTACATTAAGCTCTGATTTCCATTAGGGATATGTAGGCATGAGGTTCACAAGGAATCTCAGCGAGCTAACAAAATACCAAAAATAGTCAGTTTGTCTGTCTTCTTTTCAAATCAATTCAATTCTCTCTCCTAACACAAAGGAGAAACTTTCCCATTAATAAGCAACAAACACAATCACATTGACACGAGAAGGTTCCCGTAGAGTACTACGGATATGTAGGGTGCTTAAACTCTTCCCTATGTATAACCGACCCCCCGGACTCCAGAATTTCTAGTTTAGGTGAATCCCCACACTTAGCAAACTCCTAGGGTTTATTTGAGATCTTTTTCCCTTTACTACTCGTTAGGATAATTAAAAAGTTCGTGTGATATCGTATGAAGAACTGAAACAAAATTCATCCCGCCCCGGGCGCATTCTCCTTCCAAATTTCGCGTGAAGGGTCTAGCGTGCCGTCCTCCCAAGTGAAACGGGGAGTTAAAAAAAACGACACCACAGATTCCCCAGCAAGTCAGCAAGCGGTAATCTCCCTCAAAGAGATAGTTTGTTCACTACTGTTGTTGTTCCCTAGCAAGGTCGACAAATGGTAGTCTTCCTCAGGAAGATAGTTTGCCCACTTTTGGGAATCCCCAACCGGGATTCTCTGACAGGTCGATAGTTGGCAATCTTCTCCGGAAGATAGTTTGTCCGTTTTCGAATTTCCCCACAAGAGTCAACGAATGGCATTCTTCTTCACGAAGACATTTCATTTCGCCTAAGGATTCCTTATTGAAGTCAGCAAATGGCAGTCTCTTTCAGCAGAAGACGGTTTTCTCATTTCTTCCAAGCGAAGATAACGAATGGCAGTCTTCTTCACGAAGACAGTTCGTTTCGCCTAAGGATTCCTTATTTAAGTCAGCAAATGGCAGTCTCTTTCAGCAGAAGACAGTTTGCTCACTTCTTCCAAGCGAAGATAACGAATAGCAGTCTTCTTCACGAAGACAGTTCGTTTCGCCTAAGGATTCCTTATTTAAGTCAACAAATGGCAGTCTCTTTCAGCAGAAGACAATTTGCTCACTTCTTCCAAGCGAAGATAACGAATGGCAGTCTTCTTCACGAAGACAGTTCGTTTTGCCTAAGGATTCCTTATTTAAGTCAGCAAATGGCAGTCTCTTTCAGCAGAAGACAGTTTGCTCACTTCTTCCAAGCGAAGATAACGAATGGCAGTGTTCTTCACGAAGAAAGTTCGTTTCGCCTAAGGATTCCTTATTTAAATCAGAAAATGGCAGTCTCTTTCAGTAGAAGATAGTTTGCTCACTTCTTCCAAGCGATGATAACGAATGGCAGTCTTCTTCACGAAGACAGTTCGTCTCGCTTAAGGATTCCCTATTTAAGTCAGCAAATAGCAGTCTCTTTGAGCAGAAGACAGTTTGCTCACTTCTTCCAAGCGAAGATAATGAATGGCAGTCTTCTTCAAGAAGACAGTTCGTTTCGCTTAAGGATTCCTTATTAAAGTCAACAAATGGCAGTCTCTTTCAACAGAAGACAGTTTGCTCACTTCTTCCAAGCGAAGATAACGAATGGTAGTCTTCTTCACGAGGACAGTTTGTTTCGCTTAAGGATTTCATTATTTAAGTCAGCAAATGGTAGTCTCTTTCAGCAGAAGACAGTTTGCTCACTTTTTCTTAAGTAGAGTCAACAAATGGCAGCCTTCTTCCCGAAGACAGTTCGTTTCGTTTAGGAATTCCTCAGCAATGTTGACAAATGGCAGTCTCTTTCAACAGAAGACAGTTCGTTCACTTTTCAACTCCCTGGCAGGGTCAACAAATGGCAGTCTCCCTCAAGAAGACAGTTTGTTCCCCTAGCAATTGACAAATGGCAGTCCTTCTCAAGAGAGACAGTTTGTCTGTTTAATACCCAAGGAATCGGCAAATGGCAGTTTCTTTGTAAGAAACAGTTTGTCTGCTTCCAGGATGTTTCATCCCCACCAAAGTTGACAAATGGCAGTTTTTCTCCTAGAAAACAGTTTGTTAACTCCCTAGTGGAGTCAATGAATGGCATTCCTCTTCAAGAAGATAGTTCAGATTCCTCAGCAGAATTGACAAATGGCAGTTTTCCTCCCAGAAAACAGTTTGTTAATTCCCCAGCATAAGTCGATGAATGGCGGTTTTCGTCCCGAAGACAGTTCGTCCACTTTCAAGCAAAGTCATTAGCTCCTCAAAAGGACGCACGACTGTAATGCCTGAAAATTTATTTATTCGCTTAATTTAGACATTTGTGATGTTTATTGATTTTTTTTGCGTTTTGGGGCGATTTAGTCGGTATTAGTTCGGGATAGCGGATCGACATTTAATCGGAAATTTTAATATTTTTAGTATTAGAAATATTAATAAGCTAATATGTAGCGTTTTGGGAATTTTCTGAGTATTTGAGATTAGACCGGAAATATGAGTTATTGAGTATTAACTCGGTATATTAAATAATCAGATATTATTTTTTTATGAAATGATAGTTGAATATTATTAGAAGTAGTAATTTGACTTATTTATTTTATGTTAAGGAGAATATTGGGCCTATTTTATTTAAGTGAGGAATAGAAATGTGGTGTTAGTATGTTAAGCCCAAATATGAAATTAAATGGAAAATAGGTTTTTGTTGGGTAGAAAAACCAGAAAAAAATAGAAAGTAGAGTAGTCATTTTATTAGAAGAGAGGAAAACTAGGGTTTTAGAGGGAAGGAGGAGGCCAAAGAGGGATTTCATTCAAGAGCTATTTTCTCCAAATTTCTCCAAGAATCCATTAGAGCTGCACTCAATTCAAGGTAAGAGTGGGATTCTCTTCCTATAATGGGGTTTATGATTAATTGCATGTTGGAGATTAGGGATTTAGGTTATTTAATTTGTTGTGCTGAAATTGTTTACTATTGCAGTTGCTTGTTGTTGTTGTTATGTTAACAAAGGTAGAGTGTTGAGCTTGTGTTATTAAATGAAAATAGAATAGAATATATGTGTGAGAAATGGCTGCTAGCAATGAAAGCCGCGATCGTCGGCAGCACTGGTGAGAGAGGGTTTCCATCTGAAACACATTATGTCATGTGATATTGTCTTTCTTACTATGTTGTTCCATTGTGCTAGTTGATTTTAATTATGCTTCACATATTTCCTGTACTTAGATATAGTTATATATTAGTATAATAACCATAACTATTGTACTTAGATATAGTTATATAATAGTATTATAACTATGACTATGAAATGGGATGTAAGTGAAACAGGAGGATAGGACTAATAAATATAAAACAGTCCCGTTTGATCGAAATAGCCGAATTAAGCAGTATATTTAGTTGTCCGGAATTAGGTGAAAAATTACGTGGTAGCTAAGTTTAATTAGTACATTAACGTGGTGATGTTCTTTTTTGAAATTGGGATATTAATCGCTCGATTAAATTAATAGTTAAATTAATTATTTTTATAAGCCTATTTAATTGGAATAAACTTGAACTTAGATTAACTATTCAGTTTAGCGGTAAATTACGATATCTTGCGAATTTGACCGTGAATGTGATTGTTGTGAATATCTTTGTGAATCTTTTGTTAATGGCTTCGTCCGTTGATTTGACGAATTTTCGGAATTGTTCCTTATGAGATTCTCAGAGATAACCACTTCATGACCTAGCACGAAGGAAATGATGGCAGTAGGAGTAACAGTGGCATGAATCCAAAATTCCTTCACCAAATCAGGGTAAACTGGTCCAATAAGACGATCAAAGTAGGTTGCCCATCCTTGAACTAACATGCCTGTTTTTATTTTGAAATCATGAGCTTGCAGATTATCCAAATCCACCATAGGTTCACAGAGAACTTCCAGTTCATCAGAAGGAATCAAACAAGTCTTCAATGGAGCAGTTACATATTTCTTTTGTTGAACTTGTCTTGTGGATGAAACATTGCATTGAACGTTTGAAGATGAAGCCATTGAATCACCACTGAGATTACTGAGTTTCGGTTTAGGATTTTTGAAAAGAAAGAAAAAGAGGCAAAAATGCATAAACAAGGAATAGCGAATATGAGTGAAAAGAGATGAAATGGATGTGAGATGCGTTTTTATAGGCACGAATGTGAAATAATATGCAATGTGATTCTGAATGAGAAAGATTACAGAATTTGAATCAAATCACCATTAATGTTGAACGACGTTAGGAGAGATAACATGATATTTGAAATGATTTGCACAGTTACTTAGGGCGGCGTCTGCACGCATGCTTGTTCCTTTAGAGTGACATGTGTTCATCTTCTGGAATAGCTGGTGATAGCTGTTTTGCTTTAAAAGAAATTCTGAGTCAACTTAGACATATGAAACGTTAGTAATAATAGAATCATAATATCTAACTGATCAACATTTTCAGAACATCTGATAAGAAAATAAATAATCATTTCACATCTAATCCATATATCAGATCTTCTCATCCTTTCATTCTGGGCATAAATCCATATTGATGTTCTTCAGAATGAACTTAAACCTATCTTCAGCAAGGGGTTTTGTAAAGATATCGGCCCATTGATGGTCTGTATCAACGAAGTTTAAAGATAGAACACCCTTCTGAGTATAGTCCCTAATAAAATGATGTTTAATCTCAATATGTTTAGCTTTAGAATGAAGAATTGGATTCTTAGATAAACAAATAGCAGAAGTATTATCACAAAATATAGGAATGTTACTCTCATATATCTGATAATCTTCTAGCTGACTCTTCATCCAGAGCATCTGTGTACTACATCCAGCAGCAGGAACATATTCTGCTTTTGTAGTAGAGAGGGCAATTGTAGCTTGCTTCTTGCTGTACCAAGAGATCAGATGACTTCTGTTGCACCCCAAAATTTGCCCACATATTTATTCCTAACTGGCTTAGACTTCTCATTTCATGTGCATCTTCTTTTAGGACATTAACATAACATCATGCATCATTAATCAATAACTTTGCATTGGATCAAGGATCTTGGAAGCTAGGGTTCTATATGGTCATTGTGGGCTTCTTTCTCCTAAAGCTACAAGGCTTTCCTCTATGAAGATTCACCAAGGGCAAGAGGAATATGGGTTTTATATGTGGCGTCTGCAATCGTTAATTCGACTGAGATTCATCGGATTTCATGTCGATATGTTCTTATGCACTTCAATTCTTATCTTCTTCAAGAATTCCTCAAAGCATTACTGTTGTGGTGGGTTGAAATACAAGGGCGATGGCAGGAGAGGTTGACTTGTTCATTTATCTTGATCAACACAACTTTTGGCTCGCATCATGTACTCAATACTTCAATTGTTGCAGGTTAATTGAGATTTCGAGAATTAACGATTCAAGACTTGCCGTTGAAATTTGGAAGTGAAGATTTATTAAGTGGACTTGAGTTTATTCATTAAAACTTGAAGTGGATTTGCGTAAATAAATAAAAAAAAGAGTAATCGGAAATGCTTGGTATTCCCGTTACAAGAATGAGGCGTGCATGATTATTCATCAAAAAGATTTGTTAGGCGTTGGTGCAATTCTATTCAAATTCATTCAACCATTCGTTCAAGATCCATACATTTTTCCGCTCATTATCATCCAAATTTCAAGCCTAAGTCATGTGAACACCAATCATCATTCAAGTGTTCAAATCATACTATCAAATTCCGATTCAAAGTAACCATGTCAAATTTCATTACACAAGTCCAATTCATGCTACATAATATTCACACAAAAAAGGGGTCCACATTCACATTCAAATTACAAAGTAAAAATTCATTACAAAAAAGGTCTACTTCGCTTACAAATTGAAGCCCAAAGAACCATTACATTCAAGCTATTACAAGTTCAAGACCATTTAAAGGGCCAAGTTGCAAATATCATTCAATATTCATCAAATTCTAATTCAAAATCCATCACACCATTCATCATTTAAAAGTTCAAAATCTCATTCAAAGTTATATTACAAAATTACATTCACAAGTTCATACAAAAATACAAAAATTATTGCTTTGGCATGTTGTTCTTAGAAGCCTCATCAACTTGGCCTTCACACCATAATCCAATCATTAAAGCGAGCTCTACGGAGAGTACATCTATTAGAAACCCTGCTGCACCATATATCCAGAGCCTGCCTGCATACCATTTTGCAACCACAACCTGCAGTACAAGAAAAGGGGGTTCAGCCCAAAGTAAAAATAGAAAAAAAACTAAACCGGCTGCTGCAAATTGAACCATGCATACACACATTAAATACAGTCAAGCATCTTCTCACAAAATCCAAAAAAAACCTACACTGTAATCATATATTCAGTCCCATTTCACCATACAACTTCAATATATACATTCACACTTACCAATAGTTCAGTCACTTCAAAACCAGATTAGCATAGAAAAAGAAGATCCAGTTCAGCAAAGACACATCCGACAGAAAACCCAATTCTAACCTAGAGTTTCTAAAAGAATTAACCTTGCATCCACATTCTATTAACCTCAACACACTTTCTCAATTTACAACTAACAGTAGGCTCCTCTAACCTATAACAGAAACAACTTCCAAAAACCAGTTTGTAACTAACTTTCTGTTACTAACCACACTTCTAACTTTCAATTTCTAACAGTTCCATAACTAACAAAATAGAATTGTAACAACCAACCCAACATTATGTAACTAACTCCTATTGCAACTAACCCATAACAGAATGAGTAACTACCTACAACTAACAGAGATTCAACAGAAATTCAAAGAGAGAGCTAACCTTGAGAACTTTATATAACAGGTGCTTCCCCACTGCTCAAGGGGGCTCCACCATTTTTTCCAAATACACACTTCATCCATCACCATCTCTATCATCCAATTCCCTTCTTCTCATCTTCATTCTCTCCTTCTCCAATATATCCATAACCATCACCTTCATCCCTCACCTCAATTTCTCCATCTTCATCATCTTCTCAAAATCGCAGCAATCTTCATCTGTTCAAATCTCCATACACAGATTCATAACCGCAAGAACAACCTTCATACCTCACCTTCACAACACTTCAGTCTCCAATCCAATCTCCAGAAAATCCTTGTAAACCTTCAGAGATCATCATTCACGATCTTGAACAATCATCGCACGATTCATCTTCAATCATCAAGAACATCAATCAACAACAACATCTGTAACAACAATCACGCATCAACACAGTGACATCACCACGAGTACGAGAGTGAAAAGAGGAAAATCCATATCGGAGAAAATGAGTGGAAGAATTCGAAGGCGTACCTGAACAAGAATCATGGTCTCCTATACGTTTTTCCGTCCGATGAGGGTTGAAAGAAGCTAGCGGAGTGAGAAGCGAAAGAGATGAGTTCAGAAACAAAATCGGAGAGACTGAGAGCGAAGGAGAGAGATCGAAGGAGTCTCACTCTTGGTTCATAGCGGCGATTAATCGGAGATGTACGAAGGGAGAAATCGAGAGAGATGAGCGAACAGAGGGAGATGAGGGACGAAGTCGTTACGTTTTCACGGCGGTGATTCGAGATCGAGATCGGAGAAGAGGAGATTTTCGCCGCGTCTGAGTTTGAAAGGGGAAGGAAGCTGATACGTCTCAATTGGTAACCCTAACCCCCTTTTGCTATCATTTTTATTAATTAAGGAGATTAATTGCAATTAGCTGATTTTAATTGAGATTAGTTGGGGTTATTGCAAATATTTGGATTTAGTTGATAATAATCTAAGTTTTGCATCAATATTTTTGGGCCATACACGAATTCTGCATCACACCCCCTAAGCCCAATCACACTCCCTTCCATTTTTAGCTGAACATGAAAATTGTGACAAAAAAATACTACTGATGGACTTCACCTTTGGGCCCCTGCGCCCTACTCTTGGTATATACTGTTTTCAGCCTTTAAACCCCCCTCAGACTCACATTAATTCATGTTAGATTTAGATTTTGACATAGTTCTGTTTGATTTTTTGGTAATAAAAAATAACATAGAAAACAATAAAAATACTACTTTAGGCTTATTAGCATGTAGGTTTTTAGTACAATTTAGGCTTGAATTAGAATTCCCTTAATACTTAAAAAACTCATAAAAATAGTAGTACTTTTTAGGCTAATTTTGTATTAGTACTCGAATTGCTTCTTTTATTCTTCTGTATCATTTCCATATTTTTTTGGTATAATTGTTGTGTGATTTTGGCCATACTTTGGCCTATGTTGTTAATATCACTTGTATGCTCCTTTTAAAATTTATCTCATTACCATGTTAACTTTAGGTAGATCCCTTTGTACATAAAACAACAACAATCCTTAGGTTAGAGAAATAGGTTAGTCTACCTTGCTCATTTCTTTTTTTTTTCAACATTAAAACATTAACAAATAGAGAAGCGAATCACATTAAGAAAGTGATAGAGAAATGAGTGGGATTCATTCCCTAATCTGTTTCTCAATCACTTAGTGGCATAGAAATGAGTGAGATTCATGCCCTAATATGTTTCTCGGTCACTACTTAATGGGAGAGAAATGAGTGGGATTCATTCCCTAATCTGTTTCTCGAACATTAATTAATGGGATAGAAATGAGTGGGATTCATTCCCTAATCTGTTTCTTGAACATTATATAATGGGATAGAAGTGAGTGGGATTCATTCCCTAATCTGCTTCTCGATCATTATACATTTTTATGTGATTCGAATCGCAAAGTAAATTCCCTTAAAAAACACTCAACCAAAAATACTTAAAACACTTAATAAAGGCTCGAATTAAAACAAAGTGACGAAATGGTGCGAAACCTTGTATTGGGTTTTGTTCATCATGTAGTTACATAAAAAACACCAACCCAAGTTCATTCTGCTACTTAAGAACATGTTGAGTCCAGTCCAGAATTAGGCGTATAAGTCTCAAAAGGTCGAGCATCGTGGATTGTGACCTTAACCGCTGTTCAACTAAAAAACACAAAACAAATGGAAACTATGGAGCCGAACTACGGTCGCTCTGATTCCTGAAAAGGATACGTAGGCATTGGGTCGCGAGGCCTAAGCGAGCACACTTGTAAATAATTCCTTATTTTCCCCGTATTTCTTTTGCATTCATTCGCATTTAGGTTTAGACATTAGACACACCCTTTAGATAGAAACAAACATAGGTGGATACCATCGAGTACGATGGGCATGAGGGGTGCTAGCACCTTCCCCTTGCGTAACCGACTCCCGTACCCTATTCTCTGGTCGAAAGACCTTGTTCTTATTCTGAGTTAGGTTTCCTTGTATTCCTTTCCCTTATGGGATAAATATATTAGTGGCGACTCTGATCCATTTTTCGCGGTAGCGACAGTTGGCGACTCTGCTGGGGACGTGATCAGCCCATTGATGGTCTGTATCAACGAAGTTTAAAGATAGAACACCCTTCTGAACATAGTCCCTAATAAAATGATGTTTAATCTCAATATGTTTAGCTTTAGAATGAAGAATTGGATTCTTAGATAAACAAATAGCAGAAGTATTATCACAAAATATAGGAATGTTACTCTCATATATCTGATAATCTTCTAGCTGACTCTTCATCCAGAGCATCTGTGTACTACATCCAACAGCAGCAACATATTCTGCTTTTCTAGTAGAGAGGGCAATTGTAGCTTACTTCTTACTGTACCAAGAGATCAGATGACTTCTGTTGCACCCCAAAATTTGCCCACATATTTATTCCTAACTGGCTTAGACTTCTCATTTCATGTGCATCTTCTTTTAGGACATTAACATAACATCATGCATCATTAATCAGTAACTTTGCATTGGATCAAGGATCTTGGAAGCTAGGGTTCTATATGGTCATTGTGGGCTTCTTTCTCCTAAAGCTACAAGGCTTTCCTCTATGAAGATTCACCAAGGGCAAGAGGAATATGGGTTTTATATGTGGCGTCTGCAATCGTTAATTCGACTGAGATTCATCGGATTTCATGTCGATATGTTCTTATGCACTTCAATTCTTATCTTCTCCAAGAATTCCTCAAAGCATTACTGTTGTGGTGGGTTGAAATACAAGGGCGATGGCAGGAGAGGTTGACTTGTTCATTTATCTTGATCAACACAACTTTTGGCTCGCATCATGTACTCAATACTTCAATTGTTGCAGGTTAATTGAGATTTCGAGAATTAACGATTCAAGACTTGCCGTTGAAATTTGGAAGTGAAGATTTATTAAGTGGACTTGAGTTTATTCATTAAAACTTGAAGTGGATTTGCGTAAATAAATAAAAAAAAGAGTAATCGGAAATGCTTGGTATTCCCGTTACAAGAATGAGGCGTGCATGATTATTCATCAAAAAGATTTGTTAGGCGTTGGTGCAATTCTATTCAAATTCATTCAACCATTCGTTCAAGATCCATACATTTTTCCGCTCATTATCATCAAAATTTCAAGCCTAAGTCATGTGAACACCAATCATCATTCAAGTGTTCAAATCATACTATCAAATTCCGATTCAAAGTAACCATGTCAAATTTCATTACACAAGTCCAATTCATGCTACATAATATTCACACAAAAAAGGGGTCCACATTCACATTCAAATTACAAAGTAAAAATTCATTACAAAAAAGGTCTACTTCGCTTACAAATTGAAGCCCAAAGAACCATTACATTCAAGCTATTACAAGTTCAAGACCATTCAAAGGGCCAAGTTGCAAATATCATTCAATATTCATCAAATTCTAATTCAAAATCCATCACACCATTCATCATTTAAAAGTTCAAAATCTCATTCAAAGTTATATTACAAAATTACATTCACAAGTTCATACAAAAATACAAAAATTATTGCTTTGGCATGTTGTTCTTAGAAGCCTCATCAACTTGGCCTTCACACCATAATCCAATCATTAAAGCGAGCTCTACGGAAAGTACATCTATTAGAAACCCTGCTGCACCATATATCCAGAGCCTGCCTGCATACCATTTTGCAACCACAACCTGCAGTACAAGAAAAGGGGGTTCAGCCCATAGTAAAAATAGAAAAAAAACTAAACCGGCTGCTGCAAATTGAACCATGCATACACACATTAAATACAGTCAAGCATCTTCTCACGAAATCCAGAAAAAACCTACACTGTAATCATATATTCAGTCCCATTTCACCATACAACTTCAATATATACATTCACACTTACCAATAGTTCAGTCACTTCAAAACCAGATTAGCATAGAAAAAGAAGATCCAGTTCAGCAAAGACACATCCGACAGAAAACAAACCCAATTCTAACCTAGAGTTTCTAAAAGAATTAACCTTGCATCCACTTTCTATTAACCTCAACACACTTTCTCAATTTACAACTAACAGTAGGCTCCTCTAACCTATAACAGAAACAACTTCCAAAAACCAGTTTGTAACTAACTTTCTGTTACTAACCACACTTCTAACTTTCAATTTCTAACAGTTCCATAACTAACAAAATAGAATTGTAACAACCAACCCAACATTATGTAACTAACTCCTATTGCAACTAACCCATAACAGAATGAGTAACTACCTACAACTAACAGAGATTCAACAGAAATTCAAAGAGAGAGCTAACCTTGAGAACTTTATATAACAGGTGCTTCCCCACTGCTCAAGGGGGCTCCACCATTTTTTCCAAATACACACTTCATCCATCACCATCTCTATCATCCAATTCCCTTCTTCTCATCTTCATTCTCTCCTTCTCCAATTATCTCCATAACCATCACCTTCATCCCTCACCTCAATTTCTCCATCTTCATCATCTTCTCAAAATCGCAGCAATCTTCATCTGTTCAAATCTCCATACACAGCTTCATAACCGCAAGAACAACCTTCATACCTCACCTTCACAACACTTCAGTCTCCAATCCAATCTCCAGAAAATCCTTGTAAACCTTCAGAGATCATCCTTCACGATCTTGAACAATCATCGCACGATTCATCTTCAATCATCAAGAACATCAATCAACAACAACATCTGTAACAACAATCACGCATCAACACAGCGACATCACCACGAGTACGAGAGTGAGAAGAGGAAAATCCATATCGGAGAAAATGAGTGGAAGAATTCGAAGGCGTCCCTGAACAAAAATCATGGTCTCCTATACGTTTTTCCGTCCGATGAGGGTTGAAAGAAGCTAGCGGAGTGAGAAGCGAAAGAGATGAGTTCAGAAACGAAATCGGAGAGACTGAGAGCGAAGGAGAGAGATCGAAGGAGTCTCACTCTTGGTTCACAGCGGCGATTAATCGGAGATGTATGAAGGGAGAAATCGAGAGAGATGAGCGAACAGAGGGAGATGAGGGACGAAGTCGTTACGTTTTCACGGCGGTGATTCGAGATCGAGATCGGAGAAGAGGAGATTTTCGCCGCGTCTGAGTTTGAAAGGGGAAGGAAGCTGATACGTCTCAATTGGTAACCCTAACCCCCTTTTGCTATCATTTTTATTAATTAAGGAGATTAATTGCAATTAGCTGATTTTAATTGAGATTAGTTGGGGTTATTGCAAATATTTGGATTTAGTTGATAATAATCTGAGTTTTGCATCAATATGTTTGGGCCATACACGAATTCTGCATCACACCCCCTAAGCCCAATCACACTCCCTTCCATTTTTAGCTGAACATGAAAATTGTGACAAAAAAATACTACTGATGGACTTCACCTTTGGGCCCCTGCGCCCTACTCTTGGTATATACTGTTTTTAGCCTTTAAACCCCCCTCAGACTCACATTAATTCATGTTAGATTTAGATTTTGACATAGTTCTGTTTGATTTTTAGGTAATAAAAAATAACATAGAAAACAATAAAAATACTACTTTAGGCTTATTAGCATGTAGGTTTTTAGTACAATTTAGGCTTGAATTAGAATTCCCTTAATACTTAAAAAACTCATAAAAATAGTAGTATTTTTTAGGCTAATTTTGTATTAGTACTCGAATTGCTTCTTTTATTCTTTTGTATCATTTCCATGTTTTTTTGGTATAATTGTTGTGTGATTTTGGCCATACTTTGGCCTATGTTGTTAATATCACTTGTATGCTCCTTTTAGAATTTATCTCATTACCATGTTAACTTTAGGTAGATCCCTTTGTACATAAAACAACAACAATCCTTAGGTTAGAGAAATAGGTTAGTCTCCCTTGCTCAATTCTTTTTTTTTTCAACATTAAAACATTAGCAAATAGAGATGCGAATCACATTAAGAAAGTGATAGAGAAATGAGTGGGATTCATTCCCTAATCTATTTCTCAATCACTTAGTGGCATAGAAATGAGTGGGATTTGTTAGAACAAGATTTATTCTGATCAATATTCTTAGTTTTGATGATAACAAGGATATGAATTTTGTGTGAGATAATGTGGTACTCTAATACATTGCAATTTCCATTTCAGGAAATATATAAAGAGTATGCACAAATCAGCGCTCAGAAGCTTTGTCTCAGAAGGTTCAGCATGCAACATCAGAACATGGTCTGGCAAGACATCAGAAGATGGTCAAGGCAGAATCAGAACATGGGTCTATGGAAGCATCAGAAGAACTTGAGATCAGAAGCAGAAGCACTGAAGTTCTCATGGTATCACGCTCAGAAGAACTTCAAGGTCAGAAGACAAGAAGATGCTATGCACCAAGCTGTTTGACTCTGATGATATTCAAATATTATATTCAAACATCAGATCAGAAGAAAGTACAGGTGGCAGGCTACGCTGACTGACAAAAGGAACGTTGGAAGCTATTAAAGGCAACGTCAGTAGACACAGCGTGAACAAGGCTCGAGGTAGTTGACAAAAGCGTGAAACATTAAATGCAAAGCTGTACGGAACACGCAAAGCATTAAATGCGCTCAACGGTCATCTTCTCCAACGCCTATAAATATGAAGTTCTGATGAGAAGCAAGGTTGACGATTTTGCTAACAATTAACTTGCTGAAACGCTGATCAAAATCAAAAAGCTCAGAAACTTCATCTTCATCAAAGCTCACTACATTGCTGTTGTAATATATTAGTGAGATTAAGCTTAAACGTTAAGAGAAATATCACTGTTGTGATTATAGCTTTTAAGAAGCATTGTAAAACTCTTATTTGATTACATTAATTTGTAAGTAACTAGAGTGATCAAGTGTTGATCAGGATACTCTAGGAAGTCTTAGCTTGTGTCTAAGCAGTTGTAATTAGAGTGATCACGTGGTGGTCAGGATACTCTAAGAAAGTCTTAGCTTGTGTCTAAGCATTTATTCCTGGAGTGATCAGGTTGTGATCAGGATACTCTAGAAGACTTAGTCGCGGACTAAGTGGAAAACCATTGTAATCTGTTGCGATTAGTGGATTAAATCCTCAGGTGAGGTAAATCACTCCGTGGGGGTGGACTGGAGTAGTTTAGTTAACAACGAACCAGGATAAAAATAACTGTGCATATTGTTTTTATCGTTCAAGTTTTTAGACTACACTTATTCAACCCCCCCCCCCCCTTTCTAAGTGTTTTTCTATCCTTCAATTGGCATCAGAGCGCCGGTTCTAAGGTGCAAGCACTTAACCGTGTTTAGAAAAGATTCAGGAAGAGAAAAACGCTTCAGTAAAAGATGGCTGGTGAAATTCCAACAAATCCAACTCCATCTACATCTGGCTCTGCTGAGCAATACAATGGTAACAATGGTTATACTAGACCACCAATATTCGATGGTGAAAACTTTGAATATTGGAAAGATAAACTGGAAAGTTACTTTCTTGGTATGGATGCTGATCTATGGGATCTTCTGTTGGATGGTTACAAACATCCTGTTAAAGCTACTGGTGTAAGGCTCACAAGAAGCGAAATGAATGATGATCAAAAGAAAGATTTCAAGAATCATCACAAATGCAGGACTGTTTTGCTGAATGCTATCTCTCATGCTGAGTATGAGAAGATATCTAACAGGGAAACGGCCCATGACATATATGAGTCCTTGAAAATGACTCATGAAGGAAATGCTCAAGTCAAAGAGACTAAAGCTCTTGCTCTAATCCAGAAGTATGAAGCCTTCAAGATGGAGGATGATGAAGATATTGAGAAGATGTTCTCAAGATTTCAAACTCTGACTGCTGGATTGAGAGTTCTGGATAAAGGCTACACCAAGGCTGATCATGTAAAGAAGATCATCAGAAGCTTGCCCAGAAGATGGGGCCCAATGGTGACTGCATTCAACATTGCGAAGAATCTGAATGAAGTTTCTTTGGAAGAGCATATCAGTGCCTTGAGAAGCCATGAAATTGAGCTGGACGCAAACGAGCCTCAGAAGAAAGGTAAGTCTATTGCATTAAAATCTAATATTAAAAAATGCACTAACGCTTTTCAGGCCATAGAAGAAGATCCTGAAGAATCAGAGTCTGAAGAAGAAGATGAACTGTCCATGATCTCCAGAAGTGTAAACCAACTCTGGAAGAGCAAGCAAAGGAAGTTCAGAGGCTTCAGAAGTTCAAAGAGATTTGAACGTGGAGAATCTTCTGGTGACAGAAGATCTGACAAGAAGAAGGCTGTCTGCTATGAGTGCAATGAGCCTGGACATTACAAGAACGAGTGTCCAAAACTTCAGAAGGAGAATCCCAAAAAGAAGTTTCATAAGAAGAAAGGTCTTATGGCAACATGGGATGATTCTGAATCAGAATCAGGATCAGACTCTGAAGGAGAGCAGGCAAACTTTGCGCTGATGGCGACAGAAGATGATGGATCAGAATCTACATCAGAATCAGATTCTGAAGAGGTATTTTCTGAACTATCTAGAGAAGAGTTAGTTTCCAGTCTAACAGAGCTTCTTGAATTAAAAGCTCATCTTAGTATCAAATACAAAAAGCTGAAAAAGCAATTTGAATTTGAAACTAAGAAGCTTGAGTTGGAAAATTCCGAATTAAAAGAAAAAGTTTTAAAATTATCCAATAATGTTGGATCTCCTTCTGATTCAGAAAAATCCACTCCCAGTCTGAATCATATTCTGAAAGAATATGATTTAAGTTTCAGGAAGTTCTTATCTAGAAGTATTGGCTGAAGTCAGCTAGCTTCTATGATATATGCTGTGTCTGGGAACAAAAGAGTCGGCATTGGTTATGAGGGTGAAATCCCATACAAGCTTGAATCTGTGGATGATATGAAAATATCATACAAGCCTCTGTACAACCAATTTAAATTTGGCCACTCCCATGATATTAAGCACACATCACATGCACAAAGTTTTCACATAACACACACCAAGAAGCATGTGACACAACCTAAGAAATATCATGGAACTCAGAATAAGAAATATCATGTTGTTCCTCCTGTTAAATATTTTGCTAAACCCAAGTTTAATCAGAACTTGAGGAGAACTAACAAGAAAGGACCCAAGAAGTTGTGGGTACCTAAGGAAAAGATTATTCCTATTGCAGATATCCTTGGCGGAAAAGAGGACAAAAAGCAAAATGTCATGGTACCTGGACTCTGGGTGCTCGCGACACATGACGGGAAGAAGGTCTACATTCCAAGACCTGGTGCTTAAACCAGGTGGAGAAGTCAAGTTTGGAGGAGATCAGAAGGGCAAAATCATTGGCTCTGGAACCATAAGTCTTGGTAACTCTCCTTCCATAACTAATGTACTTCTTCTAGAAGGATTAACGCATAACTTATTGTCCATAAGTCAATTAAGTGACAATGGTTATGATATAATCTTCAATCAAAAGTCTTGCAAGGCTGTAAGTCAGAAGGATGGCTCAATCCTATTTACAGGCAAGAGGAAGAACAACATTTATAAGATTGATCTTTCTGATCTTGAGAAGCAGAAGGTGACTTGTCTTATGTCTGTTTCTGAAGAGCAATGGGTCTGGCACAGAAGATTAGGACATGCTAGTTTGAGAAAGATTTCTCAGATTAACAAACTAAATCTGGTCAGAGGACTCCCAAATCTGAAATACAAATCAGATTCTCTTTGTGAAGCATGTCAGAAGGGCAAGTTCTCCAGACCTGCATTCAAGTCTAAGAATGTTGTTTCTACCTCAAGGCCGTTAGAACTCTTGCACATTGATCTGTTTGGCCCAGTCAAAACAGCATCTGTCAGAGGGAAGAAATATGGATTAGTCATCGTTGATGATTATAGCCGCTGGACATGGGTAAAGTTCTTGAAACACAAGGATGAGTCTCATTCAGTGTTCTTTGAATTCTGCACTCAGATTCAATCTGGGAAAGAGTGCAAGATCATAAAGGTCAGAAGTGATCATGGTGGTGAATTTGAGAACAGATTCTTTGAGGAGTTCTTCAAAGAAAATGGTATTGCCCATGATTTCTCTTGTCCTAGAACTCCACAGCAAAATGGAGTTGTAGAGCGAAAGAATAGGACTCTACAAGAAATGGCCAGAACCATGATCAATGAAACCAATATGGCTAAGCATTTCTGGGCAGAAGCAATTAACACTGCATGTTATATTCAGAATAGAATCTCTATCAGACCTATTCTAAATAAGACTCCTTATGAATTGTGGAAGAACAGAAAGCCCAACATTTCATATTTCCATCCTTTTGGATGTGTATGTTTTATTCTGAATACTAAAGATCATCTTGGTAAGTTTGATTCCAAAGCACAAAAGTGTTTCCTTCTTGGATATTCTGAACGCTCTAAAGGCTACAGAGTATACAATACTGAAACATTGATAGTTGAAGAATCAATCAATATCAGGTTTGATGATAAGCTTGGTCTTGAAAAACCAAAGCAGTTTGAGAATTTTGCAGATTTTGATATTGATATATCAGAAGTTGAAGAACCAAGAAGCAAAGCTGCAGAAGCTGGCAGTCTCAGAAGCAATGGATCAGAAGATCAAGTTGCTGCATCTTTAGAGAATCTCAGGATTTCTGAAGAACCTACAGTCAGAAGATCACCTAGACTTGCCTCAGCTCATTCAGAAGATGTGATTCTTGGAAAGAAAGATGATCCTATCAGAACCAGATCATTTCTTAAGAATGACAATCAGAAGCAGTAATTAGAATCAAAAGGCGTAAAAGTCTATTGAAAATTTTACAGCTGTCATCCATTATCTGATGGTGAACACGTGTCTGTGCGGTTAGTACAAAGCGTGCAGTTGAAAAGACGCCGACCTAGGTAACTGTGTTAAATCATTTCATTTACCATGTTCTCTCTCCTAATGTCATTTCTCATTAAATGCATATTGATTTCTTTATTTTCAAATCTTTTAAATAACCCGCTTCATCTTCATTCCCTCTTTTTCTCTCTTTCTCTCTCTCTTGTGCATCCCCTTCGTTGCATTTTTTTTTAAATCCTAGTTTTTGATTTGATCTCAAAGCATAATCATCATGAACTCATCCTCTTGTTCATCGAACTCAAAAGAAAAGCTCACCTCTACACAGATCCTTCTAAACAAATATGAGTATGCTCCATTGAAAACATGCTTAATACCCATGAAAGAACTGGAAGTTCTATGTGAATCTGCTGTGGACATCAACAACCTAAAAGCAAATGGCTTTAAGTGTGATGCAAGAATCTTTGAGCAAGGATGGTCTAAGTATCTTGATAGATTGGTTGGTCCAATTTATCCTGAACTTGTGAAGGATTTCTGGGTACATGCAACGGTTACCCCAACTGCCATCATTTCATTTGTGCTAGGGCATGAAGTGGTTATCATTGAAAAGCTCATCAGGAAGCTGTACAATCTGAATGATGAAGAAGGCTGGACTGGTTTTCGACATACATCAGTTGATTGGTCTAAAGTGGAACAACAAATCTCTCAGACTTTTGGAATTGATTCTAACAACACAGGCACCTTAAGGCCGTTTTATAAAGTATGGGCTGAGATTATTCTGGGTTCCCTTCACCATAGAAAGAGGATGCTCTCCTCCTCCTACATCAGTCCGGATCACAAGTATACTCTTTTCTGCATTGGCAAAAAGACTGAGATCAACATCTCCCATATTTTGTTTGAGAATCTAAAGACTTCTATCTTTGAGTCAAGAGAAGACGAAAGGGCGAAGTACCCTCATATTTCAAGAATGACTATTCCTTTTGGAAGAATAATTTCAGACATTCTGATTGAAAGTAAAGTGCTGGACTCCATCAGAAGACTCAATGCATCCCATTTTCTTGGAGTAGTTCAAGGTCCCATTTTCAATGGTGTGGATTTGTTCAGACTGGAACTCATTCAAAATGTACCTTCTGTGTGCACGAGCTTTCCTGACGTTCTGTTAAGAAGAGTTGCTGTTGAAGGCTTTGCCTCTTTGTTTCAAAAAGAACTGCATCAGGTTGTCAAGCTTTACCTGGAAGATTGTGTTAGGAAGCAATCAGATATTGATCCTGCTTGGATACGTGGCAGAGTACTTCCGTCCAAGGCTGATCTTCTGAAGAAGGATCAGAAGGAACTAAAGGCTAGGCTAAAAAGAAAAGCCCAAGAAGATGAGGCTAAGAAAGCCAAGAAGTTGAGAGTCACCTATGATCCTGACAAGGTGGACTCTGAAGAACGAAGAGATAAAAGGATCAGAGATTCCTTTCGCAGAACCAGATCTTCTTCTTCTGTACAAACCTCCAGGCAGGTTTTTACTCCACCTCCTTCTGTCCCTAAACCATCTTTCCAATCACCTCCATCTGAACCAAAAATAAACTTCACCTTACCAAATCCTTCTCCATCATCCTCCTCCTCTCCCATTCTAAACCCCACACCTCTAAGTATTCTTCCCCCAACTCCTTCTGATAAATCTTTCTCACCAATTCCTTTTTCAAATACTCTATCCTCTTCTCAATCTATCATTTCTGATATTCCATCTTCATCAATCATTCTCTCAGATATCCCTTCTTCCTCATCTACCGCACCTCCACCTTCTATATCCCATCCCTTACCTACCAGAAAATCCAAACCTTACTGTCTTCTCTACCCTGACTACAAATTCACCTTCAATCCGCCTGAACCTGAACCCTATATCTACCTGGAACTTTTCAGACATGAGGTGATTAGCAGTCTAGACCTTCTGAAGGATGCATTTCTAAATGGTCTGGATGATGTTTCTACAAGAAATCTCTGGAGAAGATTTCGCAAGGATTTTCAAGTAGAAGCAATGGGAGTACAGAAAAGACTAGTGGCTGCTGCTCCTGGTTACCCTGGTCACCTTCTGGAGGGTGATAATGGTATATACTACCATCCTCTCAGAAACTGTGTTGCTGCTGAGGAGAAGCCCTTTTTGGATGAATTGGAACAAGCAAGGCTGGCTGCTGCATTAGAAGCTAATCCATGTAGGGATATTGTTATCTGGATTCCTGATTATCCAGTTCTGCTCGGGGATTTCAAGACCCTCTTTGAATTTCTGAGGGAAAACCCTTCTAAGAAAGACCCAAGCTTGGTCATTCCAGAAGTTGTTGACCCACCAGAAGTTGAAGGTCCTTCTGCTCCCAGGAATCTTGCTGCCATTCTTCAGGCACTTGAGAATGGAGATTCGGAAATTCCTGCTGCAGAATATGGAGATGCTTCTATGCAAGAAGCAGATGTAGAAGATCATGTTGCTGAATCAGTTCCTGTTGAGGAAATCCCTGCAACTGATCTATCTATGGAAGCTACATATCACAATGTTATTCCTGTGGTTAGAAGCAGTGAAGCTTCTTCTGATGAATCTTCTCGTCTTGCAAGAACTCTGGAAGATATTCAGAAGAGACAGGATGAATTTAGAGCTTTCATGGAAAGGCAAGAAGGATACAACAATGGGGTTCAAGAGATGTTGGCCAAGATCTTGTCAAGGCTAGGGCCGTCTTAGATTGAGTCTATGTTGTTTTTTTTTGTTTTTTGCTGCATTTTTTTTGTTTTGTGCATCTTGTCTTCCTTCTCTGCGTGTACTTCTGTACCTGCTGTTTGAACTTCAATGAAATCATCCTTTTTCCTTCGAGTGTCTCTTTTTGTTTTTATCTGAATCTTTTATGTTTTTGATGATATGACAAAAAGGGGGAGAAATATGTGATAAATGATTTGATTTAATCAGTTGCTTTACTAACAGAAGCTGCAAGCTTCATATGTTTCTAAGTTGTGTTGTTGCAGGAATCGAAGATTCAAGATCAACATAAGAAGCAACGAGATGAGCAATGAGATGATGAAGCAACTCTTTAGAGAATCAAGCTCATGGATTCTTGAAGCAAGCTGAGTGCTATGAAGCTTCAGAATCAGAATCAGAAGCAAGAATGATCAGAAATTCTGATAATAGAATATGATCCAAATCATTGTCTATTTGCTCTGATACATTGTCTATTGGATCTGATATATTCTATATGGCTTATATGGCTCTGATACATATTTTGTGTTCTGATACACATCTTATGTTCTAACTCATTCATGCTGACTTTTGTCGTTTAGTTTTGTTCTGTAACATTTCAGGATGTAGAGATGCTCTGATGATGCTCTGGTACATTCAACAATGTTCTGATACAATCTAGCATGAAGTGATGTAAGAAGAAATTCAAAGCTCTGAAGCTATCCGAGGGAAGCAGAAATCAGAAGCTGTGAATGTTCTAAAAGATCCAGAAAACTCAAGTTCTGAAGCTGTCCTAAATGGAAGCATGAATCAGAAGCTGTGAATGTTCTGAAGATCAAAGAAATTCAAAGTTCTGAAGCTGTCCTAAATGGAAGCAGGAATCAGAAGCTGTGAATGTTCTGAAGATCAAAGAAATTCAAGTTCTGAAGCTGTCCTAAATGGAAACAGGAATCAGAAGCTGTGAGTGTTCTAGGGATCTAAAGAAATTCAAGTTCTGAAGCTGTCCAATGGAAGCAGAAGTCTGAAGCTATGAATTATCAGAAGCAAGAAGCTTATGTGATCGTCTCTACCGAAATAATCAGGGAAGTCTTTTATTATTAAAGTTCTTCGAGTATTTATTTCAGGAGGAGATTATTCATCTCAGGGGGAGATTGTTAATCTCAGGGCGAGACATATTCACATGCTTATGCTATAGCTGTGTAATTTGTCTTTAGCCGTCTGCTCTTTCTGATCGTAAATTCATATCATTTATATATGTTTTTGTCATCATCAAAAAGGGGGAGATTGTTAGAACAAGATTTGTTCTGATCAATATTCTTAGTTTTGATGATAACAAGGATATGAATTTTGTGTGAGATAATGTGGTACTCTAATACATTGCAATTTCCATTTCAGGAAATATATAAAGAGTATGCACAAATCAGCGCTCAGAAGCTTTGTCTCAGAAGGTTCAGCATGCAACATCAGAACATGGTCTGGCAAGACATCAGAACATGGTCAAGGCAGAATCAGAACATGGGTCTATGGAAGCATCAGAAGAACTTGAGATAAGAAGCAGAAGCACTGAAGTTCTCATGGTATCACGCTCAGAAGCACTTCAAGGTCAGAAGACAAGAAGATGCTATGCACCAAGCTGTTTGACTCTGATGATATTCAAATATTATATTCAAACATCAGATCAGAAGAAAGTACAGGTGGAAGGCTACGCTGACTGACAAAAGGAACGTTGGAAGCTATTAAAGGCAACGTCAGTAGACACAGCGTGAACAAGGCTCGAGGTAGTTGACAAAAGCGTGAAACATTAAATGCAAAGCTGTACGGAACACGCAAAGCATTAAATGCGCTCAACGGTCATCTTCTCCAACGCCTATAAATATGAAGTTCTGATGAGAAGCAAGGTTGACGATTTTGCTAACAATTAACTTGCTGAAACGCTGATCAAAATCAAAAAGCTCAGAAACTTCATCTTCATCAAAGCTCACTACATTGCTGTTGTAATATATTAGTGAGATTAAGCTTAAACGTTAAGAGAAATATCACTGTTGTGATTATAGCTTTTAAGAAGCATTGTAAAACTCTTATTTGATTACATTAATTTGTAAGTAACTAGAGTGATCAAGTGTTGATCAGGATACTCTAGGAAGTCTTAGCTTGTGTCTAAGCAGTTGTAATTAGAGTGATCACGTGGTGGTCAGGATACTCTAAGAAAGTCTTAGCTTGTGTCTAAGCATTTGTTCCTGGAGTGATCAGGTTGTGATCAGGATACTCTAGAAGACTTAGTCGCGGACTAAGTGGAAAACCATTGTAATCTGTTGCGATTAGTGGATTAAATCCTCAGGTGAGGTAAATCACTCCGTGGGGGTGGACTGGAGTAGTTTAGTTAACAACGAACCAGGATAAAAATAACTGTGCATATTGTTTTTATCGTTCAAGTTTTTAGACTACACTTATTCAAACCCCCCCCCTTTTTAAGTGTTTTTAGACTACACTTATTCAACCCCCCCCCCCCCCTTTCATTCCCTAATCTGTTTCTCGAACATTAATTAATGGGATAGAAATGAGTGGGATTCATTCCCTAATCTGTTTCTTGAACATTATATAATGGGATAGAAGTGAGTGGGATTCATTCCCTAATCTGCTTCTCGATCATTATACATTTTTATGTGATTCGAATCGCAAAGTAAATTCCCTTAAAAAACACTCAACCAAAAATACTTAAAACACTTAATAAAGGCTCGAATTAAAACAAAGTGACGAAATGGTGCGAAACCTTGTATTAGGTTTTGTTCATCATGTAGTTACATAAAAAACACCAACCCAAGTTCATTCTGCTGCTTAAGAACATGTTGAGTCCAGTCCAGAATTAGGCGTATAAGTCTCCAAAGGTCGAGCATCGTGGATTGTGACCTTAACCGCCGTTCAACTAAAAAACACAAAACAAATGGAAACTATGGAGCCGAACTACGGTCGCTCTGATTCCTGAAAAGGATACGTAGGCATTGGGTCGCGGGGCCTAAGAGAGCACACTTGTAAATAATTCCTTCTTTTCCCCGTATTTCTTTTGCATTCATTCGCATTTAGGTTTAGACATTAGACACACCCTTTAGATAGAAACAAACATAGGTGGATACCATCGAGTACGATGGGCGTGAGGGGTGCTAGCACCTTCCCCTTGCGTAACTGACTCCCGTACCCTATTCTCTGGTCGAAAGACCTTGTTCTTGTTCTGAGTTAGGTTTCCTGGTATTCCTTTCCCTTATGGGATAAATATATTAGTGGCGACTCTGATCCATTTTTCGCGGTAGCGACAACTTCCCAGAAACTGGCAGCTTCCAGAAGTACTTTTCCTTTCAACTCTATCTCCAACGTAATCAGCATCACAATATCCTACTAAGTTGTATTCTTTAGATCTTCCGTAGACTAAACCAACATTAGTAGTACCTATCAGATACCTCAGAATTCTCTTAACAATAGTTAAGTGAGATTCTCTAGGATTTGATTGGAATCTTGCACACAGACAAACACTGAATAAAATATCAGGTCTAGAAGCAGTAAGATATAAAAGAGATCCAATCATACCTTTGTAGAGCTTCTGATCTACCTTCTCACTTACCTCATCCTTACCTAGAGCACGCATTGGATGCATAGGAGTCTTTGCTTCTTTGCTTTCTAAAAGGTTAAACTTCTTAGAAGTTCTTTCACATACTTGGTCTGATGAACATAAGTTCCTTCAGAAGTTTGATTGATTTGGATCCCAAGGAAATACTTGAGTTCTCCCATCATGCTCATTTCAAACTCTGCCTGCATATACTTAGCAAACTCCTTTCCAAGTGTAGCATTAGATGTTCCAAATATAATATCATCAACATATATTTGACAAATTAAAATATCCTTTTTAAAGGTTTTACAGAAGAGAGTTGTGTCCACTTTTCCTCTAGTGAAGCCATTATCCAGAAAGAAAGAACTTAATCTTTCATACCAAGCTCTAATAGCTTGCTTCAGTCCGTATAATGACTTCTTTAGTTTAAAGACATGTTTTGGAGACTTAGAGTCTTCAAAACCAGGAGGTTGATGGACATAGACTTCTTCATCTATATAACCATTTAAAAAGGCACTCTTAACATCCATCTGATACAGAGTGATGTTGTTCTGAGTGGAAAATGAAATTAACAAGCGAATAGATTCTAACCTTGCCACTGGTGCAAAGGTTTCTGTATAGTCAATGCCTTCTTGCTGACTATAGCCCCGAGCAACAAGTCAGGCTTTGTTTCTTACAACTTTTCCTTTTTCGCTTAGCTTGTTTATGAAAACCCACCTAGTTCCAATGATGTTAAATCCTTTTGGTCTCGGAACTAGATCCCAAACATCATTCCTTGTAAACTGATTTAGTTCTTCTTGCATGGCAATTATCCAGTCAGCATCCTCTAGAGCTTGATCAACAGAAGTTGGCTCGATTAGAGATACTAGACCAAATTGACATTCAACATTGTTCTTAAGGAATGCACTTGTTCTGTGTAGCAACCTGCCCTAAAAATTAGCTTTTAAAGTCGCCACCTATTCTACCAGGGCGAATAGGAAACCCTACGCAGTTAAGAGATTCGGGTACGATTATTTTAATCAAGTTAAGGGAAGGTGTTAGGCACCCTTAACCCTTTCCTAAGGTTTTGAATGGAGAGGCGGAGGTTTATGGCTAAAATTATTAAGTTAATAGCTAAGGAAGTGAAGAGGGCGAAAAGTGAGATTTGAAGGAATTGAGGTTTTGGGGAAGGGGACTTGCCTTGTTGCCAAGTGCCTACGTATCTCCTTTGATATGAATGGTTCGAAGGTATTTTGAGTTACCTTATCGTAGTTTTGAAATTTGTGGTTTTGCAAGGTATTTTGAATTACCTTATCGTAGTTTTGAAAATTGCCGTATTGAAGAGATGAGTTTTGAGTGTTTTAAATGGCGTACAACCCTGGTTTAATATGTTACCGTTAGTTGCGATGATCAATAGGTTTGATCACCATAGTTAACGGATTGAATGAAGAATTGCTAACCATTCTAATCGATAGATTCAATTATCATGAATAGCAAATGAATGTATTTTAAATAATTATTAATTTATCGTTATCCCTCATAATCAATAGGTTTGATTATTACACAATAACAAATTGAGTATGCTAATCATCGTAACCAATAGGTTTGGTTAAAACCATTTAGCAAAAATAGATGTATTTTATTATTTTTATTTATCACCAATGCGACTATTAGATATAATCGGATCGAAGAGAAAATTGATTAAGGGTCAATTGAATAAGAATTAAGGTTTTTGCCAAACGGCCAGTGGGATTGGGCAAACCCTAATGCATTGATAAATTTTCCTAGGGTTTGTGATTTATAATTAAATTTGATTAAAATTAATCGAATAAATTGAAAAAAAATCGGGAAAATAATCCTAAACCCTAATTATAGCCCTAATCCTAATTTATATTCTAGCCCTAATTAAAATAAATTAATTGAATCAAACATAATTAATTTACACTTAATCTAAATAATTAATTAAAAAAATGTTTAGAAAAACCTGGTTGTGATTGTATGTGAGTGATTCTTGAAGCCCCACGGTAAGCCTTGCAATTCTGATTCGTTAGATTGGGATTGTAGGAGATCCAGATGTTGATAACGAGGGCACAACGTAGATGTGTATGAAAGCGCAGCACTGAATCAGTGTTTGATTTAATTGAAAAAATATTGCCTTGGCCAGGGTTCGAACCCCAGTTCCAATGGCTGGGACACCTTCACCAACACCAATTCGGCTGCCTGCATTACTTGTTACTAAGCCAACCAAAAAATTATAAATATAATAAAAATAGTATTAATGGGACAAAGTCAGAACAATTGCGCGTGAGACCCCTATGACCGGATTGATCCAATCGCTGCAAGAGAGAGAGAGAGTCCCAACTTTGACCAGCGAATTACATCAAGCCAAGGACGGTCAGACTTTCAAAGCTCCAGGTCATCATCTTCATCCTTCGACCCTGCAGAATTACCTGCGGAAAGCGTTGCCATATTTCCTGCGGATTCGCTGCAATTCTCCTGCAAATTTTAAAACTAAAGAAACGCTGGATAAATACAAAATAATACCATGGACCACTTGCAAACCTTCTTCTGAACGCGATGGTGCCCTTCGTTATGCTTAAAAACACCTGTAAATATAAGCACGCAAAGTTTGTGTTCTCATGCCCTAACAATGGTGAATCGAGAATCATGCGTTAGAGCTTCGAACTAATGGCCCAGGTATCCTTGTATAGTACTTCAGGAGTGTATAGAGATGGCTGCTTGGACTAGAATCTTGCTGGAAGCCTTCCTTGTTTTATGGCCTAGTTCTTGATTTTATTTGTAGTTGAAAACCCTAATGTCCTTCCCAATTTTCGTTCTCCCCTTGCTTCTGAATTATTTTATATATGGCCTCTATTAGGGTTGAGAGATTGGACATAAACCAAACTTTGATGGAAGAATATTTGATTGCGGATTTGATTTTAATTCTTTCTAAAAATGGCTTAAAACTAATCTTTTCTCACCAATCCTATTTTCCACGAAATTTACACCATATACTTGATATTTGGATGATTGGAACTTGATTGAAAAATAAATCCTTGATTTAAATAAAATTATTCCATATTTTATATGTTTTATAAGTATTTAAATGAATAAATATTCAAATAAATAATATAAATATTATAAAATGAGATAATTAGTCTAGCAGTCCATATGAAGCCCAAAGTCATGTTAAAAATCCAAAAGTTAGGCCCATTGGTCAAGAAAACCAAAATTACTTAATTAGGGCTTTATGTATTTCTCCAAAATTGACCAACTTCTAAGCCTTGTATCTCCTTCAATCTTTGTCATATGACCATGTTCTAGGACTTTTTGGAAAGCTCAAAGAGTCCCCTAAATGACCCTTTTGGTTTCATCTCAATTGAAGCTTCCATGCTCAAGTTATGAGCTTTGACCCAAAAGGTGTTTTTGTTGACTTTTTGGAGGACCTATAATCTCTTCGACCATATCTCTTGAATGAAGCATTTCTAGCCTTGGCATGTGAGAGGCAAAGTTGTAGAGAATCAAATTTCCTCCAGAATAGACTTTGGTTGGGAAATTTTTGATACTCCATGTGAAAGTTATGACCAGTGAAAGTTGAGTTGACTTTTCCTATAAAAACCCTAATTTGAACCTTTTGAATTTGTTCATTTCTGAGTTTTTTTTAATGGATCATGATCAATCTTTGATCAAATGATGGATATAACCTCAAAATACTTGGTGTTGACCAAAAGTCTTGAAGTTTGACTGTATTTTGACTATAGTTGACTTTTAGGTCAAACTAGTCGACTATGGGTCATCTGAGTCATTGAGTGAGCAATCCTTGGAACTGAAGCTTGAATATTGTCCTAGAGAGGCTATGAGACATATGAGATACCTTGAGGCCCATTTGAGGCCTTAGAGATTCAAACTCCTTAATAAAATGCAAACCCTAACTTGAGGACCCTTTGATTAGGAGGAGCTTTGTCTGATAGAACCCTGAGTGCTCTTGGGTAATTGAGGAGCCCTTGATTGAATATAAGAGGGCAACTTTTGGGGTTTGATATAGTGATGGGATCATCTTTCTTTCTAATGATAACATCTTCTGAGTGTGTAGAGTTGAGTCTAGAAGATCTTCTGGGTGTTGGCTCTTCAGGTATTCCGAGATTCTCCAAAGAAGCTGCAATTTGATCTTCTGAAACTTTGCTTCTGGGTTCTTCATGATCTGAGTTAGAGATATCTATATCTGCAAAATTCTGAAACTGCTTTGGCTTTTCAAGACCAAGATTATCATCAAATCTGATATTGATTGATTTTTCAACAACCAATATTTTAGTATTGTATACTCTGTAGCCTTTAGAGTGTTCAGAATATCCAAGAAGGAAACACTTATGTGCCTTAGAATCAAACTTATGTAGATGATCTTTAGTGTTCAGAATATAACATTCACATCTAAATGGATGGAAACATGAAATGTTCGGCTTTCTGTTCTTCCACAATTCATAAGGAGTCATATTAAGAACAGGTCTTATGGAGATTCTATTCTGAATATAACATGCAGTGTTAATTGCTTCTGCCTAGAAATGCTTAGCCATATTGGTTTCATTGATCATGGTTTTGGCCATTTCTGGTAGAGTCCTATTCTTTCGTTCTACAACTCTGTTTTGCTGTGGAGTTATAGGACACGAGAAATCCTGGGCAATACCATTTTCTTTGAAATAAATTTCAAAGAATCGGTTCTCAAATTCACCACCATGATCACTTCTAACCTTTATGATTTTACACTCTTTCTCAGATTAGATCTGAGTGCAGAAGTCAAAGAACACTATATGTGACTCATCCTTGTGTTTCAAGAACTTTACCCATGTCCATCTGCTATAGTCGTCTACGATGACTAATCCATATTTCTTCCCTCTGATTGATGTTGTTTTGACTGGGCCAAATTGATCAATGTGCAGAAGTTTTAGCGGCCTAGAAGAAGAGACAACATTCTTAGACTTGAATGCAGGTTTTGAAAACATTCTTAGGAAGTCCTCTGACCAGATTAAGTTTGTTAATCTGAGAAATCTTTCTCAAACTAGCATGACCTAATCTTCTGTGCCAAACCCACTGCTCCTCACTAACAGACAGAAGGCAAGTAACCTTTTGATTCTAAAGATCTGTAAGATCAATCTTATAAATGTTGTTCTTTCTCTTGCCTGTTGTAATACGGTGAACTGACTTTTTATCGAAGTGTACGCGGTAAGCAAGAGTCGCCGCCGACTTTTATTTATCCAAATTAACAGAAAGGCTAAAAGAACAAGAAAAACCTTTTAAATAAAAACTGAGTTCGGGGGGTAATTTATACAAAGGGAAGGTGTAAGGCACCCTTTGCATCCATGGTTTTCCATGGGCTCTTAATTGCTTTGCTCTTTAGTTTTGAAGCCAAAAGTTCGGGAATGTAGAAGAAGAAGAAATAAGGACTTTAGCTCGTAAATGAGCGTAGCCTTATAAATTTTTAGAAAAAGGGTAGAAAAAGAATTTTAAACCAGAGCAAAGCAATTAGGGGCAAATTACCTGGTTAGATGAAAAATGTTCTTTTAGCCTTTCAGGGCTATCCATACCATAGGAGGGTAGGGAAGTTCTTTTATTTGGAGGTTGAAGGGTCGTCGAATCATCGTTCGCCACAAGACTGTCCCTGCCATAGAGGGGCAGGTAGTCTAAGGGAAGGATCAGAATAGCCATTTTTGTTTAGGCAACCGGAGGATACCTCGGCACTTCGTAGGTAACTTCGAGGGACGAGATCATATTAGCGAATTGAAGGCAGCATCATTAGGACCTATGATCTTGAGAATGAACCGAGGGCAACATTGCTGAGGTATCCTCGTATTCGAGGGACTTGGCTATTCTGCACTGAAAAACACAAGGCAACAGGCAACAGGAAACAAGAGAGGTACCATAAAAGGTGCGTGGGTGCAACAATCACGTGATCAGATTCAATTATATTATCTGGTAATTAGGTGATTCTAAATTCAATTCGAGGTTATCACTCCCTAAATTACTAACCACGCAGTAAAATAATATAACAGTGTTAAGTGCCTTCAAGGCCACACAATACAACCAGGGAACAATTACATAATCAGCCATGGGGATGGGGAAAAAAGGCAATAATCAAACCCCAGTTAAATCAGGTTTTAGGGTTACCGAACATTCGAGCTTTGACCGGTTGACCAACCCTGAACATTGGAAAAATAAAAATAAACAGAAAGGTGAGTGTAGGCGGAATTCATTACTATTTGAAGGTAAACCCTTATTTTAAATAAAAGAGGCAAAATAATAAATATTTAAATAAATAAGAAATCAGGGACTTAGCTTCTGGATTGGCGTGGCGCGTAGCTGAAAAATTCCGATTAAACCTGAAAGTTGGGCGCCAAGAAGAGAAACGTTAGTGCACTACCAATTCGTTGATTGCAAACACAAACCCTAATCTAAACCAAAGGAGGCAAATAAAGTACTACGATATTAAACAAATCCTAAAAGGTTTTGACGAAATCGAAGTTTGATATAAAATAAATGAATATCTAAATGAATAAATAACCCTAATTTTTAATTAATTAAAATATAAATAATGTTAATATTAAAAAAAATCGAAACTTCGATTAAATAAATCAAAGAATTATGAAAATATGATTTTATAAATAAATAAGTTTAAATAAAATAAGTTTTTCTTTTAAAAATAATAAAGAAGAAAAAGAATAAATAAAAGAGGAAATATGTAATTAAAAAAAATAAAACAAAAGTTAGAAAAACTTAGCTGAATATTCTGGTGTGGTTTGCTTCTGAAGGAGCATGGTAGGGAGGCATCTTGCTATGCGTTGGATCTGACGCTGAGAATATCTGAAGGTCGTTAATCAACAACACATGGTGGTCACGCTGGGGCATGGCACACCGGATCAAGAAGCGTATTGTTTCATACAAAATAGCGTGGCCAGAGGGATTCGAACTCAGATTCTTAGCCTTGCAAACGATGCTCCTTGCCACTTGCGCTACCTTGGTTAGTTGTAATGATAACACCTCTATATGTATATAATAAAACAAACTGAGAGAATTCAAACTTGGACAGGTTGCGCGCCCAGGATAGTCTTCTTCTCCATTGGGCCTGGTTTTATATGCTACGAACCTGATACTATTTTGCTGCGAAACTCATCCCTGGCCATTCCCTGTAAAAATCAAACTCGCAGCACACATTGAATGAATTCCAAAAAAAGCCTGATTAAATCCGAAATCTTCTTCTAAACGTGATAAAAGCCTTGATTTTCACAAATTTTGCTTGTATCAATACTCCCCAATTTGAAGCTCCAAAACCCTAGTAATGGTGGAACACTTAGCCTGCAGCCAAAACTCAATTAAAGTATACAGAAAGCATCGAAATATCATCACCAACACAAATATGCACTCAATTCACATTAAAAACTTGTGTATATACGGAATCGAAGTCCAAAATTTTGTGGTTTAGCGTAGATGCGTTCTTCACGTTTCTGAGGTGTTTGAT
Organism: Vicia villosa; assembly: GCF_029867415.1. Lineage (NCBI taxonomy): Eukaryota > Viridiplantae > Streptophyta > Magnoliopsida > Fabales > Fabaceae > Vicia > Vicia villosa. The sequence goes on from NW_026706040.1 coordinate 289,232, forward strand.
CGATGATGGCGATTAGTTTACACTCAGAGATCCTTGAGGAATCAATTGGAACTCTTTATTTATTCTGAATTCGACTGCAACTTGATCCACTCCCCCTTCTTAATTCACGATTTGCTTGTTCTTAGAATGAGGTTTTCTGCCTCTCCAAAATCGTGCCTTGCATCTGAATACGTTTTTTCATATATAGGAGATCAATTTAGGTTTAAAAAACCAATTCAAATCTCTATAAATTGGATGATTGCAATTTGGTTTGAATGGAAATAGAAACTTTCTAAAACTTGGCTAATTTCAATCTTTCTCATTCCAAATCTTCCTTACACGAATCTGAGCCCATTATGTGATGTTTTGATGATTGGAATTGATTGAAAAATAAAATCAAAACAAATCTTTGATATTTACTTGAATTATTTGAATTATATTAATTTTAAATGAATAAAAAAATCCATATAAAATCAAATAAAACTCAATAATTCGTGGGAGTTGGATTGGATGTCTTGGATGTCATAAGGATGAAGATTGGGCCAAAAAAGGTTGGGTCCCTTTGCAAGAAAATTCAATTTGAAGCCTTTTGTTTCACATTTTTTCTCTTAAAATCGACCAACTTTGACAAGGCATATCTCTGTTAATTTTTAAGTTATGGAAGAGTTCTAGGACTTTTTGGAAACCTCAAGATGTCCTCTACAAGCCACTTTGGAAGCTTTTTTCTATTTGAGGATTTTATCTTGATGATATTGGCTTTGACAAAAAACTGTTTTTGGTTGACTTTCAAAAAAAGACCCATAATCTTTTGATCCATATCTCCAAAATGAAGCATGTTTAGACTTGGCATGGGAGAGACAAAATTGTAGAGGATTCAATTTCCTTCAAAATGAGCTTTGGATGGAAAATTTCTGATGTTCCATGTAGGAGCTATGGCTGGTCAAAGTTCAGTTGACTTTCTCCTATGAAACCCTAATTTATAAACTTTTGAAATTGTTGATTTCTGATCTTTCCTTGATGAACCATGATCAATCCTTGATCAAATGGTGAATGATACTTCAAAATAAGGATGTTGACAAAACAATCAGGAGTTTTGACTGTACTTAGACCATAGTTTACATTAAGGTCAAACTAATCGACTGTTGACTTTCTGAGCAATTGACTGGGCAATCTTGTGAATCAGAGCTTGAACATTGGCATGAGGATCCTTTGAAGCATATGAGAATCCATGAGGTTCATTTGAGGTCTCAGAAATTGATTTCACCTTGAGAAAAGGAAAACCCTAGATGTGGGTTAATTACTTAGGAGTCAGGTATGTGTGCCCATTGAAGATCATATGAGTCAAAATATCTGAAAATATCATGGGCAAATTTTGGGGTATGACAGCTGCCCCTGTTCAATCTTCTTATAACTGAGGATGTAGATTGGCATGCGTGCCTGTCGGAATTTGAAGGTAGAAGATGATTGAACACTAGAATACCAAGAAATTTGCCCTTGCTGACGGTGAAGGAACTTTTTCGGAGATGGGCTTAGAGATGCCATCCAGGAAGAGTATAATCGGAGATGGGCTTAAAGATGCCATCCGGATGTTGAGAGACTTTATTGAGATGGGCTTGAAGATGCCATCCAGATGTTGAGAGACTTGATTGAGCCGGGCTTGATGATTCCATCCAGCTTGACAGACTTGAGGGTCAGAATACGTCGTACGCTAAATCGTGTCTGAAGGATATCCTTAGGATGAGTCCTACGTTAGACAGAATCCACTGTATTGATGAGTGTCAAAGTAAGCCGTACCTTAGGCTATACTTTTTTAGGACGAGTCATATGCTAAACTGGATCCGTTATAAGCGTCAAAGTAAGTCGTATGTTAGACCATACTTTTTTAGAACGAGTCGTACGTTAGACTGGGTCTAGTTTGCATCGGCAGATGTCTGGAAAACCGTGCGTTAAGCTGAAGGTATTTCTATGGATAAGGATGATATCAGCAACGGGTTCTACCGAGTTACCCAGAATTGTCAGCCCTCCTAAATCACCCTCGAACATGATACATACATACCATGCAATGATACTTTGAGAAAGAACCTATCTGAGCTGTAGTATCGGGTAGCGACTATGATCTCAACATACATCAAGAGTAGTCCCCCCACTACGTTCCTAAAAGTCAAGATGGGTTAAAGGTAACTAAAGGTCCTTAAGCTCCGACTCACCCACGGACATCCGCACGAACCTCCCTCATACAAGAGAAGCATGCAAACACCCATAGAGGCCTAACTTAAGCGTGAACTCTCATATTGACCAATCCTCCACATACATGAAGGAGGTCGCCATGACTATGCCTTTTCCTATCTTAGGTGTACTTGAATCCGGGTGTAGGATTCGTCCTTCATTTAATTCCTAAAACAGCCCTGAAATATAAAGCAAGCAAAGCAAACAATAGAAAACAAATAAGTGAATCCTAAGCTTTTAAGGTAACCCCTCTTTTATTCGAAAGTGTCCCCAGTAGAGTCGCCAGTTCTGTAATACGGTGAACTGACTTTTTATCGAAATGTACGCGGTAAGCAAGAGTCGCCACCGACTTTTATTTATCCAAATTAACAGAAAGGCTAAAAGAACAGGAAAAACCTTTTAAATAAAAACTGAGTTCGGGGGGTAATTTATACAAAGGGAAGGTGTAAGGCACCCTTTGCATCCATGGTTTTCCATGGGCTCTTAATTGCTTTTCTCTTTAGTTTTGAAGCCAAAAGTTCAGAAATGTAGAAGAAGAAGAAATAAGGACTTTAGCTCCTAAATGAGCGTAGCCTTATGAATTTTTAGAAAAAGGGTAGAAAAAGAATTTTAAACCAGAGCAAAGCAATTAGGGGAAAATTACCTGGTTAGATGAAAAATGTTCTTTTAGCCTTTCAGTGCTATCCATACCATAGGAGGGTAGGGAAGTCCTTTTATTTGGAGGTTGAAGGGTCGTCGAATTATCGTTCGCCACAAGACTGTCCCTGCCATAGAGGGGCAGGTAGTCTAAGGGAAGGATCAGAATAGCCATTTTCGTTTAGGTATCCGGAGGATACCTCGGCACTTCGTAGGCAACTTCGAGGGACGAGATCATATTAGCGAATCGAAGGCAGCATCATTGGGACCTATGATCTTGAGAATGAACCGAGGGCAACATTGCTGAGGTATCCTCGTATTCGAGGGACTTGGCTATTCTGCACTGAAAAACACAAGGGAACAAGCAACAGGCAACAGGCAACGAGAGAGGTAGCATAAAAGGTGCGTGGGTGCAACAATCACGTGATCAGATTCAATTATATTATCTGGTACTTAGGTGATTCTAAGTTCAATTCGAGGTTATCACTCTCTAAATTACTAACCACGCAGTAAAATAATATAACAGTGTTAAGTGCCTTCAAGGCCACACAATACAACCAGAGAACAGTTACATAATCAGCCATGGGGATGGGGAAAAAAGGCAATAATAAAACCCCAGTTAAATCAGGTTTTAGGGTTACCGAACATTCGAGCTTTGACCGGTTGACCAACCCTGAACATTGGAAAAAGAAAAATAAACAGAAGGGTGAGTGTAGGCGGAGTTCATTATTATTTGAAGGTAAACCCTAATTTTAAATAAAAGAGGCAAAATAACAAATATTTAAATAAATAAGAAATCAGGGACTTAGCTTCTGGATTGGCGTGGCGCGTAGCTGAAAAATTCCGATTAAACCTGAAAGTTGGGCGCCAATAAGAGAAAAGTTAGTGCACTACCAATTCGTTGATTGCAAACACAAACCCTAATCTAAACCAAAGGAGGCAAATAAAGTACTACGATATTAAACAAATCCTAAAAGGTTTTGACGAAATCGAAGTTTGATATAAACTAAATGAATATCTAAATTAATAAATAACCCTAATTTTTAATTGATTAAAATATAAATAATGTTAATATTAAAAAAATAGAAATTTCGATTAAATAAATCAAAGAATTATGAAAATATGATTTTATAAATAAATAAGTTTAAATAAAATAAGTTTTTCTTTTAAAAATAATAAAGAAGAAAAAGAATAAATAAAAGAGGAAATATGTAATTAAAAAAAATAAAACAAAAGTTAGAAAAACTTAGCTGAATATTCTGGTGTGATTTGCTTTTGAAGGAGCATGGTAGGGAGGCATCTTGCTATGCGTTGGATCTGAAGCTGAGAATATCTGAAGGTCGTTAATCAACAACACATGGTGGTCCCGCTGGGGCATGGCACACCGAATCAAGAAGCGTATTGTTTCATAAAAAATAGCGTGGCCAGAGGGATTCGAACTCAGATTCTTAGCCTTGCAAACGATGCTCCTTGCCACTTGCGCTACCTTGGTTAGTTGTAATTATAACACCTCTATATGTATATAATAAAACAAAATGAGAGAAGATGACCGTTGGGGTGCATTTAATGCTTTGCGTGAAAAGTACAACGCTGCATTTAACGTTTCACACTTTTGTCAACTACCTCGAGCCATGCTTTTGCTGCTTTTACTGAATTTGCCTTTTGTAGCTTCTAACGTTCCTTTTGTCAATCAGAGATTAGACTTAGTAGCCTGTCATCTTGTACTTTCTTCTAGACTCAGATTTGTAGATAAACAACGTTTGAATATCAGAGTCAATCACCTTGGTGCAGAGCATCTTCTTGTCTTCTGACTTTGAAGAGCTTCTGAGCGTGATACCATCAAAGCTTCGGAGCTTCTGCTTCTGACTTCGTGTTCTTCTGATGCTTCATAGTTCATGTTCTGATTCTGCTTGACCATCTTCTGATGTCTTGCCAGAGCATGTTCTGATGTAGCCATCCAGAACCTTCTGAGTCAGTGCTTCTGAGCGCTGCTTTGTGCATACTCTTTATATATTTCCTGAAATGGAAAATGCAAAGGAATAGAGTACCACATCGTCTTATACAAAATTCATATGTAATGTTATCATCAAAACATAGAATATTGATCAGAACAAATCTTGTTCTAACATTGTTGTCAACAGATTTTATGACAGCTACCATACGAGGTTTCTAGTAGTCATAGTTAGAGCCATCCATAATGGGAGGTCTATTCCCAAACACTAACAATTCCTTCTCCATAGTACCAGAATTTTGTTATCCCTAGATCTCACCCAGATGTAAACAAGCAGGGTGCGTGCTCTGATGCCAATTGAAATTTCTAGTACCTCACAAGCAATGTCGTACTCGATGTTATGACATCCATAATGAGACAGATTAAAATGTTTAAACAGAAATGCATAAAAACAGTAAAGAACACAACAAATTAATCACCCAGTTCGGTATACAACAATACCTACTCTGGGGGCTACCAAGCCAGGGAGGGAATCCAATATAAGCAGAATTAATTCAAAGTTAAACTCCCCCGTTTACAACTCCTCACTTAAGACCTTCCCAATGTAATTCCAATCTATTCCTAGACCTTAGTATCTCCACTCACTCCCCCTCAATCACAGCAGTGGTTACAAACAAACATTAAACAAATTAGAGAGAAGACACACTTCAAAAACACACATTGATCTGCTTAAAAGCTTCAATCAAGAGACAAACACTCGTGCTTAAAAGCTTAGAGTGACAAAGTACAAAAACAACCTATTCCAAAACAATCATCAAGAGACAATTGCTTGGAGTACAAGAGACTGAACACACAGACACAGAACTACGGTTCTTCACAATTAAAAAATCTCTCTTTGCGTTCCAAATTAGGATTGCAGTCTTCTTATATGCAGCTCTTGGGCCTCGGGCTTTCCATGAACCAAATTAGGGTTAACCAAGTTAACCTAATTTACACGTCATTAGGTTGTTACAGAATGTGTTGTTAACGAAATCTTCTAGGAGAAATATTCAGCACACAATAAAATGTTTCCTAAATTGTAGATTGAGAGGAATCATGAAACATAATAATAAAACATAACAGCTCCTGCTGTCAGACATGGATGTCATGACATCGGTCATGACATTCGCTAACAAAAACGTGTATTAGCTTAAACATATGCATCCTTCAAAACACCATATAAATCATGTCATGACATCAGTCAAGACATTAAACACCCAGATATGTTTTACCACAAATGCAGCCAACATGAAAACACCTACAGACACTAACTCACACGATCATGATCACTCAAAGTCTCCATAAGCATAGTATCGGATCTTGATCCATCTCACCATCGCCTGTCTATTTATCCATGAACTATTGAGCGCGACATATGGATCCTTTTCCCACATACCTTATGAGAGTCTGGATCTGCGTCTCACGAGTATCAGATCAAATTCTTACCTTAAGCTTCAGATCACCTCTGTCCCACTCATGTCGGAAAAAGGATGACTCATGCATCTTGTGTACGATAGCAATACCGTGACGTTATACCCGTCTGGTAGTACCAACATGGTGGTCCAACTCCGAGGCCATGTACCTAGGTAACCTACCTCAGTGGCATATAATGGTCCCTACGCATATCCTATAGTCATAACCGACAAGTGTACAAACAGGTGTCCATTGCGGTCATGCTCCTTCCCTTCCAATCACACTCTTTAGGATGCCAAAACCTAAGAGTGCTACACAATCCAGGTTTACCTACTTGGAAGGAAATAAGCCATGCACGAAGAATTAAGGTTTTAGATTGGATTGCTATGCCATGCTCGCACTAACTCGTCCCACGCATGCATATGAGATTATAAGGATAATCCAGTTCGAATAGGAATACTATGGTTCCCAACAACCAACACAATCCTGATCATCCCACTGATACTTCGGATAGATGCTAGTTATTAGTCACCTGAACGCCTACCTCCCAAGCGTAGTTCTATGGCGTCACTCGGGTTTAGATGCACTACGACTAGCAAGGAACTTAGGCTAATGCATTCCACGCATCTATATCATTTCATATTTCATATAGCGTAGTTATAGAACCTAAGTACAAAATGATAAGAACGGAAATACACGTCCTCTTCTACCGACTGGGTATTCAAGTTTTGCCCAATCGCAAGTTACCACATTCGCACATTCTACCAACTCTTAACTAGGTACCACTCCCGCTTAGGGTACACCAAGTTGAATCAGGATCTAATACTCTGCCCATCCAATTACTATCCGTACCAGCGTACTCAGAAAGGTCTGACTTATCTGTCCACACTTCCAAAAGTTCTTTTGTTCCATCGACTCACGAGTCATACCCGTCACTAGTTCTTTTATTGGCCACGAAACCTACTAACTTCCAACTCGACACCTTCGGAGAACTTCTTTAACGCACTCTTACTTGGAAGTCTCGCGAGTTTACTTCACCATTACAAGGACTTAGAGAAAGTTTCACTTCATCCATTCATAACCTTTGGGAATTTCAGTTGTCTTAATTTACACCATGATAGTTCCGCTGTCGCTACTTCGCGTCAAACACTCCCCTTATTCCTGACAACTCCAACATTCCCTCTACTTATGTCTTCCAATAAATCCATCACCCGTTCAACTCTTACTACTTGAGTTCACAACAATTACAGGTTTACGAGTCCTCGTGGCGGCTCTGTCGTAATTCTACTATCACGCACTCAGTCGATGAGTTGATCAAGTTCAACAACTGAATGAGATATCAATAAAATCAGACTAGCAACACACACATGTGAGGAAGAAAGGAATTGCTAGTGATGTCTCATGGCTCGGCCGAGAATCGACCTACTCTGATACCAATTGTAACACCCCATACATAACTGACTAGTATATTATGCATGAAACGTTAAATTGATACTCAGTACATACAAAAGCTAAGGATACAAGAAGATCCATATTAAATAAAACATGAAATTCTATTAAGAATTATAAAACATGTGTCTTCAAAGGATTTGCACAGCGGAAATGAGAGCTAACAAGGTCTTCGAGCCATCACCACTTCTAAGTCTTCAAATCCAAACCTGCTACTAATCAGACGCTTCTAAACGGCACCTGAAAAAAAAAAGATGATTAGGGTGAGATGACTAAATCTCAGTGAGTCCTCCTATCTTATGGGTCCATTGATTCAGGGTTTATCCTCACATCCAATACAAATACGGAGCAAACACATGAATCTTCCACCATAGGAGTCATCATATCACAAGTACACAAACTGTACAACAAACACGTATGCAAACCCATACCCATGTACGGGGAATCCAAAAACGCGTTAACGCCTCGGCTAGGTTATAAAACACACCCTCGATGGGCTACACCCATGTCTATTGTCAAGAGACTTGTACAAGCACACTGCAAGAGGATTAGTCGGGTTCGCACAAGCCTAAATAGCCTCGAGATGACCTTGGCCTAATTGGCGTCAGTGTCCCATTAACCCTCTTCACGCAAGTGTGTTAACGCCGAGTACAAAACGCCATCTTGACATATAAGCCCATCGGGCGAAAGCCTAGTGCTTAGTCTACTTGACTTCACTAGAGGCGAGTTACCGCCATGTATTAGCCTACTTGGCCTCATGACCCCCACCATACCGAGCACGCAAGTGTGCTAATGCCAAGTGGGAAAGTGCCTCAAGACCCACACAAGGACACTGCAACGGTATCTCAGGTGTGAGCCCATCGATCTACGATCGGGGCTGTCCGATTGATCACGAAGCCCGGGACGACTCATTGATCATGAAGCCCGAGTCATAAAGCAACCTAGCCCCCGACCCGTTTTGATTCAAGCATACACAAGCACGACATAAGTCGAATCATACAATACAAACAAACTCGGATGTTTATCCAAAACAACGGGTCATAGTAATCCATCTCATAGTATTTCATTCATGTATATAAACAAGTATCCAAGGATAAATACATTATCATATTACAATATTTTGCAATGCACATATACCTAGATAATTGAACGAAATCACAATAATGCGTGTCATAAAACACTACACATGTTACATACAGATATGTAATATTAGTCGGGAAGGTGTCCGGTTCCAATCATGGGACCAAACTGCACTCATGGGGATAAAACATAAATTTTGTTACCAGCAGTATCCACTAATCGGCATGGGTCCGCTAAGCGGGCTCGCGATAAAACTATTGTTCACAAACAACATCCGCTAAGCGACCTGGGTCCACTTAGCGGACCATCTATTTTGTAGAAAAATGCAGAACGCATCAGTTCTGCCATGGGGTACCCTAACCCCCTTACTTCACCTGCATGCAACCGGTTAGAGCAAAAATAAACACCAAATAGCATGAATAATTCACAAAGCATCACATAAACCAGCTTAGTATCATAGATTATTCAATTGACCCACAATCCCTAAAACCCCCAAAAGTTCCCAAATGTTAAATCCCCATTCCTAACTAAGGACTCACCTTGCTTTAATGGAGGTTGAGATGATATACTTGTAGTCATTGAACTCCTATCATGGCCAAAGCTTCACCTTCATCTTCATCAAACCCGTAACCACACTTTGGCTCACTTTCAGCATGGATCATCCAACTTCAAACTTGTTTATCTCCATCAATAAACAAGCTATGAGTACAAATTAATATATCAAATCAAAGGAAATTTCGTGTAGAATCTGAATCTTCGAAAATTACCTGAATAGGAGTTGTGAGTAGAAAGTTATGGCATGTTTTGTGAGTGTTGTACCATGGTTGCGAAAATGAATTCTTCTTTCCTTCTTCTTTGTTTCAAAAAGCTATTCCTTTTCCCTCTCTCTCTCTCTCTCTCATAAATTCTGATTTTTGAAACACCAACCCTCCAAACATGCCCTTATTCACATGCACTCTTGTTAAATGTCCAAAATGTCCCTCAATTAAGTGACATTTACACTTTTGCCATTTAGTTTGTTTCCAACTAATCTTCTTCCATCCCAACTAACCATTTCTCAATTAGAGATTAATCCATAGTTCCCTCTTAGCAATTTATATATATATATATATATATATATATATATATATATATATATATATATATATATATATATATATATATAAAGCAGAGTAAATAATAAAAAATGCTAAAAGGAGAGTCTTGTAGAATTCCATTTTAATTTTAGATGTGGAAATAGACATCTTGCAGTGGCCCTATTTATAATGACTTGGGGAATTGAATACCACATCTTGCAGTGGCCCTATTTTCCACTTTATTTTCTTTCTTGTTCAATCTTCCAAACCCATTAATATTATCTCATACATTTTCTCTTAACAATTTACTTAGGACATGTTTTAGCTATGTAAGGAGCATCTGTAGGACACAGTCTAATTAAAATTTTAAAAGTTCTAAAAATTGAGATACTCATCTATTACCCTGACACACCATATGTATAGCTAACTTGAGTTCAAATACCCTTAAAACAAAACAAAAATTTCTATAAAGTTTTATTCTAAATTAATTAAAACTAACACATTCAACTATTAAACTTAATGATTATAAGCACATTAAAAAAAATCAAATGACTAATATAAAAAAATTATTTTATAATTTTGATATATAAAAAATTTGTTAAGTGAGTTAAAAGTCGATCTTCAAAATTTACTAAAAAGATAGAAATAACTGTGAGAGAAGTTGAAAAGAGAGAATTAAAATTGAGATACTCATCTATTACCCTGACACACCATATGTATAGCTAACTTGAGTTCAAATACCCTTAAAACAAAACAAAAATTTCTATAAAGTTTTATTCTAAATTAATTAAAACTAACACATTCAACTATTAAACTTAATGATTATAAGCACATTAAAAAAATCGAATGACTAATATAAAAAAATTATTTTATAATTTTGATATATAAAAAATTTGTTAAGTGAGTTAAAAGTCGATCTTCAAAATTTAATAAAAAGATAGAAATAACTGTGAGAGAAGTTGAAAAGAGAGAATTAAAAATGGCGGATCTCATCAATTTTGATAAAAGAGCTTATTTAATTGCATCGTTAATGTAAAATATTTTAACTCAGTGTTATCACAATCATTCATAATAATATGATTACAATTAAAATAAAAAACTTACAAAAATTTAATTGTTATGATTAATTGATAATGTAAAATATTATTAGTGTATATCAATTAAATTCTTTATAATATCAATTCAACTAAGTTGTTAAATTAAGTTATCAATGAATTATGTTTAATAATTCATAAAATAAAATAAATTTGTATTCTATTAAAGATAAAATTTTTGAAACAATTAGTTTTTTTATATGAAAAATAATTAATTATTTAATTAAATTTAAATAGACATAATTGAATTTATAGTTTTTTTTTTTTTAAAATACAACATTTTTCTCTTCTCTAATTTTTTCTATTTTTATATTTGTCTCTTAAACCAATCATTAGTTGAAATATACTTTATTTTTCTATATTTCTATCTTATAATTTCTCTTGTCAATTTCTCTGTTTACAATTTCTCAATCAAAACAAACACACTCTAAAAGAAGAGAAGTGGCATTTTAAACATTTTTAGTTCTAGTATGGGCTACCAAACAATCAATTTTGGTCGTTGATTGAAGCCAAAATTCATGTGACTCCCTTGTCAGCCAATCAACATATGAAACATGTTCCGATTTGCTGTTGCTCAATACTAGAAAAGGTAAATTATGTAATTCAACATCATGGCCAACAATCACCTCCAAAACCTCTCTTAATTCTCCTTCCACAGGTATAGTGTCCTTGATAGGATTTTTTCTTGTTTTTTTTTTTGTATTTTGTTTGATTGATTTTCAGGGTTGCAATTCCGGTTGTATTACATTTATAATTTTCCAGCCTATCAGCTGAGTTTTGAAACTACTGTTTCGATTTGCTCTGAATTTTTTTTATAAGTTTAGAAACAAATCGTAGAACAACACTCCATCAGAATATAATTCTAAAAGATTTCGACCCTCAAAATCGCAAATTCCTCTTTTTTTTATTTAATTTATTTGATTTAATTTCCATTTTCATATTTTCAAAAAAATACAAAAAACATTGTATGTTCCTGATCTTATTTTATTTGATTTATAATCAGGTTTTTATATTTTTTTATTTTATTTTAATCACTTTTCTATATTTCCTATTGTTTTCTCAATCGGAACAGTGCAGGTACGGTGAATTGTCATGGCTAGGGTTTGTTCTTCGTGATTTTGGGCAATCGTGGTTTATGAACAGGTTTCCTATGGATTGGCCAAGTGGATGGAGCTTTATCCCTTGACCTCAAGGGGGTGGGATCAAGTCGTGCCCCGTGCAATTTTTTGCCATTTGTTTTTTACTCCATTAACCCTTTTTTAGCCAAAACCTTCTTTAAGCCAAATTAGGGTTATTCTTAATTTTTGGCCATAATCTAATTTTCAAAATCATTTTAATATTTAGATTTAGGTTAAACAATTGGGGTTAACAATAAGTCATATTTTCATTAATTTAACCTAATAATTAACTTAACTAGCCCTACAACTTTTTTTCCAAACCCTAATTCTTTTTTTTGCCTATTATTCATTTCTGGGAAATTGTATATGTTAATCAAAGCCTTGTAATAGTTTAGATTTTACTTTCCCGCATTTTTTTACCAATTATTGTATCTGCTCTAGGGTTGTAATAGTTAATTAGGATTTTACTTTCCCCATTTTATTATCTGTAGCCCCGCTCCCGAAGCCTTGTAATAGTCTAGGACCTTTATTTTGTTTTGCCTATTACTGTATATAATTGTTAATAATTAGAGTGTGCATGGAAATACTATGAAATTGGACATAGCTAATATAATCTCAAAAGATAAATAAACTGAAAACAACACACTTCTCACACATACACCTCTAGGGTGATCTCTCTTGTTGCCTTACGATTACAATATTCATGTCCCTCGAACGTAGGGATATCTTAGCAAATGACGCTCACGAATAAATCACCATCGTCCCATCGATACAAAAGGATCATTGTCCCTCAGTAACCCTTCGAGTTGCCTTCACAAAAATGATCTTGTCCCTCGATGACCCTACAAAATGATGATAGTCCCTTCGAGAATGCTAACATATCCTTATAAAAGTTGCCTTCGATGACTATACGATGACCTTACGCTTGTCCCCTCACATCAAATAGATAGGATTTCCTACCAACTAATGGCATGGATAATACTATCTCCAAAGGAAACGGAATAGAATAGGAAAGACCAATACTTAGTGGGTAGACGCTCCTAGTTGCTTGCTTACACTCAAAAATCAAGTTCACACCTCACGCTTTCAAAACAAAAATTTTCAAAACGCTTTATCAACACAACATATGAAATAAAATGTAATTTTTGCCCGAATTCAATTTCTCCTGAAACAATCATTAAAACTCCATTAGAAATAATAAATAAAATTGTCAACTTCTAACTTTTCAAATATCATGTATTTCATAAAATTATTTATTCTTAAACACAACATATGTCTTTTAATATATCCGATAGTATCCTATCATCCAAGTGCTTTTATAAAAAGCATAAAATGAAACAATAAAACTTGAGTTATAGATATAGATTATCACATGAAGCAATGCAAATAATAAAAAATGCTAAAAGGAGAGTCTTGTAGAATGCCATTTTATTTTTTAATATGGAAATAAGCTTCTTGCAATGGCCCTATTTATAATGAGGGAGTTAAATTAGAACATTAGGAAGTATTGAGCAAATTTGAGACAATCGTAAGTGGTGAAGAAAAGCAGAAAATAGCTTACACAAAGAAGAGCTAAGGTAGAGAGACATGTGAACTCCAATTTAGCTGTGAAGTTGTAGAAACTCAGTGAGTGGGTATGCGTCTTAGAGACCTAACAACACTGCCATATATACTATAAATTTTATGGCCATCACAATAATGAAGTATTAAAAAATAAAACAGTTCTATAATAGTTACGTATTTTTTCTATCAATAAAAATATTTTAGATGAATTTATCCTCAACTTACCAATGAAAATTAATCACTAGATTTTAATCTTATTTGAACCATTACAATCATATCACATTGTTGGTGTATATAACTTTAATTTTTTACTTTTTTAGAACAAAAAATATATTCTACCAAAACAATGATAGATCAATAAAATAAAATGGAACAAATATCTCCCGGAAGGAGGATTTCAGAAAAGTATCATCATAAACAGTAGCACCAGCCGTTGCAATGATATCATCTATCATATATGTTCTTTTCATTTTTTCCGTTTTTGTTCAAACATTACTTTTTCAATTTTATAATTATTTTTCACTTTAATTCCTTTCTTGTTCAATCTGACAAACCCAGTAATTTTATCTCATACTTTTTTTTCTTAGCAGTTTATGCTATTAGGACAGGTGTAAGGAGCATCTATAGACCAGCCTAAAATTTGTTCCCAACCATTTTTAAAAGTTTTGGAAATTGAGAAATTCATCCATTACTGTTATACCCCAAAATTTGCCCACATATTTTTCAAGAAAACTCCAATCTGAAAATTAAGGGTCTCATATAATCATGGATTTTTATTTCAACAAATATCCTGACATATGAAATACTTAGTTTTTAGAATTTTTCTTATACAGTAATTTGGCTTGCAGTTGAATTTATTCTTACGCAAACGCCAAATACTGTTTATTACTTCACACATGCTATTTATTTATTTACAGATAAATAGTACTGACACAATTGGTACAGAGTTAAATCTTTTTTGCAGGCGCAGAATCAGGAAACTCAGACTGTACTGGTAACAGTAAATAATAGTTATTTATTATGTCTGTGTTTTTTAACAAGTCATGTAAATAAACTTTCATTTTTCACATAAAACAAAAACAAAAAAAAAAGAAAATTAACTTTGACTGTTGATTTTTCACTCTAACTGCTACCTGAACAGTCAGTCGACAGCCAAACTGCTGGCAGTACAATTCTCAGTGTTTTGTACCATCAATCAAATCAATCTTTCACAATTCAAAATTCCAATATTTTTGTTCTAGAAGTCTTCTGAATATCACGCGATTAGCAGAGACTCAACACTGCACAAAAATCAGGTACGCTTAACTGTCTCCTACACAAACAGTCCCTAATCAGGGTTTTTCTTGTTTTTACAGGAGCAACAAGTTCTTGAGAGCTCAAATGGATTTCATACACATCCATATATCTCAAAGTACCATCATACAAAATTTCAAACTTCAATTCACTCAGACGCACCGTCAGCAGCTCAAACAGTCAACAGACGACCCGTTTGACCAAAAAAGTCAACAGACAGTCAAAAATGAAATTTTTTGTCAAAGTCCATATTTTGTCAAAGGATTCATCATTTGATCATTGGATGATCATAATTCATCAAGGAAAGATCAAAAATCAACAAAACCCTAAGATTCAAAATTAGGGTTTTTGCCTGAAAAGTCAACTCAACTTTGACTGATCATAACTCTCTCATCCTTCATCCAAAAAATTCAAACCAAAGCTTGTTTTGAATGAAATTCAATTATCTTTCAAATGCCATTGATCCCATGGTCATTGGATTCACCATTTGAAAAATATGATCAAAGACATTACAGGTCATTTTCAAAGTCAACAAAAAGACACTTTTTTCAAAAGGACACACAAGGAGCTTCAAAAATCATTTTGACATGAGACCAAAGACATTGGTTAGAGGACTCTTTGAGGTTTCTAAAAAGTGAAAGATCTCCTTCATATGACAAAAAATTGAAGGATTTACACCTTGTTGAAGTTGGCTAAATTTTGGGAAAATGCATGAAATCAACATTGTTCAAAATTGCATTTTTTCCAAAAGGGGCCAAGTTTTCAGCATTCAAACATCATTTCCATGTTACTATGGGCCTCCCACGACCAAGACTAAGCCCATACCTTTTTTATCCATTTTTTGCATGATTTTATCTTACTTTAAGATTAAAATTAAAAGGAAAATGCATGGATAATGGTAGCTTAACTTCCAAGCATGACTCACCCCTAAGGAATCTTCATCTTCTGCAGAGAATTGAAGGGCAAGGCAGGTGCATTGAAGGAGGGCAAGACTTGGTCAAGTTTTCAAAGGTTTTTAATATTAAAAAACCAAAGTTTCAACAAAGGCAACTAGCTGCAAGTTAGCTTCAATTCTAAGCACACATAGCTTATAAATAAGCTATCTTAGTTCAGTAACAAGAGAGACACGAATTCAGAGCTATGCTTATGCCTGTACCATGCTTGTAACACTTTAAAAATTTCAAGGAAATTCAAAATTCGAATTCTGAGTTTAATCCATTTTCAATACAAACTAAACACTTAAACACTTTCCTCAAGCATTACTGAACATATCTCAATCATTTCCAAGTCTTGAAACCTCATAAATCGAGCTACCTAGGCCACGGTTTGTTCAAACTAAAATCAACTTATATCTCATCATTCACGCACATTTAACAAGATGTAGATGCATAATTGTGTTTGGTTTGAAGCTCTGGTCGTTTCTGGAGCTTCAATTGGACTTTAATGGTTGTTTGTGTCATATACCATTTTAGGGTTTGCTTAGTTCAAAATTAGGGTTTTTCATTAGGGCCAAAATTAAGCAAAATTAAGGACATGGTTACATTCAGTGGAACAAGACGAATTCAATGGTGCCATCGCGCCTGATTTTTATGCTTGTTTACCCCTATTCGTTATTTTGCAGATTTAGGGTTCACTTACAATAGCGCTTTTTTACAAAAGCGCTGCTAAAAGCCTTGTCTGAAGGTTGAAGACGAAGACGTGTCTTCCTCCCATTGGTTCAGCAGCGCGCGTACTTTTTTAAACTTTACACTAATCAAGTGCTTTGCAGGTGTAGCTTTTACCACGTGCCTCAATTTCTGGACCATCTGATCTCATTTAATGAGTCATCCAACGCTTCAGATCATGCATGCACACCATACTCCCTCAATCCAACCACACAGGATCAGTATCCTTTTATTTTCTATTTTATTTTCTATTTTATTTTAATTTCTTTGTTAAATTAATTAAAAATAGTTTTAAAAATCCAAAAAATACACAAAAAATATTTTTAGACTTCTAAAATAATATATTATTTTCTGAAATAAAAATATTTTATTTTCTTCAAAATTTTAATATTTTTGCATAATTAATTAGTATATATTTATATATTTGCTTTTTAATTATTCTAACCAATCAAAAAATCATAAAAAAAATTGTTCTTTGTGTTAAATATTGTTTATATATTATAAACTAATTTTGTACATATTTTGAATAATTTTCTTTTTAAGTTTTAATTATTTGTATAATTATTTGCATAATTATGTTTTAATTAACTTAAATCAATTTCAAATCAATTTCCAAAAATTCCAAAAAAAAATAGTTTTGTTTTAAAATTAATTAACAAATATTTTGTACATATTTTAAACTTAATTTCTAGGTTTAAATCTATTTTCATCTTTTTTTCTTCATTTTTTAATTAATCATGCATTAATTATAATTAAAACCAATCATAAAAATTCCAAAAACATGCCTTTTATGTTTCTTGCAATTTAAAATTCCTAGATAAATGTATAGGATGTCAAATTCATGTAAATAGGCTAGTTTACATTTCCCGCACAATCGATGTAATAGCGTAGATTTACTTTCCGCACTTTACATTTCCGCACTTTAATTTCCAGCAAATATAAACTGCGTGTATGTCAAAGATAAAATTGAACCGTTAGATCACTAACTTCAAAGATAAATATCTGAATCCAATCACAATCACACTTGCACCTCTTGAGGTAATCCCTTCTCATTCCTTTCAAAATCAAAGTCAAAATTCTACTGTTTCGAGTACAAAATCGAACCTTGCTTTTATATCCGGTGAAAGGATAGATTTTTAAAGGAAATAGGATAAAGACCTTACAACTCAGGGTAGACCTCCTAGTTTGCTTGCTCAAATCAAAACAAACAAAATTCTCATACACTGTTGATTTTTCAAAACTTTCAAAAAAGACAATACTTTGTATACATCCAAACACGGGTTATTACAAAGTTAACGTTCTTTTCAAAACATCTTTCGAAAGATAAACAAGCATTTTGTATACATCCACACACGGATCATTACAAAATTCAATTTACAAAGGTATTTGAAACCACATATGAGCAATTTCAGAGCAATTGAAAAGTGATCGAAAAACAAGTGAGCTAAGCAAACTTAAGAGCCCATGGATAACCATGGATACAAAGGGTGCTAACACCTTCCCTTTGTATAACCTACCCCCTTACCCAGAATTTCTTAAAGGTCTTTTTTCTGTTTCTTTTATAAACCTTTCCTTAATTGGATAAAATAAAAGGTCGGTGGCGACTCTGTGAATTTTCAAAAAAATGCGAAAGCATTAAGCAACAAAAAAGAGTCAGTTCACGTATCTCTACAGATCAGAGGTATGGCCCGGTATTAAAAAAAAAATCGGAGGTCCACAGAACTGGCGACTCTGCTGGGGAGATACTTTCAAAAACAAAATGTTTTCAAAAGGGGTTACCTTAAGAGAATAGATCACTTCGATGTTTTCAATTGATTGACTTGATTGCTCTATTTTTCAAAGGTTTGTTTGGGTATTTTGCTTGTGTGAAAGATTCTAACCCGAATCTCGAGATACCTTAAGTATATGACAATAGACCAAGGAAACTGTACGGCATGTACCGATACGGTTGATCTGGTAGTCATCGTTAGTGCGATACTTTGGTTTATACTGATGTCCCTTGAAAACGATCAAGGAGTATATTAGGCTTCCGAAATATCATTAAACACTAATTTGTCTTAGAACCTTTTTAGTTGAACTTGACTTGTGGCCTATTAAGTGGCTAGCTTTGAAATTGATCGAAGTTAGTTATCCTCGAGGAATATTTTGATCGGCCGCTCGAGCGCCGTATTGAGATGTTACTTCCAAGGATCATAGAACCCGAATACTATTCTAGGACAGGTTTTAACCAACTCAACTTCAGTGGGGAGGGTATCACCTATCAGCTCCATGCAAGCCTTTAAACCTAAGGCTATTGTTTGATTTGTTTTTGTGTGCCACATGTTTGCATCATAAGCATATCATTTTTGCACCAAACACTTCAAGGATCAAAGAGTTTACCTTTGTTTTTGCAGGTAATGGCTCCCGCCACCAAAGATTACATCCGAATCAACATCTCAACGGTACCATCTGAACTAAAAGACTTAGTGTCAGAATTCCCCAGGAATGTTCAATTCACTGAAAGGCATGGTCACCTACTCCATTTGGTTACCTCAAAATTTGAAGAAGATATGATACGGGTCCTGTTCCAGTTCTTTGACCCTGAACATCATTGCTTTACCTTTCCTGATTACCAGTTGGTACCCACTTTGGAAGAATTCTCTGAACTAATGGGATTGCCTGTTCGAAATCAATTACCTTTCACTGGTTTAGAAAGGATTCCAAAACCTGAAGTCATTGCTGCTGCTTTACATCTGCGGAAATCAGAAATCGAGTCCAATTGGGAAACAAAGAGTGGAATTAAGGGTTTGCTTGCCAAGTTCTTGTTGGAAAAGGCTCGACTACTGCTAGAAAACAAAAGTTATCCAGCTTTTGAGGAAGTCATGGCACTTTTGATCTATGGGTTGGTTTTATTCCCTAATCCCGACCAGTTCATAAGTGTACACATCATCAACCTTTTCCTAATCCGTAACCCGGTACCAACATTGCTGGGAGACATTCTACATTCTCTACACACTCGTACCATGAAGAAACGAGGAACTCTCATGTGCTGTATACCACTACTGGCTAGGTGGTT